>NC_044386.1:70380901-70683931 GCF_006542625.1 Nomascus leucogenys
ATAGAGAGCACCAAGTTATTTCTTCTGAAGATGCAAAGGTGATTTATTTTTAGGAATTCCATTAATATAATCCACCTATTAATAGAGATAGGAAGAAAAATTCTATACTCATATCTTCAGATGCCATACCAAACTCAATAACCATTAATGTTAAAAACATTAACATGATTTTATGCCAACACTAAGTATTAATGAGAATACACAGCACCAAACATTTTTTCATTAGTCAAAGCATTTTAATTTCTACAACCTTTTTGGAAAACAGTTTGGATTACCCCCTAAAGTTGAACACACACATATCCTATAACCTACAAATTTTATTCCTACACATACCCAACAGAGAGCTTGTGCAAGTGCATCAAAATGTGTGTGCAAGGTTTATAATAGCCAAATACAGAAAACAATCCAAATGCCCATCGCCAGTGATGTAGTATACTCATGTACTAAAAATGAACCACAGGTACCTGCAACAAGGATGATTCCATAAACATAATATGAGATAAGAGAAGCCAGATACCAAAGTATACATATCATATGACTCAATTTAAATAAAATTCAAAAGCAGGCAAAATCATCATAGAGTTGGAAGTTACAGTAACTTCCTTTGGCGCAAACGGAGAGAACAGTGATCGGGAAGGGCACAAGAGGGTCCCCTCGTATGCCGGCAACGTCCTACTCAATGTTCTGTTTCTTGACCCAGTGGCAGTTTCTTGGGTTTTCACACTTGGCAATAATTCATTAAGCAGTACATTTACATTTTGTACATATTTCTGTATATTTCTAACACTTCAATAAAAAACAATTATAATTTTCAAACCGGAAAGTACAAAGTAATCTCTAAATATCTAAAAAAAAAAAAAAAAAGGAAACATACATAACTATATATCATATTGGTGACAAAAGTACAAAGTGAAGAATTACTTAAATTGATTTTAAAACTCAGTGTTTTGACTGTATATATCATCCAGTGGGTTGTATCACTAGGGAAAAAAGTACTTAAAATGTACTTTGTAGTTTTGTTGTTAGTAACAATACGTGTACTACTGTTTTTAAACTAAACTTTAAGCTAAAAAAAAAAAGGATCATTATGTTAATGTTATTAATGGTCAAGATTTTTCTTTTTTTTTTGAGACAGAGTCTCACTCTGTTGCATAGGTTGGAGTGCAGTGGTGTGATCCCAGTAGCCTCTGCCTCCTGGGTTCAAGCAATTCCCGTGCCCCAGCCTCCCGAGTAGCCAGGATTACAGGTGTGCACCACCATGCTTGGCTAATTTTTATATTTTTAGTAAAGATGGGATTTTTCCATGTTGGCCAGGCTGGTCTCGAACTCCTGAACTCAAGTGATCCATCTGCCTCGGCTCCCAAAGTGCTGGAATTACAGGCATGAGCCACTGCGCCCAGCCAGGATTTTTAGCTTATGAGAAGAAAAATAAAAATTGTAAATCAAGAGGTAAAAATGAATTTTAAATCTGAACTGAGGCCAGGTGCAGTGGCTCACACCTGTAATCCCAGCACTTCGGGAGGCCAAGGCAGGCGGATCACCTAAGGTCAGGAGTTTGAGACCAGTCTGGCCAACATGGTGAAACCCTGTCTCTACCAAAAATACAAAATTAGTCAGGCATGATGGTGCATGCCTGTAATCCCAGCTACTCGGGAGGCTGAGGCAGGAGAATCACTTGAACCCGGGAGGCAGAGGTTGCAGTGAGCCGAGATCGTGCCATTGTACTCCAGCCTGGGCAACAAGAGCGAAACTCCATCTCAATAAAAAAATCTGAATTGGAAAGGTATCAATAAACTCAGAATTTTTCTCTTTTTAAGAAACAATAGTACCCAGATCTGACCTCTGAAAAGCTCTACAAGAAAAAAAAAAAAATCCTAGAGAACCCAGACTGCGTTCTCTAACTACATCTTCTAACAAAAAGTAAACAAGATTCCTTATAGAAGTGGTTTCAAAACTAGGGGCTAACTATTCCCAAAACAAGCCTGTGAAAGCTCACTGCCGAGAAGCCAGCAAGCTATCAGAGACAGGAGTAGGCTTATGTCAAAGGGAGAAAGGAGCAAACTTGAATGGCTCCCACTGGATGGAGATGAAACAATTTAAGCATCAAAAAGACTAACGACTGCAAAGGACTAGATGATATACATATACATATATACATCTGTAAGTTCTTAAGAATATAAAATCAATTTCACTGGACATTTATGGAGATTTCTAAGGTACCAACTCACTGGACATTTATGGAGATTTCTATGGTACCAACTCTTTATTCTGAAAACTAACCTATGAAGAGAAACAATCAAGCATTTATCCTGCCTTGAGAAACAAATTCTATTTTAGGATAACCAAATAGTTGATCAGGGAAAGCTTTTCTGTAAGAAAACTTCCAACTACAAATAGAAAGGAAATTACAGAATAAGAAAATTATCATTTTGCAACTCTAAAGGATTATTACATGTAGACAATAATCGATTGATGTTAAAACTATTAAATAAAACAGTGATGAGTTCCTGGCTCACAGATGAAGGTATGAAGGAAAAAAAGAGTGATGGGAATATTTATAATAAGGCTGACAACATCTGACTCCAGTGATCAACTTTAACCCCTCTAATAGAGGCATATAACGTTTAGTTGTCTCACTTTCTATGAAGCAATAGGAAAAATACAGCACCAACTATGAAAAATTCCTATTTCTCCAAGCCATCCCCGCAAAAAAGTACTGAACCAAGGGTTCACATATAAGCAGCCACGTGCAAGAAAGGAAAGGCAGGTGATAAAGGACTCTGTTGAATAACACCAAAAGGGTGCAATAAAGCTTCTGATGTTCCCATTTGGGCCAAGACAAGGAACAATTTGTAACAAATAAATGACACTAAAAAAAAGAGACCAGGAATTAACAGACTTAAGGGTCACATTATCTAAACACAATCCTGGCTCAAAGAAAAATTACAAAATGACATGTATGAAACCATCAAGAAAATCTGAACACTAACTGGGTATTAGATGATATTCAGGGACTATTGTTGAATGTATTGGGAGTGATAATGGAATTGTGATTATATATTTCTCTAATCCTTTTCTGTTAGAAAAATATATTTGCTAATAAAATGATATTATCTTATTTACAATACTCCAGCGAGAGAGAGAGGGAGAGAAAAAGGGAGAGAGAGAATGAAAGCAGGAGACATAGATGAAACAAGATTAGCCAGTGTTGATGATTGCTGGAAGTGAATGATGCTACCTCATTATTCTAGTCTCTCTACTTCTATATATGTTGAAATTTTCCATAATAATAAAAAAAAATTTTTGAGACAGGTTCTTGCTCTGTTGCCCAGCTGGAGTGCAGTAGCATGACAATAGCCCACTACAGCCTCAATCTCCCAGGGTCACGTCTCAGCCTCCTGAGTAGCTGGGACCACAGATCCGCACTACCACACCAGACTGTTCCTATTTTTTCTAGAGACAGGGTCTCTTTATGTTGCCCAGGCTGGTCTCAAACTCCTAGGTTCAAGTTATCCTCCCACCTCAGCCTCCTAAAGTACTGGGATTACAGTCGTGAGTCATCCTGCCCAACCGATAATAAATAAATTTAATGAATAGGTTAACCTAAAATGTGTTAATATTCCTTTTGGCCGGGCGTGGTGGCTCACGCCTGTAATCCCAGCACTTTGGGAGGCTGAGATGGGTGGATTATTTGAGGTCAAGAGTTCGAGACCAGCCTGGCCAACATGGTGAAATCCTGTCTCTACTAAAAATACAAAAAAAATTAGCTGGGTATGGCAGTGCATGCCTGTAATCCCGGCTACTCGGGAGGCTGAGGCAGGAGAATTTCTTAAACCTGGGTGACGGAGGTTGCAGTGAGCCAAGATCACGCCACTGCACTCCAGTCTGGCTGACAGAGTGAGACTTGGTCACCAAAAAAAAAAAAAATCCTTTCAGTTATTGCATTTGATGAGTCCGTATTAAATTTCCTAAAATACATCCACTGCATGCTTCACACTAAATATATTGGCTTAATAACAGAAATATTTATTTAAATTATTACATATAGAAACCACAATGATTACACAGTGGTAAATGTGTTATCTAGGAAAATAAGCTTCAGATAGTTATATTTTTCTGGGAAAAAGATACAGATGCCAATAAATGCTTCTAAATGCATAAAGGAGATCATGACCAGTTATTTTCTGTAGCTGTTGATGAGAGAATAAGATGAAAGAGACTTAAGTTATATTACAAGGACAGTAAAATAGATTTTTGCTCCATTTTTTATTTCTCTTTGTAACAAATTACACCATCATACTCTTCTAACATTCTTTTAATCAT
Organism: Nomascus leucogenys; assembly: GCF_006542625.1. NCBI lineage: Eukaryota > Metazoa > Chordata > Mammalia > Primates > Hylobatidae > Nomascus > Nomascus leucogenys. Next base: position 70,385,225 of record NC_044386.1, read on the forward strand.
TCATTAAACCCTTCAGCATTGACTGAGTGCCTGAAATACACATTACTTTGCTGGCTCAGCACTGTGGGGTACAAAGGTGAGTAACAAAATGAGGTTCTATGCCTTTAAAATGCTTATAGGGGCCAGGTGCAGTGACTCACACCTGTAATCCCAGCACTTTGGGAGGCCGAGGCAAGTGGATCACTTGAGGCCAGGGGTTCAAGTCCAGCCTGGCCAACATGGTGAAAACCTATCTCTAGTAAAAATACAAAAATTAGTGGGACATGGTGGCATGAACCTGCAGTCCCAGCTACTCATGAGGCTGAGGCTGAGAATCTCTTGAACCCGGGAAGCAGAGGATGCAGTGAACCGAGATCACACCACTGCACTACAGCCTGGGCAACAGAGCGAGACCATGTCTCAAAAAATAAATGAATAAATAAGTAAAATAAAAACTAAAATATAGTGCTTATAGGATCTTCAACCACAATTTTTCTTGTTCACTCATAGCAAATCTAATAGAGAATTCAGGATTTATCTTACACTTGAAATTTTATTACTGGTTACTGAAAAATTATCTATAAGCACCCAACTGTGAGTTTTATAGAAACCTAGTCTCAGGAGTTATGAACCAAAGATTCACCAGTGGACTCCACAGGGTTCTCAGATCCCCTGAAATCATGTGCTCGGTGCTAACTGCATTTTTCTGGAGAGGCTATAGTGTTTTTCATTCATCTGATTCTTCTCAAATAGTAAAAATCACCAAAGGAATGGAGCCACACATCCTGTAGCAGAAAATTCTAAAAAACCAGGAAGCTCAGCCTCCACAGATCCTGCTTCTGGAAGTTGAAACAAATTCTTAAAACTTGCACAACTTTTTTTCCAGTGCTTGAGTGACCTCTAGTGGCTACTTAAATTATCACAGCCAATTGCTCTCAGCAGGAATTAGGTTGGTGCAAAAGTAGAGTTTTTGCCATTAAAAGTAGTGAACTAAAGAACTAAAAGGTGTTGAGAAATAATAAAATTAAGATGGCATCACAAAACAGCAAGTACCAGTAGGACGCGAGGGCAGCACATCACCCAGGGTGGCCAGCAGGTCCCAGGTTACTTCACATGCCCTCTGCCCAGTCCCTTGAGAATTCCTGCAGCAGCAAAACATACCATCTTCCAGGCCCTGCTACAGGGAGTCCAAAGCATACTGATATACTTTTATTCATTTATTTCAAAGTATTTGTGAGTATCTAGATATACACAAGACACTGTCTAGGCACTGGGGTGGAGTGTTGAACAAGACAGTTCACAATCCCTGTTCCAATGGAGCTTGTAGTCTAGTGTGGAAAGAGAAATAAATACATAAAATGCCAGGTGGTGATATATGCTGTGAAAAAGATCAAGTAGAACAATGGGGTTTGGAAATTACAGGGTGCCCATAGTATTCTTTTCTTAAGTTGGTCATCTCAATTCAGACTAGCTGTTCTTCAAACGCTCAATAGCTACAGTGGCTGGTGGCTACTATACTGGATAGTACAACAAATCTGAAACTATCATTCATGCCTTTTTAGTTCATAATCTTTATCCTCTTTCTTTCTGAATCCTAAGAGAATTCATCCAACTGATCTTCAAATTCACTAACTCAGCTTCCTAAAGTATCCATCCTACTTACTACTGCAACTACTCATTTAATTCAACAGTCATATTTTACATATTCAGAGGCTCTTTCTTCACAGCTCCTGAGCAACAAATGCCAGCTCTGACAATGCAGGAATATCCTCTAAAATCTTGGGACTTTGTCTTGGACTTTATGTTCTCTCCCATCTCCTACAGCTACTCCATCTCACTGGAGACCTTTTGCTCTGAGCCATCAGAAGAAACCATTTTTGAGATGCTAAGCCTTCTTATCTTCCTGGTAATACTGCCCTATATGCTCTTTTAGATAAAAATCTACTCGACACATCTCTGAGGACCAAGTTGGGTACCATCAGTAATCATATAGGTCACAATTCATTTATTTTAGGCCCCCACCAAAAAGGAAAAAATTAGACTTGGTGGCATTTTACTAGTAGCTCAGAGATCCAACAGTTTGCAGGAAATAGAGATGGAATTGTAAGCAAGGGATATACAGTGAAATTAAATTAATCTCCACCCAGACACTGTAAGGACAGCTGGGATACTGTCCCAGCAATTGGCTACTGCAGTGAACGGCACAGAGAGAAAAGTTTTCAATTCCTCTTAAGGCTCCAAATACCAGTTGGCTACTATAGTGGACAACACAGACATAGAAGGTTTTCCAATTCCTCTTAAAGCCCCAAATACCACACAACCAGCTTCAGCTCTACAAAATCTCCTCTCCATAATACCCCTTTTTAATCTCCTTCAGGATCTCTTGCTATTTCTCCTAAAAAGTCTTGGTTCTTTTCACCTACACTGACCCTTGAGCCTCTCCCAGTTCAAGGGATAAAACTCTATTACCAATTAAGTGTAATATACATTAATAGAAGAGGTAGAAAGTAATCTTTCATATGAAAACACAAATTCAAGGTGAAGAGCCAGAAGAATTTGCATTTTGAATTATAAGCTATGATTTAACTAGGAAATACATTAGCTGTAACAAAATGTTGGACAGACTACAAGAAAACTGGAAATGAAAAAAGCCTTATTGAAAAATAAATGAAATAATGATGAATAGAGTTCACAAGCCTTGTTAACTCTGCTGTGCCATTTTAGTGATGAACTACATTGTAAATGAGCTGCTGTGTTTAAGCCTAAAGGTCTGTTGAGGTGATAGTTTTAGAACAATTTCCACAATCCCACAAAGAAAAATCAAGTGAAGGTCAAGGAAAGCTGCATGTTCTAAATTACATAATCAACAACAGTATTTCTTGTCATTCATCACATTTCAGTCATAAAAGACATTACCTCAACAACAGGTGTATTTTCCTGGAGCTCAGTTGTGTGCGAAGTCAGTAAACCAATCACCTGAGCAACGTTGGCCCATCTGTAAACGGAGAGAAAACAGGCTCTGAAGAGTAGGGACTGAGGAAACTAACCCCAGCTAGTTACATTGTGCAATGATGAGCATTAGATATAAGACTGTGAAATAAAAATTGAATGTGACAGGTCAGGCCCACACTCCCCATTCTCTGGGCATCTACACAGCCCAGAGAAACTCTCCCTCGTATACACAGGGAGACACAAACTGTAGTGTCTGCTGCAATTCTGTAATAGCAACAAAATTTAAACAAGTTGTGGTGTAATAGTAAAAGGAAAAATAAAATTTTTTAAAAGCCTTAACCAGACAAAAGAGCAAAACAGTAATTAATCATTTTATTGCTGAGTACAGAGGCATTTGGCTAAAGGTCTCTTTTCTACTTGTTAGTAAATCAGTGAGTTTCTATGTAAGTGCTAAACATCTGAACGATAACATATCTGTATGCATTGTTTACAAGAAATTTTTACAATCAAAAGTTTTTAAAATATTGTACTATTTGCATAAACACTAGTCTTAATGAGGTGTTCCTTTAGTATCCAGCAGAAAACTGAATTTGATAAATCACTACTAATAAATCACATTCAGTGTGATTTGAAAAGGTATTTCATGCAGAAAAATTAGTTTTGATGAGATTTTTTCTAATTGAAACAAATGGTAAGTTGATGAGAACTGCACTCATTTAGTGATGTCTGCATGTTGTCTGGGATAATCAGTATGTACCTTAAGTCAGCTTTTATTTTTTACCTTCTTGAAGTAAACCTATGTGTGGCCAGGCGTGGTGGCTCACGCCTGTAATCCCAGCACTTTGGGAAGCCGAGGCGGGCGGATCACGAGGTCAGGAGATCGAGACCATCCTGGCTAACACAGTGAAATCCCGTCTCTACTAAAAATACAAAAAACTTAGCTGGGCGTGGTGGCGAGCACCTGTAGTCTCAGCTACTCGGGAGGCTGAGGCAGGAGAATGGCGTGAACCCAGGAGGCGGAGCTTGCAGTGAGCCGAGATTGTGTCACTGTACTCCAGCCTGGGTGACAAAGCGAGACTCTGTCTCAAAATAAATAAATAAATAAATACATACATACATACATACATACATACATACATACCTATGTGGCACCCGTGGAGGAAAACAAATCAGACTCAGAGAAGTACTACAGAGAAAAGGTCTGCATTATCACAACTCTAACATACAGAAATAATTCTTAGAAATTTCAACATTTATTAAATTGCCCATTAAAATTTCTTAACATATACAAATTAAAGAAGTCCTAGGCAATTGTAGAATTAGCATCCCACCTCTGAATAAAAAGATTATAGTTTAAAGGTAATAATTTTGAAAAATATCTGTAGGATAATTGGAAAAGCCATCCTCCCACCTCAACCCCCCAAGTAGCTGGGACTACAGGCGTGCACCACCACGCTCAGCTAATTTTTTTACTTTTTGTAGAGATGGGGTCTTGTTATGATGCCCAGGCTGGCCTTGAACTCCTGACAAACAATCCTCCCATCTCAGCCTCCCAAACTGCTGGGATTACAGGCCTGAGCCACTGCACCTGCCTGTCTATCCCTTTTCAAATACAAGCTCAAAATACTTTTGAAACATTGAACCATTTTTCAATCTATAAAAGTAAATAATGCAACCAGATTTAATCAACTAAAATAAAAATGTATAAACACGCCAGTTATTTCCCCTAATATGACCAAAACAATTCCTATTAGAACAAGAGAAAACACACTACCTAAAAACCTTATACTTTTAAAATAGAAACTTTAAATATCTTACAAATAGTCACTTTTTACAAAAATCCTAAATACAAGTACCACATGCCCTATGGACAACACCCTCACACTATAGGTTCCTTCTCAAAATTCAGGTTTTCTCAGGTCACCACTCCACATGCCCCTAGTGACTCGACACTGTACCTCAGAACCAACCCATCTCCAAGACAGCATCTAAGGCACCACTGTCTACCAAACCTTCGTGCACTGACAAATGTCCCACATCTGCACTGTTCTATCCAGTGTCCACTAGACACGTGACTATCAAGCAAATAAAATACGACAGATGCAAGTGAGGAACAAAATATTTATTTAAATTATTATTATTTTTTTTTTTTGGAGACAGGATCATCCAAGCTAGAGTGCAGTGGCACAGTCTCCGCTCACTGCAATGCCTCCTGTGCCCAAGCAATCCTTCCAACTCAGCCTCCCATATAGCCGGGACTGTAGGTGTGTGCCATCACACCTGGCTAATTTTTGTATTTTTAGTAAAAACGGGGTTTCGTCATGTTGTCCAGGCTGGTTTTGAGCTCCTGAGCTCAACTGATCTGCCCACCTCGGCCTCCCAAAGTGATGGGATTACAGGCGTTAGCCACTGCATCTGGCCTTAACTTTGATTTTAAAAATTACCCCCACAGTTGAGGGTGAGGGAGACAGTACCCTGGGGTAATTACTCATCTTTCATTGGCCTGGTAGGCACAACAAGTAGGACCAATAACAATACATACCTCATGTTGTTAAAAGAATCAAAGGATATAATACATATGCAGAAAGTACCATTGTGTCTGACAATACGTGCTGAATGAGTAAGCTACTATTAATTTTTAATTTAAATAACCCCCATGAAGTGAATGGCTACCACATTAGAGCAGAACTAAAATTTTGTAGTTACTTATTCATTCGTTGACTTGTTTATTATCTGTCTCCCTGACCAGCCCAGAAGATCCATGAAGGCAGGGCTGTGTCCCGATCGCCACTGTGACACCTAGACAGTGCTTGGAGCGCACTCAGAAATCTAAAAATGTTTGTTGAACAAATATATCAACATCAAAAGCAAAATAAACACATTAGTAGGAACGGAGTGCATAAAAGTATGGCTGTACAAGGCAAACAAAATGCAAACACAATTGCCAATGTAAATCTCAGTAGAATTCAAGGCTAAACTCTTGAGAAAAAGATTCCCTTTAAACTAAAAACCGTATGACCTACAAAAGATCTAAGGTGTGAATCTTTATACACCAATACAATGTTTATAATCCTAATTTTTTTCCCTTTTTTTCAAAGTCCAGGTTCCAGGCTTATATTATATAATCCTAATGTTTAGCCTTAAATATTAATAACAATATTTAATTCTAAATTCTGCTCCAAGAAGAGAATTTTTATAATCCTAATATTTATCCTCAAATTCAAAATTATATTATACACCAAATATAGACAGCTAGGAAAAAGGACCAATCAAAGAAAAAGAAAATGAACAAAAACTTTCAAATATGATTGTTGAAATTAAAAAATTAACTGGAAATCCTAAATAATAAAATGAGTGGGGATAAATACCAAGTTTGAGAGCTCAAAGACAAAGTCAAGGAACAGCAATAAAAGAAGAAAGTTTGCATGGACACAAAGAAGGAACAATCGACACTGGGGCCTATTTAGGGTGGAGGGTGGGAGGAGGGAGAGGATCAGAAAAAATAACGATTGGTCCTTACTAAGCTTAGTGCCTGGGTGACCAAATAATCTGTACAACAAACCTCCATAACATGAGTTTACCTATATAACAAACCTGTATAGGTACCCCTGAACCTAAAATAAAAGTTTAACAAAGAGAGTTTGGCAGTTCTTCAAAAGGTTGAACACAGAGTTACCATTTTATCCAGCAACCTCACTACTGTAGGAGAAATAAAAACGTATATGTTCACACAAAACCTTGTGGACAAATGTTCAGAGCACCATTATTCATAATAGCCAAATGTGGAAACAACCCCAAATGTCCATCAAGATCACATAAGCAAAATGTGGAATAGCCATACAAGGATTATTCAGCTATAAAAAGAATGAAGTACTCACACATTCCACAATATAGAGGAACCTTGAAAACATGATGCTAAATGACAGAAGCGAGACACAAAAGGCCACATACTGTATGATTCCATTTATATGAAGTATCAAGAATAGGCAAATCAGCCTATAGGAAGCAGAATAGTTGTTGCCAGGGATTGGAGAAGAATGGGTACTGGGTTTCACTGGATGAGAAAACTGTTCTGAATTTAGATAGTGGTGATGGTTGAATAACTTTCAATATACTGACATCTACTGAACTGTACACATTAAAATGGTGAATTTTATGGTATGTGAATTATATCTCAATAAACAACAGAAAGTGAGAAAGCAAAAGAAAATTTGAAAAAAGAGTCAAGAGACACAAACCCCCACACCCATCCTGTAGGGGTTTCAGGAACAGAAAAAAGATGAAAGAGAGAGGAAGAAATCTAAGAAGTAATATAAAAGCTAAAGGAGGGGTGAAGAGGCTAGGCATTGTGGCTTACACCTGTAATCCCAGCACTTTGGGAGGCCAAGGCAAGTGGATCACTTGAGGTCAGGGGTTCGAGACCAGCCTGGCCAACATGGTGAAAACAAATCTCTACTGAAAACACAAAAATTAACTGGGCATGGTGGCACACACTTGTAATCCCAGCTGAGGCAGGAGAATCACTTGAACCTGGGAGGTGGAGGCTGCAGTGAGCCAAGATTACCCCACTGCACTCCAGCCTAGGTGACAGAGCAATACTCTATCTCAAAATAAATGCAAAGAAAAGAAGGGAAGGAAGGGATGGGAGAGGGGAAGGAAGGGACGGGGACAGGGGTGGGGGGCAGTGGCGGGAAGGAAGGGGAAGAAGGGGAGGGAGGAAGGGAGAGAGGGAGGGAGGAAGGAAGGAAGGAAAGCAGGCAGGCAGGCAGGCAGAAGCAAATTAGTAAAAAGAGACGGCAGGCAGGCAGGCTGAAGCAAATTAGTAAAAAAGATTCCTAGAGACAATCTAGTAAAATTTACAGGCCCGGAATAAAAAGAAATCCTAATTCAAACAAGACACACAAAAGCGGGGGGAAAAAAAAGGTAAGGTTGACCCCCAAGTCCTACAGAGCTACAGTTAGTACAGGGAAGAGAGCTCAAACTCCAAAGCATGGCACAGAGGTAAGCCACTGAGAGGCCTTCTTCAAAAGAAAACAAAACAAAAAATCTACCAGCCGGGCGTAGTGGCTCACCCCTATAATCCCAGCACTTTGGGAGGCCGAAGCGAGTGGATCACCTGAGGTCAGGAGTTCAAGACCATCTGGCCAACACGGTGAAACCCCGTCTCCACAAAAATACAAAAATTGCCAGGCATGATGGCAGGTGCCTGTAATCCCAGCTACTCGGGAGGCTGACACAGAAGAATCGCTTGAACCCAAGAGGCAGAGGTTGCAGTGAGCTGAGATCACGCCACTGCACTCCAGCCTGGGAGACAGAGTGAGACTCCATCTCAAACAAAAAAAAAACCTATCAAATGATAAAATGTAATCAACCAAGAGAACTACAGCAAAGAAACAGGAAAATTGTGTTTTTAATTTAAAAATTAATGACGGATGAGCATTTACTTTACCTTATTCAAGTACAAAACTCTTATTTAAAAAATAGAAAAATTCTTCCTAAATTCATATCTCAAAAAGGCACTTGCCACAGTAAAAAGCAACCTGTGTAATGAGAGAAGATATTTGCAATCATTTATCTGACATGGGGTTAATATCTAGAATATATAAAAAATACCTACAACTCAACAACATAAAACTCAATTCAAAAACTGGGAAATGACTTGACTAGACCTTTCTCTAAAGAAGATATAAAAATAGCCAACAATCACACAAAAAGATGTTCAACATCACTAGTCACAAAATACAAATCAAAACCATGAGATACTACTTCACACCCGTGGGATAGCTGTTAGCAAAAAACAAAAACAGAAAACACTAATGTTCATAGCAGCATTGTTCACAATAGCCAAAAGATATAAACAAGCCAGTGCCCAACAACAGATGAAAAGATAAACAAACTGTGGTATATACATAACAAAGGGATATGATTCAGCCTTAAAAAGGAATGAAATGCTGACACATGTTAGTTACAACATGGATGAACCTTGCAAATGAAACCAGCCCAATTGTCCTATAGAACTGATGTTTACAGTCTTTTAAAATAAAGATAGAAATTGACCCTCCCAGTATTAAAACTTGAGAAAGTTACATTTGTCTTATCTGAATTCCTTTCTTGGGAAACCAACCATCAGGCCTCCCAGATAGTTATCAAGGAACTGAAACTTACCAGATCACCACATCTGGACCATAAGACACCAGACCACCTCACCCATCACAATTGCCTAACCAACTACCTGCTTCCTGTCGACCAACTCCTCTTCCTCACCCTTCCCTAACTCCTGTTTTTCCATACATGGTTACATTTCTTCCCTCCTAAATAAACCCCTGGTTTTAGTCAGTTGAGGAGACAAATTTGAGATTGATTTCCCATCTCCTTAGCTGCAGCACCCAATTGAAGCCTTCTTCCCTAGCAGCACTCATTGTCTCCATGATTGGTTTTCTGTGCTGTGAGCAACAGGACCTAGACCAAACTCCTTGATGTTTTGGTAGCAATATGAGGTACTCACCATAAGCAAATTCACAAAGGTGGAATAAGTAGAGTATAGGTTACCAGGACTGGGGAAGGGAAAGGGGAAGTTACCGTTTAATGGGTAAAGAGCTTCTGTTTAAGATGGTGAAAAAGTTCTGGAAATGAATAGTGGTGATGGTTATACAACAATGGGAATTAACTAAATGCCACTGTACACATAAAAATGGCTAAAATGGAACATTTTAAATTATGCATATTTACAATTAACACATTTTAAAAATTACAGTATTACACTATTACTATATATTAATTATACCTCATAAAGTTGATTGGCAAGGATAGAAGGATATACAATTTGATAAATACTCAAAAGTTGGAAGTTCTAACAAAAGGCATTTTAAACACATTGACAGATTTTATATTGATACAATTTTTTTAAGAGTATTTCAGCAATTTTTCAGAAGTCACAAAGATATTTACCGCCTTCTACCCATTTGTTCTAATTTGTTCTAATTCTATGAATCTTACCTAAAGGGAAAAAGAAAAAGGGGGCATAAAGATTTAATCTCAAAAATGTTCATCAAAACGTTGTTTCCAACATTATAATAATATCCAAAATTAGTAAACAAAATGATCAGATATTCACAACATATAAAAAGTTTACCTTAATTATTATGTATTTTATTTTTAAATGTTAATAACATTTAAAATACATAATTGTTACGGGGGAAAACAAACTTATAAAATTATATCATGTGATTCTAATTTTTTATATGCAAAACAAAACTAAGGAATAAATATACCTACTTCAATAACAGTTATCTCCCAGACTACGTTAAGGACCCTTTATCATATGCTATCAAGGTAATATAACCTGAGATCAGAGAAAACCTCGCTAGAAGTGGCTTTGAATGGAGAAAGAGAATAAAAGAAGATTCCTACCAGAGAAATTGTCTACCTCAGTATCATTTTATTCAAATTAAAACTGTTTTACAATCAAACTTCAATTTTTAAAAGCGGAGGAAAAATAGTATGTGTGAATTTTGGTATCCAAGGGGATACTAGAACCAATCTCCGGGCTGATACAGAGGGATGACTGTACTTGGAAATGATTTGGAATGTCTGTTTGAAAATGTCAGCAGGGGGCACCCCATTCAAGGATATAACACATTTTAAATAAAAGTGTTTAAATAAATATTTCATTGATTCATTTTTAATGAGCATATCATAAGCCTTCTCAAAGTATTAAATGCTCAAAGTATTAAATCCTACTTTCTATTACCAGATTTTACTTTGGGAGAGTAACATTAGAAGATGTATAACAAGAACTACTCTTATTATTAAGCATTTTCTAAACTCCTATTGTTTCACCCATATTTTACCAGCATAGAAGAATAATTATTACACCACTGCCACAATTCACAAAATCCTTTCACCTCCGTTTTTTCATGTGCCTGTCCTAACAATCATGAGATAAGCAAGCTTCATGATAATAACTGCAACTTCTACAACCCCAACCCCATTGTAAATGAAATACTCACTAAGAATCAGGCACTATACAAGGTATCTCATATATTTACCTCATTCAAAGTGGAATAATTACCAAAAATCTATGAAGTAGTTATCTCATCCCCATCCCAATTTTACAGATGAGGAAACTGCGGCTCAGCAATTAAAGTAATTGGCCCAGAAAGCAGATCTTTGATCCACACCCAGGTCTGTCTGAATCCTAAACCTATGCCATTTCCTTGTCCCACCCACACTCCCCAGGAAACAGAGATTGAGAAAAAGATAATCATTTGGCCAAGTCTTATAGGCAACCGGAACCCAGAGCCTTCTAACACTTGATCTACGGTGCTTTCTACCTGGTATGTTGCTTCTATAAAAAGCAAGGACACTTCCTTCCATCGGGAGTTTATAAATCATAATGTCATTAGATTATAAATAACAACATAGGGAAGCTATGTGCTACATGAGGGACAGATAAGGGTGGCCAAGGGAAACTTTGAGGAAGTATAACTAAATTAATACACAGGAATCAGGGTTGAAGTATTTTATAACCAATACTCAAAACAGTAACAGCCTGGCGCAGTGGCTCACTCCTGTAATCCTAACACTTTGGGAGTCAGAGATGGGAGAATGACTTGAGCCCAGGAGTTGGAAACCAGCCTGGGCAACACAGTGAGAGACCTTGTCTCTACGAAAATAAAAAAACAAGAATAGTTCATAGTTTCCAGGAGTAGCTTAGATAATCCCAGAATTGTATATTAGGAGAAGGGCTATTTTTAAACATTCCAAAATTTATAATTGGAATGCCCATAAAAATTCCTATGAGTAGAGTCATCATTATGTCAGAAAAATTTATGATATTTAGGACTCTGCTTTTGATAAATATGTGTGCTGTAACTACTTAATAAAGTCATGAAAAATAATTTTTAAAATATAAATGTTACTTACATATCCCAGTTTGCAGCTATCCACAAATGCTGGATTAGCAATTGGAAATAGAATAAAAAATGTAAATGTAAAAAAAGAAAAAATTAAAATATTTAAGTTACGAAACACAGAAAGTGACAGCAAAGTTAACAGCTCAGATCTTTATAAAAAGGAAATTCACACTGTACACCAAAAATGATATTTACTAAATTACAAAGACACTTGTATATTGGTAAGATTAAAATAAAAACTAAGAACAGTACTTTCAGTTTCTTCTACCACTTTATATTCTCTAAATGACTGCCCTTACCTGATAGACACACATCAACTATCAAAAAAAGTAACCTTAATACTATCCTGGAAGCAAATGAACTTAAATTTTTTCAAGCCAATTCCCAAATGAGGGCCCACTACAGAAAACACCTCCGAACCACCGTAATTCCTTTCTGAGGATGATTCCAAACACTCTGCAAATTGATGCTAAACATGAGCCAAAAGAAACAAAAAAACAAAAAAACTCTGACAAATTCCCATGAGCTTACCAATGGACCAAGATTGTCCAAAACGTAATATTCCCAGAGGATAGGAAAAAAATGTCTTAGAGGGTTGATGTCTGCCTTCAATGTCACAGCAGAAACCTTGCAGGTTACCAGATGACCCAGTAAAGGAACCAACACCCCCAACCCATTCCACATGGGCAGTTCGTTCCAGTCACTGATGAGAAGGGAAAAGGTCTGTCTTATGATATCACATTTTTTTTTTTTTCTGAGATGGAGTTTCGCTCTTTGTGCCCAGGCTGGAGTGCAATGGCGCGATCTCGGCTCACTGCAATCTCTGGCTCCCAGGTTCAAGTGATTCTCCCGCCTCAGCCTCCCCAGTAGCTGGGATTACAGAAGTGCGCCACCACGCCCGGCTAATTTTGTGTTTTTAGTAGAGACGGGGTTTCACCATGTTGGCCAGGTCTCCAACTCCTGACCTCAAGTGATCAGCCCGGTTGGCCTCTCAAAGTGCTGGGATTACAGGCGTGAGCCACTATGCCAGGCCAAAAAACCGAAAATCTTAAAGGCCTTTCCCCTTCCCCGCCTGGGCTCAAACAACGCGGGAGCCGCCTTGCCCCGCCCTGTCGCGGTCCCGAGAGCAGGTCGGCTGACTGAGGGCGACCATGGGTCCCAAGAGGGCTCCAGCAGACGCGGGCTCCCACCTCGAGGCGCAGCGACAGGGGCCGAGAGAGGCCAGCAGCCCCCAAGCCAGCCCCGCGCTAGGAGTTGGAGAGACGCGCCCTCCGCCTTCTCCCACCCAAGCCTCGCGCAGTGCCGGGGCGGGCCAGTTGCAGGAGAAAGGGGCGGGGAACCAGGGCCTCTGTGGGGCAGGTTCCCCTTTGTCCTGGGACTCTGGGCGCCCTCTTTCCGCTCTCGCCCTGCCCCGCGAGGCCGCCACCCGGCGACTCACCTTGATGTTGCGGTGGAGCGTGAGCCGCGGCTGTGGTTCCTGGTTCTCGTGGAAGATACAGGCCAGCAACTTCAGTTTGGCCTTGACCCTGACGAGGACATCTTCCCCTCATCTCCGGCGGGAGGGGCGCGGAAAAGGAGCCTGTCCGGAGCCGCTGTCATGGCCGCGACCACCCGGCGGGGCCCCCGGCCGAGCTCTCGCGGCTCCACCTCTCCCCGCCGCCGTGATCCTCGTGGGAGCGCGGCTGGAAAATGGCAAGGGACACCGAGGACTTGGCGGGAGCTGTGTGGCGGCCTGGGAGGCTGCTGCCTTTGTAACCGACTCCACTGACAGCAGGCGCGGCTCCCCTCAAGCAGCAGCTTAAAAGGGTAACAGCACCATCGCCCCCGCTACCGCCTGGGAAAGGGCTGCCCCTACCCCGCCCCCGTCGCCCCTCACATCTTACCCCTCACCCCTCAACCCTACGCGCCCCGGGTGCACGCGCTCCCGGCGGCCCCTTCCTCTCTTGACCCAGCACCTTTCCGCCCGACCCATCTGGTCCCTTCCTCACACTCGGGACTGGGCGGCACAACCACCAACTCTGTGTGTGTGGGTGTGTGTGTGTGTCCGTCCGTGTCCCAAGGGGGCGTGGCTCACGCCTGTAATCCCACTACTTTGCGAGGCCAACGCGGGCGGATCAGGAGGTCAGGAGATAAGACCATCCTGGCTAAAACGTGAAACCCCGTCTCTACGAAAAAAATGCAAAAAGTTTGCCCGGCGTGGTGGCTGGCGCCTCTAGTCCCAGCTACTTGGGAGGCTGAGGCAGGAGAAAGGAGAATGGCGTGAACCCGGGAGGCGGAGCTTGCAGTGAGCTGAGATCACTCCACTGCACTCCAGCCTGGGCGACAGAGCAAGGCTCCATATCAAAAAAAAAAAAAAAAAAAAAAAAACCTCAAAGGATCACTAGTGGTCAGCAACTATATGCAAAGAAATAGGAAAACCTACTAAAAATGGATAAATTTCCAGACACATCTAGCCTACCAAGATTGAACCATGATGAAACCCAAAACCTGAACAGACCAATAACAAATAATGGGATCAAAGTGGTAATAAAAAGTCTCCCAGCAAAGAAAAGCCTGGGACCCGATGATTCACTGCTGAATTCTAGCAAACATTTAAAGAAGAACTAATACCAACCTTACCCAAACGATTCCAAAAATAGAGGAGGGAATACTTGCAAACTCATTCTACAAGGCTAGCATTACCCTGATACCAAAATCAAAGATACAAACAAAAAAAGAAAACTACAGGCCACTATCACTGATGAATATTGATACAAAAATCCTCAATAAAATATTGGCTAACTGAATTCCACAACACATTAAAGTTGGGGTGCAGTGTCGCAGGTTCACTCAACCCTTCCCGTTTTCCTCTCTGTGTGCGTCTGCTTTGCTGTGTTCCCTGGTGGCAGTGGCAGTGGCAATGTTGGTGCATGGGCCTCCCAGGACAAGGGGAAAGTGAGTATGCCCTTTTCTTGCCTCCTGCCAGGCGTCTGCAGCCTGGCACAAGCTGTGGCCAGGTCTCCAAGCAAGGGACCTGGAGATGTTATTTTCCAATTTCTGGATTGGTAACTTGAGGCAAATTCTGGGCACTAGAGTCAGAACTAAGAGGAGACTGAATCAGGGGAATCTGGGGTCCTGAGAGGCAGAGACCTGAAATCGTCCAGAGCATGTAGGGAGCTGGCTGCATGTTCAGACCAGTTGCTTCTCTCTGTGCCTCAATGTTCCAGGTACCCTTGGAGGGGCTGAGATCCTAGGAATTCCTGGAGCTTGGCTGCATGGCCTGGCCACCCTGATGCCCTTGTGTTCTCCATGACAGGACAGCAAGGCCGAGGAGAATGGCTCCGACAGCTTCGTGCACTCCGTGGACCCACAGCTGGAGCAGCAAATGGAAACCACGCAGAACCTGGTGGACTCTTACATGGCCATTGTCAACAAGACCGTGTGGGACCTCATGGTTGGTGTCACGCCCAAGACCATCATCAACGTGCATGCACCGCCTCATAGGAGCAGGGGGCTCCTGTGGCACTGGGGATGCAGGTGGCCATGTTGGCCTGGGGGAGATGCCAACCAATCCTATGGGACCAGGTCCAGGGAGGGAGGCACAGTCCAGACCAGAGCTGTCTCATAGAAATATAATGTGGGACTGGGGACAGTGGCCCATGCCTGTAATCCCAGCACTTTGGGAGGCCAAGGCAGGAGGATAGCTTGAGCCTAGGAGTTCAAGACCAGCCTGGGCAACATAGTGAGACCTGGTCTCTACATAAAAATTTTAAAAATAGCTGGGCTTGGTGGTGGCACGTGCCTATAGTCTTAGCTACTCGACAGGCTGACACTGGAAGATCACTTTGGGCCCAAGAGGTTGAGGCTGCAGTGAGCGGTGATCTCACCCACTGTACTCCAGCCCAGCAACAGAGCGAGATCCTATCTCCAAAAAAAAATTAAAAAAAAACTGAGTAGACAGGTGTCCTGGTGCATGATAGGTCCTGGGTCCCCTTCCAGATCTGTGACCTTGGACAGGTGACTTTTCCTTTGGACCTCAGTGTCCCTATCTGAGAAAAGGGCGGTGGGGAGGCACATCTTTGAGTCTAAGTGGTGTAGAAGCTGCGTCTGAAAAGCCATACTCAGGGCTCCAAGTCCAGCACACAGTCCCAGCAGGGCTTGGCAGGAGGCCAGGGCAGCACAGGCATCAGGTCCCAACCTCCTTCCCTCTTTGCCCACTCTCAGACCAAGGAGTTCATCTTCTTGGAGCTGCTCTCCAACATGTACTCACGTGGGGACCAGAACACAATGATGGAGGAGTTGGCAGAGCAGGCACAGTGGCGTGACCAGATGCTGCGCATGTACCACGTGCTGAAGGAGCCACTCAGCATCATCGGCGACATCAACACGACCACCATCGGCACGACCCCAGGGGCCTGTGGACAACTCCTGCCTGCAGGTGCAGAGTATCCTTGCTGGACACAGGTACCAGGGCTGGCCCCCATGGCCCCAAAGCCCCCCAACCCCCATGGCTGAGCCTGGGGGCTCTTGGAACAGGCTCCGTGCCCAAGCTGGTAGACATGGGTGCTCTCTGGAGCCATCAGAGAGCTCGTAGTTTGTGGTGCAAGGGCTGAGAGCTTGGAGGGGGTTGTGTGTGGGGCTGTACTCTGAGGCGGCCAGAGGCCTAGGAATGTCATCCTGGGCACGCCGTACCTGTTATGCCGTCTGAGTCATGCTGCCAGGGCAGGGCATCCAGCTCCTAGCCTGGGAGTGCTGAGAGCCAAATCCACTGCAGAGCAGGGGTGATAGTCAGGGTCCCACCTCCTCTATCTGTCGGCAATCCAGTGGTGATCTAGGATAAAACCTTGAGAGTCCCATACACATGGTCAACCCACAACACACCTCACAGGCCAGGCAGGAAACACAGGCCCCTTCCCTCCCTCCCAGGTACCATCATAGCTGCTAGCGAGTGACTGAAGGCAGGGTCCCTGGCCCCTGCTGAAGCACTATCACCAGCCAGCACACTCACGCACCTTGGCCTGTTGCTCCTAGAGGTTGCCTCTGCTATTCAGCCAAGGGGACGACAGCACCTGCTGGCCCGGTTGAGCTCCGCCCAGCAAGCCTACCCACTTCCCCTGCCATGGACTCTCCCTCTTCTGCTTTTCCCAGCAGGAAGGGCCCAGCCTCACCTATGCGACCTGCAACCCCCAACAAGCTGAGGCTCCCCTCTTAGACTTATAAGTCTAAGAGGATTTCAAAGAACTGTAGCAAAAAAAAAAAAAAAAAAGTTTTAAAATGCGTAAAAGATCTCAATAGACATTTCTCAAAAGCAGATATACAAATGGACAATACGTATATGAAAAAATGCTCTTGGGATCTTTGTCATGAAATCTTTGCCCATTCCTATGTTCAGAATGGTTGCCTAGGTTGTCTTCCAGGGTTTTTATAGTTATTGGTTTCAATTGACAAATGGGATCTAATTAAGAGCTTCTGCATAGCAAAAGAAACTATCAACAGAGTAAACAGACAACCTACAGAATGGAAGAAAATTTTTGCAAACTATGCATCTAACAAAGGTCTAATATCCAGAATCTATAAGGAACTTAAAGAAATTTACAAGGGAAAAACAAAAAAAAATTTAAAAATGGGCAAAGGACATGAATAGACACTTCTCAAAAGAAGACATACATGCATACAACAAGCATATGAAAAAAAGCTCAACGTCATTGATCATTAGAGAAATGCAAATCAAAACCACAGTGAGATACCATCTCACACCAGTCAGAATGGCTATTATTAAAAAGTCAAAAAGTAGGCCAGGTGTAGTGACTCACATCTATAATCCCAGCACTTTGGGAGGCCGAGATGGGCAGATCATGAGGTCAGGAAATCGAGACCATCCTGGCGAACACTGTGGAACCCCATCTCTACTAAAAATACAAAAAAAAATTAGCCAGGCGTGGTGGCAGGCACCTGTAGTCCCAGCTACTTGGGAGACTGCGGCAGGAGAATGGCATAATCCGTGGGGCAGAGCTTGCAGTGAGCAGAGATTGCGCCACTGCACTCCAGCCTGGGCAACAGAGCAAGACTCTGTCTCAAAAAAAACAAAAAAAAAGTCAAAAAGTAATGGTAGCAAGGTTGTGGAGAAAAAGGGACACTTATACACTGTTGGTGGGAGTGTAAATTTCAACTATTATGGAAAGCAGTATGGCAATTCCTCAAAGAGCTAAAAACAGAACTATCTTTCGACCCAGCAATCCCATTACTAGGTATATACCCAGAGGAATACAAATCATTCCACCATAAAGACACATGCACGTGTATGTCCACTGCAACATTATTCACAATAGCAAAGACATGGAATCAACATAAATGCCCATCAGTGACAGATAAGATAAAGAAAATGTGGTACATATACACCATGGAATACTATGCAGCCATAAAAAAATGAGATCAGGTCCTTTGCAGGAACATGGATGGAGCTGGAGGCTATTATTCTTAGCAAACTAACACAGGAACAGAAAAGGCATTACCTATAAAGGAACAATAATTCAAGAGACAATGGGTTTCTTATATGAAATTATGGCAGCCAGAATGAAGGAGAATAATATTTTTAAGTATTGAAATAAAACAATAGTCTACCCAGTAACTATCCTTCAGGAATAACTAGAAAAGAAAGAAATTCTCAAAGGCAAACTAACAGACTCTAGTTATTTATAAGAACTACCCTTTAAGAGGAGCTAAAGCAGCCATTCCAAATTGAAATATATATATAAACAAAAGGATGATGGTGGAATTGGTAAAAACAGAAGTAAAAATAATAGACTATACTTCCTCTAATTAATTTAATAGTATTTTATGGTTGAAGCAAAAATTATAACATCATGTAATGTGATACTCAATGTATGTACTGCAAATACTTATCACAATTGTATTTGGAAAGTGGGGAGGTTAATGTGACATAAACGATATAGGGTTTCTATACTTCACCAGAAGTGGTAAAATATCAATACTAGTAGGCTGTGATATGATGCACACGTAACTCATGTGCATATGGCAATACATAAGGTAAATAGTAAGAAAATAGAAATCAATATACTCAAATATTATAAATAAAAATAGAGGTCTATAAACTGTTCATGTAGTCTAGAGGAAGACAGCACAAAGGAACCAAAAAATCAGAAACAAAGGAATTAAATAGAAAAAAAACATGGAACACTTAAGCCTTAACATATTAATAACTATATTAAACATAGTCAAGTACAATGGCTGGTCACGGTGGCTCACGCCTGTAATCCCAGCACTTTGGGAGGCCGAGGTGGGCAGATCACGAGGTCAGATCAAGACCATCCTGGCTAACACAGTGAAACCCCGTCTCTACTAAAAATATAAAAAAATTAACCGGGCGTGGTGGTGGGCGCCTGTAGTCCCAGTTACTCGGGAGGCTGAGGCAGGAGAATGGCATGAACCCGGGAGGTGGAGGTTGCAGTGAGCTGAGATTGCACCACTGCACTCCAGCCTGGGCGACAGAGCGAGATTCTGCCTCAAAAAAAAAAAAGTCAAGTACAACAAATACAATACAAAGATTGGTAGAGTAGATTTTTAAAAATATACCTCTATGTTGTCTACAACACACTGATTTCAAGTGTAATGAATTAGGTAGATTAAAAGGAGAAGGAAGAAAATATATCTCATGCAAACATTAATCAAAAAAGTAAGTGTGGCTTTATCAAAATCAGACAAAGTAAATCTTAGGGTAAAGAAGTGACTACAATTGGAGGTACAACTGGAGATACTATATGATATGGTTTGGCTCTATGTCCCCTCCCCACCCAGATCTCACCTGGAATTGTAGAATTGTAATAATCCCTATGTGTCATGGGACAGACCTGGTGGGAGGTAACTGGATCATGAAGGCAGGTTTTTCCCGTGCTATTCTCATGATATTGAGTAAGTCTCATGAGATCTTATGGTTTTATAAAGGGAAGTTCCCCTGCAAACACTTGCTCTTGCCTGCCACCATGTTAAGATGTGACTTTGCACCTCATTCACCTTCTGCCATGATTGTGAGGCCTCCCCAGCTACGTGGAGCTGTGAGTCAATGAAACCTCTTTCCTTCATAAATTGCCCAGTTTTGGGTATGTCTTTATTATCAGAGTGAGAACAGACTGATACAGTAAATTGGTGCTAGAAAGTGGGATGCTGCTCTAAAGATACCCAAAAATGTGGAAGCGACTTTAGAACTGGGTAACAGGCTGAGGTTGGAACAGTTTGGAGAACTCAGAAGATAGGAAAATGTGGGAAAGTTTGGAACCTCCTAGAGACTTGGAGGGCTCAAAAGACAAGAAGATGTGAGAAAGTTTGGAACTTCCTACAGACTTGTTGAATGACTTTGACCAAAATGCTGGTAGTGATATGGACAATAAGGTCCAGGCTGAGGTGGTCTCAGGTGGAGATGGGGAACTTGTTGGGAACTGGAGTAAAGGTCACTCTTGCTATACAAAGAGACTGGTGGCATTTTGCCCCTGCCCTAGAGATCTGTGGAACTTTGAACTTGAGAGAGATGATTTAGGGTATCTGGGGAAAGAAATTTCTAAGCAGCAAAGCATTGAAGAGGAAGCAGCGCATCTGGAAAATGTGCAGCCTAACAATGCAATCGAAAAGAAAAACTCATTTTCTGGGGAGAAATTCAAACCACCTGCAGAAATTTGCATATGTAACAAGGAGCCAAATGCTAGTCACCAAGACAATGGGGAAAATGCCTCCAGGGCATGTCGGAGACCTTTGTGGCAGCCCCTCTCATCACAGGCCTGAGGTCTAGGAGGGAAAAATGGTTTCATGAGCCAGGCCTAGGGCTCCCCTGCACTATGCAGCCTCTGAACATGGTGCCCTGCATCCCAGCTGTTTCAGTTCCAGCCATGGCTAAAAGGGGCCAATACTTCAGGGAATGCAAGCCCCAAGCCTTGGCAGCTTACACATGGTGGTGGGACTGTGAGTACACAGAAGTCAAGAATTGAGGTTTGGGAACCTCCACCTACATTTCAGAGGATGTATGAAAACACCTGAATGTCCAGGCAGAAGCATGCTGTAAGGGCAGGGCCCTCATGGAGAACCTCTGCTAGGGCAGTGTGGAAGGGAAATGTGGGGTCACAGTGCCCACACAGAGTCCCTACTGGGCCACTGCCTAGTGGAGCTGTGAGAAGAGGGTTGCCATCATCCAGACCCCAGAATGGTAGATTCACTGACAGCTTGTACCATGCAACTGGAAAAGCCACAGACACTCAACACCAGCCTGTGAAAGCAGCCAAGAGGGAAGCTATACCCTGCAAAGCCACAGGGGTGGAGCTGCCCAAGGCCGTGGCAGCCCACCTCTTGCATCAGCATGACCTGTATGTGAGATATGGAATCAAAGGAGATCCTTTTGGAACTTTAAGGTTTAATGACTGTCCTGTTGGATTTCAGGCTTGCATGGGGCTTGTAGCCACTTCATTCTGGCCAATTTCTCCCATTTGGAACAGGTGAATTTACCTAAAGTCTGTACCTCATTTTATTTAAGAAGTATCTAACTTGCTTTTGATTTTACAGGCTCATAGGTGGAAGGGACTTGCCTTGTCTCAGTTGAGACTTTGGACTGTGGACTTTTAATGCTGAAATGAGTTAAGACTTTGGGGAAACGTTGGGAAGGCATGACTGGTTTTGAAATGTGAGGACATGAGATTTGGGAGGGTCCAGGGATGAAATGATATGGTTTGGCTCTCTGGCCCCATTCAAATCTCACCTGGAATGTAATAATCCCCACATGTCACGGGAGGGACCCAGTGGGAGGTAACTGAATCATGGGCATGAGTTTTTTTCCCTGCTGTTCTTATGATAGTGAGTAAGTCTCATGAGATTTGATGGTTTTATAAAGGAGAGTTCCCGTGCAAACACTTGCTCTTGCCTGCCACCCTATAAGGTGTGACTTTCCGCCTCATTCACCTTCTGCCATGATTGTGAGGCCTCCCCAGCCATGTGGAACTGTGAGTCAATTAAACCTCTTTCCTTTATAAATTACTCAATCTCAGGTATGTCTTTATTAGCAATGTAAGAAAGACTTGTCTTCTGCCGTAAGATGAGCCTCACTAGATGCTGGGCCATAGCTTCCAGAACTGTGAGCCAAATAGAGTTCTTTTTTTTTATATAGATACATAATTACTTAGTCTGTGGTATTCTGTTATGTCAGCAGAAAACCGACTAAGACAATAATTAACTAAGAGTGTCTAACTGATATTTTTAAAATATTGATATGAAAGTCCTAATGTAACTACTCATTATATGAAAAGCATAATTCCTCATGACCAACTGAGATTTATCCAAGAGACACAGAGATAGAATTACAGTAATTGCTATCCATGGAGTATATTAAAAATAATTTTCTTAACAGATGCTGATATAGTTTGATAAAACTCTTTAGCAAAGGATTCTTCTTAAAATAATAAAATGTATGAATAGGGGAAAACAACCTTCTCAACAAAGCTTCTGATGTTGCACTTAATTGTGAAACAAACAGCCAAAAAATGTACTTAATTATAAAGTACTGGCGGCAGTTTCAGAAAAATAAGAGAGTTAACAAAGTCATTGTAATGTAATAGTGTGAAAGTTCTGGTCATTATAATACAGCATGAAGCAGAAATAAGAGTTATAACCCCTAGAAAAATGGACATATAATTATTATTTACATATGATATGATTATATTCCTAGAAAAAGCAGCTTAAACACTATTAAAATAAGTAGATTGGCTAGATAAAAGATAAGCTAATAAAAATTAATTACTTTGCTATGTTATCAGTTGCAAAATACAAAAGGAATTCTTTCAAAGTTTGGATGTAACATTCCACCTTAAGCCAAATATAGTTAATTCCTTTTCCCTTTGAACTAGCCCCTGAAATTATCAAAGAAATGTAAAAATCCACTTCAGCTCTGGAGACAAGTGCAAGGTGTTACCCACTGGCTGGAGCAAATTTCTTCAGGTTAATGAGCAGCTGAGACCTAAGGGAGGCTCTAGCCAGCTGGGGAAAGACCAATCCACTTAGGAAAACAAGCGTAAGGAACCTACACCAGCGTGGAAGGCTGCAGGGTAGAACCAAGGAAAGGCATGAGAGAATGGGTGAAGCTAAACCTTGAGTCTACTGTCAGCTTTGGGATGAACATCAGGGTAAGAAATTGCCACCTCAGGAGTCAGTGCGGCTTCTCATTGGCTTGAAAAGCTGGAGCATGAACCCTAATGATTAAAGGAGAGGGCAGGCTCTAAGTATCTCTAGGTTGCCCCCTCTACAGTGAGTAAGCAGCTGGGAAGAGTAAAAACACAGCAAACCCATATTTACTCCTTCTCTCATTATCTGGTATTGAAATATTTGAATAGGGACTCCAATAAATCAAAGTCCATCTTAATTCCCCATACTGAACTATATTTTGTAAGGATGAGCAAAAAGAGAAAATGATTGGTAATTTGGCAGGACCAACATGGGAACCAATGGGAAGAAAAGTAAACATTTCTTTGTGAAAGATGTTAATTCAAGAAACAGGTGGAAATTTAAAATAATCTCTTATTTGTTTTTAACACAAGCTTTGAGAGCCTGTTGCATCTATGAAGAAGGCAGGAAATACTGATTTCAAATAAAAACATAATTACAAAATTTAAAATGCAATGGAAGCAATGAAGAGCCGATAATCTCTTAATCTCAAAATTTCATCTGAAATGCTTCAGAATTCACTTAGAAATCAGAAAACAAAGATGAAAGAAATGAGATTAGAAAAACAGTAAGGGACACAGAGAGTACACTGGAGGGAAACAATTATGCATAGCACTAACTCTGAAAAGGAAAGCAGAAGAGGGTAAGCAACTAAAAAAAAAAAAAAAAAAAATTTAAAGGAAAAGTTCCCTGAACCAGACAGAGGACTGTCTTTAGATTGGAAGCTTTCAGCAATTATAGAAAAAATCTCTAAATATGCACATATTCTGATATGGGTATTCTTCTCTTTTGAGACAGGGTATCACTCTGTCATCCAGGCTGGAGTGCAGTAGCATGATCACAGCTCACTGCAGCTTCAACCTCCTGGGCTCAGGTGATCCTCCCACTTCAACCTGTCAAGTAGCTGGGACTACAAGGCACGTGCCAGCACCACACCTGGCTAAGTTTTAAACTTTTTGTAGAGATGAGGTTTCATTATGTTGCCCTTGCTGGTCTTGAACTCCTGGGCTCAAGCTGTCCACCTGCCTCAGCCTCCCAAACTATTGGGATTACAGGCGTGGTGGGATTATGCCACCGTGCCCGGCCTGATATGGTTTTTTTTTTAACATATAAAGAATAAAGAAAAATTTTAAATGCACGCAAGCAGAAGTTACAATATATCTAAAATGAAAAAAAATCAGATGGCAGCAGATGTCTTGGTCCCCACATTGTTGCATACTGCAGAATTTCCTTTTTGCATAAGGTTGAATAGTGTGTGTGTGTGTGTATATATATATATATATATATATAAAACATGTTCTCTATCCATTCTTCTGTCATTGGACGTTTAAGTTCTTTCCACATCTTAGCTATTATAAATGAATACTGCTTCAATGAATATGTAAATAATAGCTCTTTGAGATCCTAATTTCAATTTTTTATATATACCCAGAAATGGGATTGCTGGATCACATGGTAGCACTATTTTTAATTTTTGAGAAGCATCCATACTGTTTTTTATAGTGGCTGTATTGGTAAACCCAAAACAAAACAAAAATAAACAAGTGGGATTACATCAAACTAAAAAGCTTCTGCACAGCAAAATAATCAACAGATTGAAAAAGCAATCTATAGAATGGGAGAAAATATCTGGAAACCATATATCTGAAAAGGTGTTAATCTCCAAAATATATGTGAAATTCATATAACTCAATAACAAAAAATGAATTACATAATTTGAAAAAGGAGTTAAGTACTTGAATGGACATTTCTCCTAAGAAGACATATAAATGGCCAGTAAGTATAAGAAAAATTGCTCTATATCACTAATCAGCAGGGAAGTGCAATCAAGACCACAACGAGATATCATCTCATACCTGTAAGGATGGCTATTATCAAGAAAATGAAAGACAAGTAATTGAGATTTATAGAAGACTCTGATCAACAACAGCAGTATTAACATTTTTACAAGTGCTCAATGGAACTTTCACCAAGATGAGTCATGAAACATGCTGGTTATTTTGTTGTTCTCCTGTCTTAGGTCCATCAGATTGTATGCCATTACTTTCTCCTTTTACTCACACAGATACCTGTGTGTTTCTGTGGCTGTTGGTGCTTTGTCTCTATCTACTTGGATTTCAAGATCTGTAAGAATAATTCATCATGATGTTTTGTTATAAACATTGTTGATGGATTTTTGGTTTTGTTATCTAGTTGCTCTGCCTGTTTTTATGTGGAGGTTAATGGAGACTAGCCAACTATGTTCCTGCCACCACCATTTTCTCGTAATCCCTATCTATTATCTAGATTTCAGTCTTGTTAACTTTACCATATTTGCTACATCTATTTTAAGTATTTAAAAGCAAATAACCATAGACATTCTTTCAATTTCCTCTGAAATATTTTAGCATGTATGTCTTAAATAAAAAGACATTTTTCTCAAAAAAAAATCATCATACCACTACCATACCTGAAAAACTAACAATAATTCTCCAATTTCATCATCTCACATTCAGCCCATACCTAGATTCCTCTTTTGTCCTCACAATAGCTTTTAGAAGTGGAACTTTTTTCAAACAGTTTCCTTATGTTGCAAGGGTCCTTCAAGTATCTCTTAAGGCTGACCTTCTTGATAAACCTTTTTTCTTTTATTTTTAGATTATGATATTTTCTCTATGGAATTAAACAGTAGTGCATTTTGTTTTAGAGAGTAGTGCATTTTTTTAAGAATTAATGTCCAGAAAAGATAAGACCATCAAAAAGATTAGGCCTGCTGCCTGGGCAAAAATTAGGTAGAGAGACCACAGGACAGCAACCACAGGAACCACCCTAACCATCTCAGGGAAACAAAATGCCTCAGGGTAGCAGTGTTCAAAGTTACTATTAGCACCTCAGAGAGTCCTTCCTGGCTCAGAGGTAATATAATCTAGTTAGCGAGTTCAAAACTCCAAAGCCTAAGCTTATAACTCAGGCTGTTTGTGGGTTCTGTGAGCTTGGCCCTTGGCAGATGTAGGGATGAAGATGCCTAGTTCCTCCCTTAGAGGTAACTATGGATCCTGCCTAAGAAATAAGCATTTTAAGGCCTCAGTATTTTTTATAGATGGAAAGTAGAATTTTCCTTATATTTCCATGCTTTAAATTTTTTTTTCTCCAAGTTATTGGTAGAGAGTTTCCATACTTAAAAATATCCCATCCTAGAAGCAAATCATAAGGTCTGTATCCCACAGGCAGAACCCTGGCTTACAGAAATAGCTGGGTGCTTGACAACCAGCGGTCATTGGAGGAATTGGCAGCAGGGTGCAGTAATAGTTGGGATAATTTTCCTCAAGTTTGTGTTTCCCGGCTTTGTGCCAATGATCATGGAGTCAGAGAGGCAGCATGAGAAATGCTTCTCAGTCCAAGTAATTGAAACTAGGAAACCTGTGAGAAAACTGAGAGAAGACTGGAGCAAAAGTCCTCTAAAGGGCAGTGTGCTTTCCTTCACTGGCTTGCAAACTGCCATTTGACATGCAGGTGGCAGCATTTTTTTTCCTTTTGTCTAATGAAGCCAATCCCATAGTCGCAGATTGGTCATGTTTTCCCCAGTACCCACTAGGGAATTTTAATAGCGTGGGGCTACAGAGATCTCCACTGGTTTCTAACAACACCCACAGAAAATTTCAGAAACCCTCTCTGGGTTCACAAGGCCCTGTAGGATCTCCTTTCACTCTACCTTACATATTGCTACTCTCCTCTAGCTCACTGTATATCCTCCTTGTTCCCTGAAACATGTACTTCCCACATCCCTAGCTCAGGGTGTTTGTGTTAGCTGTTCCCTCTGCCTGGAAAAGTCCCAATACCCTCCCCCCTGGAAAGCCAGAGTTTGCTCATCTCCCTTAATTGTGGCCTAGGAAGCTCTTTCTGTACTTAAAGAAACACCTTCCACTTCCGTCTCCCTATGCCTTGTGTTGTTTTATTTATTTTTTTACCACAGGGTTACCACTTCCCAACATGATGTCAAATATTGCAATCTATTTCTCTGTTTACTGTTTTTATTCTGTCACCCATAACAGAAGCCCACAAGGGTTCTGCACATGTTTTGTGACACAGCAGACACTCAATAATGCATGTTGAGTGAAAGCAGGATAGACCCCGTGCCAGCACTCACTCCATCTCCACCTGCTTTAGAGATCTGGCTCAATCTCTCTTTTCCTTCACAGCAGAAAATCTGGATATGAAGATTGAGGATCTGCTTAACTGAGTTATAGTAACAGGTTTTTTCAATGTGAGCTTAGGGACTAAGCTGGCTGGCTTAGCTCAGAGAGAAAGGCCTGGGCTTTGATGACTTTGCATCTTCATCTGTGGAATCTGACGGTGCCTGTTACATTTTGAGAGGGAGTGGAGAGTTGAGTGCTTTGCTAACTCAATAGCTGTCTTTCTCTTCTCTGGCCCAGCAAAACAAAAGCCAGTGAAGAGGTGAGAGAGACTTGTGCCCTCTGGGAGTCCAAACAGAAGGAAGTAGATTCATGTAAGTGATGCAAGAAGAACACAGTGAAGTCCCATTATATGTCTGAAACCTAAATCCCCCTGCCCTCCCTAAGCTCTGGATTCCAGATAATTAGATTTTTCAATATGGCCCCCAAAGCCCACTTGGGTACCCTGCCATATATTTAACTTCAACTTCTACCTCTCACCCTCCTCCCACTTTGATGACAACAAAACACTGACAGAGCACACTCCCACCTCAAGGGCTTTAAAAAAACTTTTATTTTAGGTTCGGTGTTACACGTGCAAGTTTATTACATAGGTAAACTCATGTCAAAGGGTTGGTTGTACGAATTATTTCATCAACCAGGTACTAAGCTCAGAACCGAATAGTTACCTTTTCTGCTCCTCTCCCTCCTCCCACCCTCCACTCTCAAGTAGACTCCAGTGTCTGTTGTTCCCTTTTTTGTGTTCATGAGTTCTCATCACTTAGCTCACACTTATAAGTGAGAACGTGTGTATTTGGTTTTCTGTTCCTGTGTTAGTTTGCTAAAAATAATGGCCTCCAGCTCCATTCACGTTTCTGCAAAAGACATGATCTTGTTATTTTCTATGGCTGCGTAGTATTCCATAGTGTATATGTAACACATTTTCTTTATCCTATCTGTCATTGATGGGCATTTAGGCTGATTCCACATCTTTGCTATTGTGAATAATGCTGCAATGAACATACACCATGTCTTTGTGGTAGAATGATTTATATTCCTCTGGGTATATACCCAATAATGGTATTGCTGGGTCAAATGATAGTTCTGTTTTCAGCTCATTGAGGAATCGCCATACTGCTTTCTACGATGGTTGAAATTTACACTCCCACCGATAGTATATAAGTGTTCCCTTTTCTCCACAACCATGGCAGCATCTGTTATTTTTTAACTTTTAATTAACAGCCATTCTGACTGGTGTGAGATGGTATCTCATTGTGGTTTTGATTTGCATTTCTCAAATGATCAGTGATATTGAGCTTTTTTTCCCGTATGCTTGCCTTCTTTTGGAAGTGTCTGTTCACGTCCTTTGCCCACTTTTTAATGAGGTTGTCTTTCTCTTGTAAATTTAAGTTTCTTATAGGCACTGGATATTAGACCTTTGTCAGAAGCGGTTTGCAAAATTTTTCTACCATTCTGTAGGTTGTCTGTTTACTCTGTTGATAGTTTATTTGGCTGTGCAAAATCTCTTAAGATTAATTAGATCCCACTTTTCAATTTTCGCTTTTGTTGCATTTGTTTTTGGTTCCTCATGAAACTTTTGCCTGTTCTTATGTCCGATATGGTATTGCCTTGGTTGCCTTCCAGGGTTTTTATAGTTTTGGGGTTTACATTTAAGTCTTTAATCCATCTTGAAGTGATTGTTTAATATGGTGTAAGGAAGGTGTCCAGCTTCAACTTTCTGCATATGGCTAGCCAGTTATCGTGGCACTATTTATTGAATAGTGAAACTTTTCCCCATTGCTTGTTTGTGTCAGTTTTGTTGAAGATCAGATGGACATAGGTGTGCAGCCTTATTTCTGGGCTCTCTATTCTGTTTCACTGATCTATGTGCCTGTTTTTTTTTTTTTTTTCCACCAGCACCATGCTGTTTTGGTCACTGTAGCCCTGTAGTATAGTTTGTTTGCTGTTTTGTTTTGTTTTTTCAGAGATGGAGTCTGGCTCTGTCGCCCAGGCTGGAGTGCAGTGGAGTGATCTTGGTTCACTGCAACTTCCACCTCCCAGGTTCAAGTAATTCTCATTTCTCAGCCTCCTGAGTAGCTGGGATTACAGGCAAGCACTGCCGCTTCCGGCTAATTTTGTACTTTTAGTAGAAATGGGGTTTCACCATGTTGGCCAGGCTGTTCTCAAACTCCTGACCTCAGGTGATCCGCCCTCCTCAGCCTCCCAAAGTGCTGGGATTACAGGTATAAGCCACAGTGCCTGGCCCCCTGTAGTATAGTTTGAAGTTGGGTAACATGATGCCTACAGCTTTGTTCTTTTTGCTTAGGATTGCCTTGGCTATTCGGGCTTTGTTTTGGTTCTATATGAATTTTTAAATAGTTTTTTCTAGTTCTGTGAAGAATGTCATTGGTAGTTTGATAGGAATTGCATTTAATCTACAAATTACTTTCGGCAGTAAGGCCATTTTAATGATATTGATTCTTCCTACCTATGAGCATGGGATGCTTTTCCATTCGTCTTCTCTGATTTATTTGAGAAGTGTTTTGTAACTCTCACTGCAGAGATCTTTCACCTTCCTTGTTAGCTGTATTCCTAGTTATTTTATTCTTTGTATGACAATTGTGAATGTGACTGCCTTCCTTATTTGGCTCTCAGCTTGGTTGCTGTTAGTGCATAGTAATGCTAGTGATTTTTGTACATCGATTTTGTATCCTGAAACTTTGCTAAAGTTGAAGGAGCTTATCAGCTGAAGGAGCTTCTGGGCTGAGACTATAATGATTTCTAGATATAGGGTCATGTAGTCTGCAAACAAGGATAATTTGACTTCCTCTCTTCCTTTTTGGATGCCCTTTATTTCTTTCTCTTGCCTGATCGCTCTGGCTAGGACTTCCAATACTATGCTGCATAGGAGTGGTGAGAGAGTCCATCCTTGTCTTATGCCAGTTTTCAAGGGGAATGCTTTCAGCATTTGCCCATTCAGTATGATATTGCCTGTTGGTTTGTCATAGATGGCTCTTATTATTTTGAGGTATGTTCCTTCAATACCTAGTCTATTGAGAGTTTTTAACATGAAGAAGTGTTGAATTTTATCAAGAGCCTTTTCTGCACCTATTTAGTAATCACGTGGTTTTTGGCTTTGGTTTTGTTTATGTGATGAATCACATGTATTGATTCGCATATGTAGGACCACCTTGCATCCCAGGGATGAAGCCTACTTGATTGTGGTGGATGAGCTTTTTCATGTGCTGCTGCATTCTGTTTGCAAGTAATTTGATGAGGATTTTTTCATCGATGTTAATCAGGATATTGGCCTGAAGTTTTTGTTGTTTTTGTTGTGTCTTTGCCAGGTTTTGATATCAGGATGACGCTGGCCTCATAGAATGAGTTCAGGAGGAGTCTCTCCTCCTCAATTTTTGGAAGAGTTTCGGTAGAAATGGTACCAGCTTTTCTTTCTGCATCTGACAGAATTTAACTGTGAATCTATCATGTCCTGGGCTTTATTTGTTGGCAGTCTATTTATTACTGATTCAATTTCAGAGCTCATTATTTGTCGGCAGTCTATTTATTACTGATTCAATTTCAGAGCTCATTATTTGTCTGTTCAGGGAATCCATTTCTTTCTTGTTCAGTCTTGAAAGGAATTTATCTGTCTCTTCTAGGTTTTCTAGTTTGTGCGCACAGAGGTGTTTGTAGTAGTTTCTGATGGCTATTTTAATTTCTGTGGGGTCAGAAGTAATATTCCCTTCATCATTTCTAATTGTGTTTATTTGACTCTTCTCTGTTTTCTTCTTTATTGGTCTTCAAGGACTTTTTATTATGTTTCCCCTGCCTGTAGTGCTCTTTGCCCATGATAATCTAGATATCTTCTCATTGCCTCTAGTAATCTGGCTCTCAGCTCAAACCTCGCCTGCTTATAGAGATCTTAACTTATCTTCCTAACTACAAAATAGTGCCTGCCCCTCTGCATCTGGTCACTTCCCATTCCCTTTTCCTTGCTTGATTTTTGTTTCTTTATGGCCCTTATCCTCACCTGACTTGATATATTTACATCTTTGTTATCATATCTCTCCTACATAATTTAAGGTTCTTATAAAACCAGGTTTATTCTGCACCATATTCACACTACCATTTGTAAATGCCAGAGCCTTTGAGCACTTGTAGGGACATGGGCACACAAAAATGAAAGGTCTGGTTTCAGAGTGACCTTCACTAGGTGAAGAATATGAGATAGAAGGAAGAAACGTAGGCCTCTCCTGGGTCTGTACAAGACCTTTCATGTGACATCAGAGAAGTACCTTCCCCAAAATTGGAGTTGTGGAGGCAGGGTAGGTGTGGTCCCTAAGGTTTGGAAGTGTCACTGGTTTTTTTTGTTCCAGTGAATGCAGAACAGCTGAGCCTAGAGGTGGTCTTGAGGAAAAAGCAAGGTATCTAATAGCCATGCTCTCCCTTTCTCTGTGCATCTGCCCTAACCATACAATGAAAGCTAAAGATTAAGAAAATGTGGCACATATACACCATGGAATACTATGCAGCCATAAAAAAGGATGAGTTCATGTCCTTTGCAGGGACATGGATGAAGCTGGAAACTATCATTCTCAGCAAACTAACACAGGAAAAGAAAACCAAACACCGCATGTTCTCACTCATAAGTGGGAGCTGAACAATGAGAACACATGGACACAGGAAGGGGAACACCACACACACAAGGGCCTGTCAGGGGTGGGGGGCTAGGGGAGGGGTAACATTACGAGAAATACCTAATGTAGGTGACGGGTTTATGGGTTCAGCAAACCACCATGACACGTGTATACCTATGTAACCAAACTGCACGTTCTGCACATGTAACCCAGAGCTTAAAGTATAATAATTTAAAAAAAGCTAAGTTCTCTGTAGTAGACAGACGAATCTTGTTGAAACGTAAATTAAGTCACATCTCTTTTACAGTAAAAACCTCTCCCTACCTCCCACCTTACTCATACACAGATGTCCTGTCAGTGAGCTGCAACCAGGATGTTTATCTAGCCCCTCTCCATTTACTTCTTTTTACCACTTTTCTTGGCTGAGACCACACAGTCATGCTGCTAGCTTCCTCAATATTCCCAGACATTTGCTAGACACATTTCAAAGCCTTTGGATTTGCCATTAAGTGAAACACTTCACTCACTGATAGATATAATTTTCATAAATAATGACATAGTTACTTGTATGGTAATGAACTTAGTATCTCCCCTCACCAGTCTGTTGATTCCCTAATGGAAAATAACACTCCCCATTTTTTTCAATTGAGTTTTTAACCAACCCAAGCCCAAAGTCTGACATGTAGTATAGGAATTGCATAAGTGTTTATGGAATAAATGAACTGAATCAATTTCCAGCAAAATGAACAATTATTATTTTTTAATCCCTATTCTCTGAGAAAAATAGCAAGAGAAAACCAGGGTAAGAAATAGAGAAAAGACATAGAGATCCAGCCAGGCCAAAACCAGGTAGGAACTTAAGAGTAGCAGTATTTAGTTCAATTAACTATCTCTTTATCCATTCAACCCTCCAGTCATCCTAGCAGCCATATGTCGACCCAGCATTCCATCCCTTCTTCTCTCTGTCCATCCAATCCCTCCACTCTTCCATTCCTCCGCCCTTTGCAACTAACCATTCATCCACACAACTATCTACCCACTTATCCATTCATCCAACCAACAATTAACCCAACCATCTATCCATTCATTCATCCATGCATTCATTTCATCATCCATCCTTTGTCTACCCACTATCAATACAGTCATCTACACAACTCTTTATCTGTCCATTTATCCATCCAAAAATTTATGCCATCATCCATCCATAAATGTATGGATTTATTTATTCATCCATACATCCTCTGACTCATTCATTTCTTCATCTATCCAACTGTATGACCACCCATCCATTCATTCAAGCATGTGTTTATCATCTCTCCATGTAGTCATCCAGCCATTTACTCATCCAACTATACATCCATAAATACATCCAACATCCCTTCACCATTGACGAGAGCAAAGAAAAATCATCCAAAGATAGAGACAAAAAACATGAGCACCCTAGACTTTTCTTAGACCACCTTTGTTGTGTATTTGTATGTTTGTGTTGTGTTGTGTGTAAAATAAATAATCACAGAACAAATTGCTCATTTCTGATAGACGCTTTAAGAGTTCCTCTTTTTTGTCAGTTTGTGGAAGACAGAAACAGCAGCAGGTACAGACAGACTACTCTGGCACCTGCGGATTCTGTTCAGTTCCTACAAATATATGCCAATTATGCCAGACCCCTTGCTATGTGCCAAGGCCAACAGGAAGAACAGATGCAGGTTTGTCTTAATAGGGGCCCAATCTGTGGGATAGGAACTCTGGAGGTTGGAAACGGAGACAAAGAACAAGGATTCTTTTAATTAGTTTAGCATCTCCCACCTCATAATTTGCACAACCTCAATTATTCCTGTGAGCTCTCACAGGGCCTCCTTGGTTCCTCTCCCCATAGAGACACAGAGGATCTTTCTGATGCAATGCAAGGGATAGGAAAGTGAGGCTCAGAGGTAAGAGGCCCCCACCCTGCCTTGCTTACTTCCAAAGAGAAGCTGATGATAAACCAACAGGTAAAGTAGGACTTACGGAGTCAAATGAGCCAGCTGTTCTATGGAAACATCCACTCACTCAGCAAGAGCTCTTCTTCACACAGCACAATGAAGGGAAGCTGAAGGGAGGAGTTGAGGGATGGAATGACAACTCCAAAATCCTTGTGGCTGGCCTCCAGAAAGTGGTTTGAGGAGAACAGAAAGGTGAAGGACGTCCTGGAAGTAGCTTCCAAGCAACACCAGCAACTGCAGCATAAGCAGCAGAGGTGGGCAGCAGCCACCCCCATAAAGAGGCTGCCTATGGGGGAAACAGAGAATAGTTGAACCCAGCTCTCACCTGGAAAAGCTGTCCCTGGGATCCTCAGACATACAAATTCCTTTCTTCTCTTTATCCCCCCGACATGAAATCCTTCCTCTCCTCTTATTCCTCTTCCATCACCTGCCCTTTCTGCTCCTTCTCCTCTGCCTCCCAATGTTCTCCTTCTCCACCTCTAATCCTTCCCCATGCTCCTTTCTCCCTTCTCCTTTTCTTCTCTGCCTACACTGTCCTTCAACTCTTCCCTTCCCTTTTCCTTTCTTTCACTTCCTCCTATTCTTTTCCTTCCCTCCTCTTTCTTCCCTCCTTTCCTCCTTCTCCTCTCTTCCTTTTCTCTCTTCTTCTCATCCCCTGTTCTCTTCTCTCTCCCTTTTTTCCAGCTCTTCCTTATCTAACCCTTCATCTCCCCACTCCTCCTCAATCTTACTTTACATCCAGAATTATGGCAGAGATAAAGAAGCTGGACATTGAGTTCCTTTCAGAAACTTATATCATCTTAGAAGAAGGCTCCAGAAATGAAAAAATCGGGAGGATGAAGAAGGAAGATATAGGAAAATGGAGAGAGGAGGGGTTTTTAACCCTAAATGGAGGGGTTCCTGTGAAGGGGGAGGCAAGCAAGCATGGAGCTGCTATACAGGAGCACAGGAGCCCATGAAAACCTTTCCAAACATTTTGT
Organism: Nomascus leucogenys; assembly: GCF_006542625.1. Lineage (NCBI taxonomy): Eukaryota > Metazoa > Chordata > Mammalia > Primates > Hylobatidae > Nomascus > Nomascus leucogenys. The sequence goes on from NC_044386.1 coordinate 70,420,011, forward strand.
CTAGAAGGGACATTTCCTACAGGTGACAAACACAGCCAGTGCACAGGCAATGATGTGGAGCCACTGAGGCAGTGAAATTGCAGCGAGGTACTGGCTGAAGGGTATGTGTGTTAGAGCAGTGGTCACCGACCTTTCTGGCACCAGGAACCAGTGAAACTGTTCTACCTCAGATCATTAGGCATTAGTTAGATTCTCATAAGGATCCCTTATGAGATCCCTCGCATGCACACTTCACAATAGGGTTCATGCTCCTTTGAGAATCTACTGCCACCACTGACCTGACAGGAAGCGAAGCTCAGGTGGTAATGCTGGCTCACCCGCTGCTCACCTCCTGCTGTGCAGCCCCATTTCTGACAGGCCACTGACTGGTACTGGTCTGTGGTCTGGGCATTGGGGACCCCTGTGTTAGAGTTTAAGGAGACCCACACACCCTAGAACCCCAGGTCCCTGTTCCACAACTCTCTCACTTCTAGGTAGAACACCTTCCACAGGCCATCCAGGAGTCCCCTTCAGGACCCTAGGAGACCAACTTAGAACACGCCTCAGGAAGGGCCACATACCTTCCTAGGAAGAAAGGAAAATAGCTTTATTTAAATGTAGTCAGAAAATGCATCCCAGAGAAAGTTAATGAACTTTAAGCTAAGATATAATGTACACTTAAGATCTTTTTCATGCTAATAAAGATTCATGAGTGAATAATCTTTTACTTGCATATTTGTACACATGTCCATTTATGTCCTCTGGAATAAATTGTTGAAGGGACATGATTGATTCAGCGATCCTGCATATTTAATCTTTGATACAACTTGATTTTCATAAAGATTGAATTACTCCACAGTACTACCAGCAGTTTATGAGAGTGACCCTTTCAACACATCTACGCTAGTTAAACATTTTTGCATAGGTGCCACCATCAGCTCTTTTCTACAGGTGAATAAAGGCTCCCAGAGGTTTAGCAATAATCACTAGACTACTCAGCTGGTTAATGGCAGAGCCATACTTTTTACCATAGAAATGTTTGTCCCCTGAGCCAGTGACCTTAATTGAAATTCTGGGTATTATCATTCCTTACTACCCGGAATACCTGGATCTACTCTTTATTTAAATACTTCATCTCTTTTTCCATGATCTGCCAACTAGGTTTGGGATTAACAGAGCAAAAACAAAACAAAACTAAAAGGCTACATCGTTTTTAGCCTCTGTGCAAGAGTTTTTCTGTACTGATGGTAATTTTTCCCTTGTTAAAATGACAAAAACAAGAAAACCAAGCCATCTTCCTGATCAATGAGGTGGGGTGTCCTTTTTATAATTTGGCTTGATGAATCAGGTTTTATAGAAGCGGTTCTGCTGCTGTTTTTCCTGTCATGTGGAAAAGTTCCTCAGGGTCCTACTGTCTAGTCTGGACTTCTTGTCCTGCTGCCACATCACTCGATCTTTGCCACTGAACCCTCCACTGTCCCTCATGATATTCCTCCTTAGGGAACTTAGGTTCTAGGCTGGTGACTGCCTCAGCCATTAGCACTCAGACCTCAGTGGAGGGAATCCTGCTGTCTTACCTCTACCTCTTCACTCCAGGCATGGACTTGGGGCTTTCCCTGATTTCCCATTGCACAGTGTATTAGTCCACTTTGAACACTTCTGATAAAGATATACCCAAGACTGGGTAATTTCTAAAGAAGAGGTTTAATGGACTCACAGTTCCACATGGCTGGGGAGGCCTCACAATCATGGCAGAAGGTGAAAGGCACGTCTTACATGGTGGCAGGCAAAAGAGAAAATGAGAATCAAGTCAAAAGGGAAACCCCTTATAAAACCATCAAGATCTTGTGCGACTTACTCACTGCCATGAGAATAGTATAGGGGAAACTGCCCCCGTAATTCAATTATCTCCCACCAGGTCCCTCCCACAACATGTGGGAATTATGAGAGCTACAATTCAAGATGAGATTTGGGTGGAGACACAGCCAAACCATATCACACAGCAAAAACCAAGCTGTAATATTTACTGAGATTTTATTGAAACTTCTTGGAACTGTGGGAGAGAAGTATAACACAAACACTAGGACTTACAACCATGCAGACTTCAGATGCATCCTGAAATCCCTTACTATGCTAATTTCCTGCCTGGCTCCTGGCCTGCCTGCAAATGGCCAGCAGCAGTTTACCACCCCCACTACCAGAATTTTCTATAAGCATTTCCAGCTCAGAATCATAACTAAACTTACTACCAGCCCAAAAGAGAGTGTTGGAAAACTTTTCCCTTATCTCAGTCTAAGAAGGGGGGGAGTTCTACAGTGCCCTCATTTTAGGCCTCAGAACCCATCTTCATCAAGAATGTTTTATAGGGAACCATTCTTCTTTTTCAGAGGAAACCCTATCCAGATACATAGGAGGTGATCTGATAAGAAATTGCAAAATACTCTCAACGTTTATTTTCCTATGCTTTGGTTATTACCACTCTTACATAACATGAAAAAAAGTTGTGTCACTTTTTTCTTTTGGGCTTCTACATAAATGCCAGGTGTTAAGCATATTTTCTTTCATTCATCTTCAGAGAAAATCAGAAGACACATTTGTATTTACATTTTCTATGCCCTTTGCACTGGGTCATAATAACTTCCCTAAAATAAGAAAAGAATTGGAGCATCTCCCCTATCTTAGCCATTGGAGTGAAAGCAGTGTCACAGTAGTTACATATCTGGGCTCTGGAGGGAGACTGCCTGGATAAAAATCCTGCTTCCACTACTTGTGTGCTGAGTGACTGTCAGCACGTCACTGAACCTCTCTGTCACTGTCTTAATCCATAAAATTGAATATAATACCTATACCTAAACTAATAGGTACCATGTATTGTTGATTAAAAGGAATAATGTGATTAAAACATTTGAGAAAGTGTTTGTATCATGGTAAATGTTCAGTAACATTAGCTATCTGTGAGTCACTGATCAGCATGTCTCAAATCTGTCATATTTCAGATAAGTAAGGATTATAGCAGCATCTCCATATCTCTTAGGATTTATATGACAAGTGGACACTAGTTTATTTGGTCCTTACACTTGTGATCTGAAGCCACGATTATCTCATAGGTAAGAGCTTCTTGTATGAACATGTCCAAATGTTGAAGCCTAGGAGAAATCTCCAGTATGTAAAAGGTATCCAATGGGTGTTCATGGTGGACAGGAGTACAAGATTGAGATCCCCAGTAAATACATTTGTCCTCGAAGTTTGAACTATAAAACCAAGGAGGATATTTGCAAAGAGTCTTTAAAACTTCAGAATAAAAAATCTTATCATAGTTACAGAAAAAAAAATCAGTCAGAAGATAAATATTTGGCCAGCCATGGAAACAATAATAGTCAATGCCCATTCCATTCCCATTTGCAAGGTTTTAACTATTACTAAATATTGGACTATTTTATACTGATGCCATTAAACAGGTAAATGGCAGGCAAATTTCATGTTGGCTCTCCCTTATTCTTGAAATCTGTGAACTCACCACTGGACTGTTTTTACTCTGCATTATCTTTACTGGACCCAGTAATCAGCCACTCATTAAGCACTTGCATAATCACACTCTCCACCTCACACAATATGCCTCCTCTCTCGAAGAACTTTCCTTGACTGATTTATGATTGGAAGTGTAGCCCAGTGCTGAGCAATGCACCCTGAGGGGATATTTGCTGTAGTTCTTCTTGGATCTATTTCTCTGCTCTTAGAAAAAAGAGGTACAGTAAAAGACAAATCTTTGTTTAATGAGTCAATTTAATGTTATATAGATAATATATAAACATAGACATGCAAGCATGTATACATAAAATTACAGAAAGACACAAATATGTTACAGCATTGATTTTAAAATTTCAGCTGTGAGGCTGTTAAACTCACTAGTTTAAAAGGACAGTTGAATTCAAACTGTACCTTTGTAAATGGAAAAGGGTAAAGTTTACCAGTCCCACATGACCAGAGCCTTGAGTTTTAGAGAAAACAGGGCAGCAAATTTATATCTCAAAGCACACACAGAGAGATAATTGAAGTTTTTAAAAGGAGTTTCTGTGTGTTAGAGGAAGACCAAAAATGGATGTCAAGGTAACACAAAATCTTAGGAATCTACCATAGGATTTTTCCCAACTTTTATTTGAGGTTCAGGAGGTAAATGTGCACGTTTGTTACATGGGTAGATTGCATGAAGAGACCAAATAATTCAGCTTCTGTGTATTGCCCCATCTGGATCTGAGGACTGGAAGTGCTGCAGTCATGTCCTAGTGCCATGTAGCCCAACAGCACAAAAGAAAAGCACCATGGCAAGAATCACAACTCGGTCACATTTTAATTTATGTATGACATATATCAATATCTACATTGGGCATATGAGCAGTTTTCACAGAACTGTAAAACACCAGAGTTGAAATGCTCATTTGTTTTTCAGACTAAAATTCTGAGGCCTGGTCAACTGTGCTCCATAAGAATTCATTGACACTGTGTTTTAAATGTTGTGCTAGGGGTTTGAAGAACACAGAGATGATTCACACAAGGTCCATGCCACGAGAAGCTTAACAATACAGAGGAATCACATAAATATACCAATTCGATGCTGACCTACATTGCCTATCAGCTGTGTGCCTGACTATCTTTGTTATTTCCCAAAGACCTGAGAGATATATATTACAATTCCTCTTATACAGTTGAACAAATAAGCGGTGATGAGTTAAGTAACATAGGTAAATGGAATTTGGATTCACATCCAGACCTGTTGGACTCCAAAGGTAGGTCTTTTTCCATTCCCCTTGGAAATATTGCTTATGTTACAGTTGTTGAGACGTGGATGTCATTTCTGATGACAGAACCACCTTCCCCCAACATGGAAGGATACTTGGGAAATCCAAGAATTCTCAAAGTGGTACTATCCCTCAAAAGACTAACTTAAGAGTTCTGAAGATCTATACTGAAACCAACCAGCATGAAGTACAACTATCTGATATTTTTATACATCAGAAAGGATTAGGTAGCTTAGACTGTGACAGCAGCATTAGAGGCCCCCTCTGAAGATAATGGAGGATTTACATAATTTGAAAAGTTTGGGGGCTGGTATTGTCCCTTCTATCATTGCCCTTTAAATGGAGTCAATGACTAGGAGACAGCAGTTCTTCTGGAACAACTGTTAGCTAGGAAAGGGAGGTGAAAACCCTGCCTTAGAGCCCTGCCCCACTCACAGATGAGGAGAGCTTTACTTCCAGAGTTATTCTCTGGGGAAGCATCAGGAAAATACAGGGAGGCTCCCAGCAATCTTTCCTGGAAGTTGTTTCCTGGTCCAACTCTATTAACTTATTGTGCATATTTTAATAATTTATGGGCAAACAGAGCCAAGGGAAGGGAAGTGAGTTAAATTGGAGAATGGTATAAGAGAAAGTTTGGCTTAAAACAATTGCATGGGACTAGAGACTGGGCAAACTAGAGTGGACAACTTATTACTACCACTACTAGTTCTGTGACCTTTAATAAGTAACTTATCCTCTAAGACCCATATGCTCATATGATTATTTCTTTCACTAAGATATTTGATCTTTGAGAGGGCCTTGAGTGATTGGTCTTTGCGTATCAAGCTTTCAGGATACTTCCTGAAATCTAATAGACATCAATGGATGCTTAATTAAATAATTAAATTTTATAATAACACTGATTGTAATAGCCCTCTTTCCAATTTTCCAACTGGAGTAGTACAGTAGATCCTATCTATGTAAGTAGCAATATATGACATCTTTGTGTATCAGGCACTGTACAACATCTTGTAGACACCTGTTTTGTGTTGGAGGGTTAGAATTCTCACACATTTTTCTTCATCAACCTACACAGACACCAGCAAAATAATCTATATGCCTTATGACTTAAGCAGCATTTTTTTATACTTCAGTCCATTTTGTATTAACTCAAGGGTTTTTGTCATAGGAAGACAGTTCATTTCATTGTATGCATATTTTTATGTATATAAGAGGATCACTTTCCATAAAAATAATTACAATGAAAACAAAAATAGCAAAATTTGGAAAGCTGGTATTAACAAGAAATACAGGCGATCTTACATATTATTGTGTCTTATGTGTGTTATTTCATCTTCACATTGTTTCCTCAATGTATGCATTGTTATTCTCTTGCATAGATATGGGAGAGCCATAATTTGATCCTAGGACTTATTTTATTCTAAAGCTCCAGAGTCCTATCATATGGGAACTCCCTAACTTATGCTCTAGCAATTCCCACTCTTTACTCTCCTTTTCTCTCTGTTACAGCTTCTTACAATTTTCGTCCTACCTTTTAACAGTTGCAGGCCAGGTGTGGTGGCTCACGCCTGTAATCCCAGCACTTTGGGAGGCTGAGGCGGGTGGATCACCTGAGGTCAGGAGTTCGAGACCAGCCTCAACATGGAGAAACCCCATCTCTACTAAAAATACAAAATTAGCTGGGCGTGGTGGTGCATGCCTGTAATCTCAGCTACTCAGGAGGCTGAGGCAGGAGAATTGCTTGAACCTGGGAGGCGGAGGTTGCGGTGAGCTGAGATCATGCCATTGCACTCCAGCCTGGGCGACAACAGCAAAACTCCGTCTCAAAAAAAAAAAAAAAATTGCAGGTGCTCCCAATTCCTGAGACTTCTCTCCATATTAAGTGACCAAATTCTGTGCATGCTTAACACTGACTCTTGTTTTTACCCCATGTGTAAAATTCTGTACATGGATTTTCTAACTGTTGGAAAAGGCAGTCCACTGTAAGCCCCAAGTGTCTCTGCATGTCCAAACTACAATGCTCAACTGTCCCTCAATATAGAGCAGTTTCTGTAGCTAGTCACATAGGCAATTAAATAGGCAGAGGTGACCTTAGCTTAACTATTTGTGTGACTGCTCATTCCCTGGGAAAGGGAACTAATCTGTTTGCTACAAAAGGGGCAGAGCCCTTGCTCTTTGGTTTGTCAGCTGTGCCATAACACAGTATGTGTGAAGCCACCATCTGGGACTTCTGGGACTTGAGGGAAGGGAAATTAGTCCTCTCATACTTATGCTCCTACTGTCTGCTGTACTGTGAGTAATAAACTGTCTTGCTCTATATTGTTAAGTCTCATCATCTACTTCAGAACTCGTCTGCTTTTGGCAAAACCAACTTGCTTACATGCTTAGTTGTCTTCTTTGGCATCTTGTTATTCCCTGCCGTTCTCTATAGGGTTAATTTTCTTCACTGAAACTAACCCTTGTAACAAACAACTTTGATTTTTAAGTATTTTTGAGATGAAGAGATAACTGTTATTTACAACTTCCTGCCATTTAACAAGAATTGTGGTTTTTTGCCGGGCGCGGTGGCTCACGCTTGTAATCCCAGCACTTTGGGAGGCGGATGGATCATGAGGTCGGGAGATCAAGACCACGGTGAAACCCTGTCTCTACTAAAAATACAAAAAATTAACTAGGCGTAGTGGCCGGCGCCTGTAGTCCCAGCTACTCGGAGAGGCTAAGGCAGGAGAATGGCGTGAACCCAGGAGGTGGAGCTTTCAGTGAGCCGAGATCGCGCCACTGCACTCCAGCCTGGGCGACAGAGACTCTCTCTCAAAAAAAAAAAAAAAAAAAAAAAAGAATTGTGGTTTTTTGAGGAAGGTTTTTGGTGCAAAGTTGGTAATTTATGGGAAGAATGTAATAAATCTGAGAAATAAGCCAGATTGTCCTACTCATGGAACAATATGAGGATTGATGGCTAGTGGTGGGAGGTTGGAGGGACAACTGGAGTTACAGCAGATAGCTGGCAGGTGATGAAGGCTTTAAACCCAGACATGGGGTGGTAGACACCCATAAGAAGATATTTATGAAAGAGATTTATTTGTCTATTGAAGATTTTTAAAAAATATACTTGAATAGTGTTTCCCATATCTCAAGCACTGTTCTATGAGCTTTAACTCATTTAGTCATAATCACAATCCATGTGGTAGTTCCTATCATTATATTCAATGTATAGATGAGGAAACTGAGGCACAGAGACATTAGTAAAATGAGGAAAACACATTTAGTAAGTGGTGGGGAGAGAGGAGAGACTTGGAGCTGCTTTGTGGGGGCATGGAATGTCAAGGCATGGAGGATTCTGATAGGTAGCTGTTGCTTAATGAGAAACATCAGAAAACAAAGAGTAATGTTTAGAGGGGAATTTATGGCATTGTCCCCTTGGGATATGCTTGGAAATGCTCTTGCTTATTTCCCCCAAAAGGCCTACATGTAGATGAAATCTTGCTTTAAAAATAATAAACAAATATATTACAATTAAAAAATAACAGCAACAAAAACGTCTGTATGCTACAACAATTCCTTAGGCTCCATCCATTGTCTGCATACCACATTTTGGGCAGCACTAACTGTGAAAAGACCATGGTCTTTGATGTTAAGCAGAGCTGGGCTGGAATTTCAAGTCTGCTACCTAACATCATCCAATTTTGTAATTCTATAAAATTGTTCACTCAGGTTAATGGTGAACGTTTAGTGAAGAAAATGTATATAAATCAACTAGCATATTGCCCAATATGTATTACATATTTGACATTCTTCCTGTCTTTCTCTCCATTCCAGTTAGACCAGTGGATGCTATCCCCTTATTTTCCAACTCATTCCAACCTATCTTACTTTTTCTCCCTTCAGCCATAATGAAATAGTTTGTAGGATTCCTGAATCAGCCACATTTTCATCTCTGCATCTCTTCACATGCTGTTCCCTCTTCCCAGAATTTATTTCCTCTCTCTGCCCCTTCTTTACCTCAATATTTCATTCCTCTTGTAGCCTGTAATCTTTGTCTCCATTAAAGAGTTCCTTAATTCTCTCAGTGTAGGGTGACTATCATCTGTGCTCTCATCCCTATGCTTCTCAGAAATGTTTGCTTTCTTAGGAAGGGATCCCCAGCCTAATTATTTTACCTACCACCAACCCTCTTCAAACTCCCTTTCTAGACAATACCCACAGGCTAGGGTATTGGAAGCCAAAGATGAGTCTGGGAAGGATTCAGTGGATTCTGCAGATTATACTACTTGCTGCAGAGCATTAATATTAGTAGAATCTGAGGTGCAATGTTCAACAGCAATGCTATATTGGTCCCAAACAGTTCTGCTAATGATCAGTTTGAAGACTCAGGACATAAAGGTGGGAGAATGTAACTGAGGACTGCAGTAGGCTGAATGATTAACCCTCAAAGATATCCACGTCCTAATCCCCAGAATCCGTGAACATATTTCCTTAAACGGCAACAGGGACTTTACATTGTGATTAAATTAAAGATCTTGAGATTGAGAGGTTATTCTGGGTTATCCAGGTAGTCCCAGTGTAATCACAAGAGGAAGGCAGGGGGATTAATATTTGGAGTCAGAGAAGACGACCATGGTAGCAGAAATCAAAGAAGAAATAAATTTGAACATACTACTCTGCTGGCTTTGAATATAGAGGAAGGGCCTACGAGCTAAAAATAATATAGGCTACCTCTAAAAGATGGAAAAGTCAAGGGATTACATCTTTCCCTAGAGCCTCCAGAAGGAATGCAGCCTTACCTACACCTTGACTTTTGCCTAGTAAGACCATTTGTGACTCCTGACTTCCGGAAATATAATAAGTGTGTTGTTTTAATCCCTAAATTTGTGATTATTTGTTACAGCACAATAGGAAACTAATACTGATTTTAGTAACAGAAATGGGGTGTTGCTGTAATAAATACAACAAATGTAGAAGTGGCTTTCAAATTAGGCAATAGATAGAGGATGGAAGAATTTTGAGCACCATAATAGAAAAAGCCTAGATTGCCATAAGATTTTGAGTTGATGCAATGATGGGTTCAGACTTTTGGAGAACTTGGTATGGAATGAACATATTTTACATGTAGGACAGATGTGAATCTTTGTGGTAGGCTGAATAATGTCCCTCCCCCAAAAGTTCCCACATCCTAATCCCTGCAATCTGTGAATATGTACTTTACATGGCAAAAGAGACTTTGGAGGTGTGACTAAGTTGAGGCTCTTGAGATGGATTATCCAGGTAAGACCAATGTAATCACATGGGTTCTTATAAGAGGGAAGAAGGAGGGTCAGAGAGGGAGACCACAGAAGCAGAGGTCAGAGAAGAGATAGACTTGAAGATGACATGCTGCTGCCTTTACATGTACAGAACGGGCCATGAGCCAAGGAATGCAGGATGACTCTAGAAAATGAAAAAGGGAGTGAGTTCTCCCCTAGAACCTCCATAAAGAACACATCTTTGCTGATGCATTAATTTTTGTCCAGTAAGATCACTTCTGACTCATGACCTCCAGAAATGCAAAGTTACAGTAGCAATAAGAAACTAATTCAGAAACAATTGGGGGTAGAATGCAGGGTCTAAGAGTTGGAGGTGGAGTCTTAAATGGGTCTCTGAAATACTGTAGGTAGTGAAGAAGCTTTATCAGTTTGTCTGCTAGAACATGGACAATTGCCTAAGTTCATCTAGAGTCACTTGAATGGGGGGGATGGGGCACACATACACACACAGAACATATGACAACTATGGGAAAAACCATAATGTAACTATTGTCCCTATAAGGAGAATATATATTCCAAATCCAAATATAAGTTCCAGCACTATACACAGGGAAGACTGCATTATATAGGTATCTATGGAACTCCTGTCTATGAAAGAGGAGTGGTTTAATAGAACTTAATTTTAAAAAATTAAATATGTGACAGAGATCAATGATGGAGTTGAACCATGAGACTACATCTGGTGGCACTGAGGAGTTAGTTGTGGGCAAGGGTGGCTAGAACCATGCCTGCATGAAGGAAGACCTTCATAGTAGGAGCAAGAATGTGTAGCATGGTACCCATATGTGGAAGATGGCTGAGTAAAAGGTGCCCAGCACTCTCCTCCTCCATAAAGGACCAAAACAGCTAGTAGATAATCACATGTCAAATAGTACATCTAAGAGAAAACACTGTAATTAAGCAGGGAAGTGACAGGAACTTTCCAAGGCATGGAAGGAGAAAGAAGTGAAGCAGCCAGCCAAGACAGGACTGGCTCAGAGACAGGAGGGATTCCCCATTGCAAAGAAAAGGTAAGTGAGAGATCCCCAGTAGTTTATTTTCCTACTGTAGACATCAGCAATTTTAGCCACAGAAGAGCCCCTCGGCCCTCACAGGCCCTGAGCCTAGTAGAGGGAGCTGCTTGGAGTCCATGTTCCAGAGTGCATTGTTCCAGAAAGGGAAATCACACTGGGTCTTACACATCCCCTAAGACCCAAGCAACTGCAGCAAAGTGCAATTTTGAGAGCCCAGCCCCCACCAGACTAATCAATGGCTTGCCTTGCCTGCTGTCACTTCTGCCTCCTCCATGAGCCAAACAGGGGTTTGAAGACTGGCCCACCCTGCTTGCCACCACCGTTGCCGGTGCACCTAACACCATTGCTGCTGCTGGTACGTACGTGGGACTCCTAGGAGTCCATGAACAAGCCCACCCAGATTACTGCCACAACCACCACCCACATGCACCATTCAGGAAACTGGGTACCAGTTCACCTGGCCCACCACAGCTACCACTGGTGCCTATATGCATTGACTTGGGGCCCAAGGACTGGCCTACTCACACTACTATCACAGGTGGCATCACACATGTGGCCCAGAAACCAGAAGACTGACCTGCTTGACCTGCAACTACTATTGTCATGCCCAAGCATAGAGCTTGATCTGGGGGCCAGCCCACCTGGGCTTCTCACAACCACTACTAGTGCCCACATGCACTGATTAGGGCCCTGAGTACTAGCACACCCAGCCCACCACCACCACCACTTATGCTTGAGGACCAGCCCAGTGGTGTTAACATACATAGAAAAGCCTTACTACATCCTCCACTAACAACTGCAGCCTAAGCCATTAAAGAATCCACAGATAACACTGATATTGATTACAGCTGAAGAATCACATGGATACTACAGTACTGTGTGTATCAAGAATCAAAGCCAAATCACTGTACCAAATCAACACTACAGATACATGTAAAGGAAATATTTTCCCTAAAAAAGCCAATTCATAAAGTTGAAGAAAGTGACTCTTACACCAGACATGCAGCTATTAATGTAAGGATGCAAGAAACATAAAATTCAATGAAATATGACATCTCCAAAGGAACACAATAATCCTCCAGTATCAGGTCCAAAAGAAAAGGAATCTATAAAATGCCTGAAAACGAAATCAAAATAAATGATCTTAAACTTAGTCAGATGCAAGAGAACACAAATAAACAATACAAAAAAATCAGGAAAACAATTCATGATCTCAATGAAAAATCAACAAAGAGATGGATATGATAAAAAATACCAAACAGAAATCTTGGAACTGAATAATTTAATGAAATAAATTAAAAATATAATCAAGCGCTTCAACAATAGACCACATCAGGCAGAAGACTTTCTGAACACGAAAACTAATCTTTTGAAATATTTTCTGCCTAAATGATCTCTCCAATGCTGAAATACAGGTGTTGAAATCTCCAACTATTATTGTATTGGAGTCTCTCTGTCTCTTTAGCTCTATTAATATTTGCTTTCTATATCTGTGTGCTCCAGTGTTGGGTGCACATATATTTAGAATTGTTATATCCGCTTGTTGAATTATTCCCTTTTTCATTATATAATGACCTTCCTTGTCTCTTTTTTTGACTTAGTGTATATTTTGTCTTGTATAACTATAGCTACTTATGCAAGTTTTTGGTTTTCGTTTGTGTGGTGTATTTTTGTCATTTATTCACTTTGAGTTTGTGTGTGCCTTTACAGGTGAAGTGAGTTACTTGTAGACAGCATGTAGTTGGGACTTGTGTTGGGTTTTTTTTCCATTCAATTACTCTATGTCTTTTAGGTGGGGAATTTAAGCCATTTACACTCAAACGCTCCAGTCATTTTTTGAATTATTTTATGATTATTTTGTGTGTCGTTTGTTTCTTTGTTCTTCTTTTTTATTCAGATATGATCTCATTTTATCACCCAGGCTGGAGTGCAGTGATGTGATCATGGTTCACTGCAGCCTCATCTTCTCGGGCTCAAGTAATCTTCCTACCTCAGCCTCCCAAGTAGCTGAGACTACAGGCATGCACAACCATGCTCGGCTAATTTTTAAATTTTATTTATTTATTTATTTTTGGTAGAGATTAGGTCTCAGTATACAAAAGCAAAGAAGAATAAAAAAGGATGAAGAAAGCCTACGGGACTTTTATGGGACACCATAAGAGAAATAAATATTCAAATGTTTGGAGTTCCAGAAGGAGAAGGGATAAGCAAAGGCATAGAAAACCAATTTAATAAAATAATAACTGAAAACACCCCAAATCTTACAAGAGATATAGACATCCAGATATGGGAAATTCAAAGATCCTAAATAGATTCAACCCAAAAAGGTCTTCAAGACACATTAGAGTCATCAACCCAATAAGATCTTCAAGACACAGTACAGTCAAACTGTCAAAAGTTAAAACAAAGAGAGAATTTGAAAAACAGTAAGAGAAAAGCATCAAGTCATAGATAAGGGCATCCTCATCAGACTAACAGAAGATATCTCAGTAGAAACCTCACAGGACAGGAGAGAGTGGGTTGATATATTCAAAGTGCTGAAGAAAAGAAACAAACAAACAACAACAAAAAAAATTCGGCCAAGAAATGAGAAGGAAATAAAGTGTTTCCCAGACAAGAAAAAACCAAGGGAATTCATCACCAGCAGACTGAACCTATAAAAAAATGCTTAAAGGAGTCCTACATCTGGAAGTGAAAAAATGATCTCCACCATCACGAAAACATACAAAAGTATACAACTCAGTGGTACAGCAGATACATAAAGGAGACAGAGAAAGGAATTAAACATTATCACTACAAAACAAAAAGCCCCACCCACCTGGGTGCAGTGGCTCATGCCTGTATTCCCAGCATTTTGAAAGGCAGAGGCAGGAGGATTGCTTGAGCCCAGGAGTTCGAGACCAGTCTGGGCAACATACTGAGACCTAATCTCTACCAAAAATAAATAAATAAATAAAATTTAAAAATTAGCCGAGCATGGTTGTGCATGCCTGTAGTCTCAGCTACTTGGGAGGCTGAAGTAGGAAAATTACTTGAGCCCGAGAAGATGAGGCTGCAGTGAACCATGATCACATCACTGCACTCCAGCCTGGGTGATAAAATGAGATCATATCTGAATAAAAAAGAAGAACAAAGAAACAAACGACACACAAAATAACCATAAAATAATTCAAAAAATGACTGGAGCGTTTGAGTGTAAATGGCCTAAATTCCCCACCTAAAAGACATAGAGTAATTGAATGGAAAAAAAACCCAACACAAGTCCCAACTACATGCTGTCTACAAGTAACTCACTTCACCTGTAAAGGCACACACAAACTCAAAGTGAATAAATGACAAAAATACACCACACAAACGAAAACCAAAAACTTGCATAAGTAGCTATAGTTATACAAGACAAAATATACACTAAGTCAAAAAAAGAGACAAGGAAGGTCATTATATAATGAAAAAGGGAATAATTCAACAAGCGGATATAACAATTCTAAATATATGTGCACCCAACACTGGAGCACACAGATATAGAAAGCAAATATTAATAGAGCTAAAGAGACAGAGAGACTCCAATACAATAATAGTTGGAGATTTCAACACCTGTATTTCAGCATTGGAGAGATCATTTAGGCAGAAAATCAACACAAAAACATTGGACTTAATCTGTACCATATACCAAATGAACATCTACAAAACATTTCATCCAAAAGATGCAGAATACACATTCTTCTCATAAGCATATGGAACACTCTGGGATAGATCATATGTTAGGACACAAAACAAGTCTCAACAAATTTTTAAAATTTGAAATTGTATCAAGTGTCTTCTTGGACCACAGTGAAATAAAACTAGAAATCAGTAATAAGAGGAACTTCGGAAACTGGAGAAATACATGAAAATTAAACATGCTCCAGAATGATCTGGGTCAATTAAGAAATTAAGAAGGAAATCAAGAAATTTTTTTAAAAAACAAATTAAAATAGAAAAAAAAATACCAAAACCTATGGCATGCAGAAAAAGCAGTGCTAAGAGGGGTGTTTATAGCAATAAATGCCTACATCAAAAATAGAATGATTTCAAATAAACAACCTAATAAGGTATCTCAAGAAACCAAAAAAGCAAGAACAAACCAATGTAAAAATTAGTAGAATGCAAAAAAATAAGGATCAGAGCAGAACTAAACAAAATAGTGACTAAAGAAAAAGTATAAAAGATCAGCAGGCCGGGCGTGGTGGCTCATGCCTGTAATCCCAGCACTTTGGGAGGCCGAGGCGGGCGGATCACGAGGTCAGGAGATCGAGACCATCCTGGCTAACACGGTGAAACCCCGTCTCTATTAAAAATAAAAAAAAAAATTAGCCGGGTGAGGTGGCGGGGCGCCTGTAGTCCCAGCTACGCGGGAGGCTGAGGCAGAAGAATGGCGTGAACCCCGGGGGGCGGAGCCTGCAGTGAGCTGAGATCGTGCCACTGCACTCCAGCCTGGGTGAAAGAGCGAGACTCCTTCTCAAAAAAAAAAAAAAAAAAAAAAGATCAGCAAAATGAAAAGTTGGCTTTTTGGAAAGATAAACAAAATTGATAAAGTGTCAGTGACACAAACCAAGGAAAAGAGAGAAGACCCAAACAAATAAAATACAAAATAAAAACGAGAAATTACAGTTGATACCACAGACATTCAAAGGATAATTAGACTATTATGAACAACTATATGCTAAAAATATTGGAAAACCTGAAGGAAATGAATAAATTCCTGGACACATATAAACTACCAAGATTGAACCAGAAAGAGACAGAAAACCTGAACAGGGCAATAATGAGTAACACAATGAAATCAGTAATAAGAGACTGCCAATATAGAAAAGTCCAGGACCGAATGACTTTACTGCTAAATTCTACCAAACTTTTAAAGAGAAAATAAAACCAATTCTTCTCAAACTCTTCCGAAAATTTAAAGAGGAGGAAATTCTTCCCAATGCACTCTGTGAGGCCAGCATTACCATAATACCAAACTACACAAGGACACAACAAAAAAAGAAAACTACAGGTCAGTGTTCGTGATGAACATATATACAAAAATTCTCAACACAATACTAGCAAAACAAATCCAACAGCACAACAAAATGATAACATCATGATAAAGAATGCAAGGATGACTCAAGGTACTCAAATCAATAAACAGGATACATCATACCAACAGAATGAAGGACAAAACTCAAATGATAGTCTCAATAGATGCAAGTAAAAGCATATGATAAAATCCAACATTCCATCATAATAAAAACTCTCAATAGGCATCGAAGAAACACTTCAGCATAATAAAGACCAATATGACAAACCCACAAGTAACATCACACTTATGGGAAAAAGCTTGCAGAATTGAGAACTAGAACAAGACAATGATGAACATGTTCACCACTCTTATTCAACATAGTACTGGAAGTCCTAGAAATTAGGCAGGAGGATGAAATAAAAGGCATCCAAGTTGGAAAAGCAGAAGTCCCATTGTCCCTGGTTACAGATGAAATGATCTTATATATACGGAAACCTAGAGATTTCACCAAAACGTTCTTGGAAATGATAAATGAATTCAGTAAAATTGCAGGATACAAAACCAATATACAAAAATCAGTAGTGTTTTTTTTTTTATTGTTTTAAGAGGCCAAGTCTCACTTATGTTGCCCACGCTGGTCTTGAAATCCTGGGCTCAAGTGATCTGCCTTGGCCTCCCAAGGTGCTAGAACTACAGGCATAAGCCACCATGCCCAGCCCTAGTAGCATTTCTACACACCAATAACAAACTGATTAAAAAAGAAATCAAGAAACCAATTTGATTACAATAGGTACAAAAAAAGTACCTAGGAATAAACCTAATCAAGGAAGTCAAAAAGCTCTACAATGAAAACTACAAAACATGAGACAAATTAAAGAGGACACAAACAAATGGAAGGACATTCCATGCTCATGAATCACAATAATTAATATAGTTAAAATGACCACACTGCCCAAAGAAATCTACACATTCAATGCAATCCTTATCAAAATACCAATGACATTCCTCACAGAAATAAAAAAAATCATAAAATTGATATGGAACCACAAAATAACCTAAATAGCCAAAACAATCTTAAATGAAAAGAACAAATCTGGAGGCATCACACTACCTGAATTCAAAACATACAACAAAGCTATAGTTACCAAAACAGACATATAGACCAGTGGAACAGAATAGAGAAACCAGAAATGATGCTGGGCATAGTGGCTCACACCTATGATCTCAGCACTTTGGGAGGCTGAGCCAGGTGGATCACCTGAGGTCAGGAATTTGAGAAACCAGAAATGAGTTTATGTATTTACAGATAACTGACTTTTGATGAAAGTGTCAAGAACACACATTGGGGAAAGGGCATACTACTCAATAAATGGAAGAATGAAACTAGGCTTCTTTCTCGCACCATGTACAAATATCAACTCAAGTGCAATACTCAGAACTATAAAACTACTAGGAGAAAACATGTGGGAAACACTTAAAGACATTTGTTAGGTAAGGATTTTATGGCTAAGACTTTAAAAGCACAGTCTACTAAAATAAAAATAGACAAATAGGGTTATATCAAATGAAAAAAAAAGCTTCTGCACAGGAAAGGAAAAAAATTAAACACAGTGAGGAGACAAGTTATGCAACAGGAGAAGATATTTGCAAATGATTCCTCTGATAAGGGACTAATATCCAAGATATAGAAGGAACTCTAAAAACTAAACAGCAAACAAACAAATAATCCACTTAAAAAGTGGGCAAAGAAACTGGACAGCCATTTCTCAAAAGACCAGAAATGGCTAATAAATATGTGAAAAATGCTCCACATCAGGAAAATGCAAATCAAAACCATAATGAGATATCATCTCACCCCAGTTAGAATGGCTATATCAAAATGACAAAAAATAAATGCTGGCAAGAATGCAGAGAAAAGGGACTTACTATACACTGTTAGTGGGGAACATAAATTAGTACAGCCATTATGGAAAACGGTGTGGGATTTTCTCAAAAAAAAAAAAAAAAATAGAACTACCATATGATCGGCCGGGCGCGGTGGCTCACGCTTGTAATCCCAGCACTTTGGGAGGCCGAGGAGGGCAGATCACGACATCAGGAGATCGAGACCACGGTGAAACCCCGTCTCTGCTAAAAATACAAAAAACTGGCCAGGCGTGGTGGCGGGCACCTGTAATCCCAGCTACTCGGAGAGGCTGAGGCAGGAGAATGGCGTGAACCCGGGAGGCGGAGCTTGCAGTGAGCCGAGATTGCGCCACTGCACTCCAGCCTGGGCAACAGAGCGAGACTCCGTCTCAGAAAAAAAAAAAACAAAACAGAACTACCATATGATCAAGTAATCCCACTACTGGGTGTTTATCAAAAAAAAAAAGGAAATTAGTATATTACAGGGATATCTGCACCACCATGTTTATTGCAGCTGTATTCATAATAGCCAAGCTATGGAATCATATTAGGTGTCCCTCAACAGATAAATGAATACATAAAATATTGTATATATACATAATGGAATATTATTGATACAGTTTGGATGTTCATCTGCTCCAAATCTCATATTGAAATGTGATCCTCAAAGTGGAGGTGGGGCCTAGTGAAAGGTGTTTGGGTCATGGAAGTGGATCCCTCATCAATGTCTTGGTGCCATCCATATGGTACTGAGTTCTCACTCTATTATTTCATGCAAGAGCTAGTTGTTTAAAAGAACATGGCACCCCTCCATCTCTATCTTGTTCCTTCTCTTGCGGTGTAACATGCCAGCTCCCCTTCCCTTCCTGAGGCCTCACAACAAGGCTTAGGAATACCTAAGCTTGGCCAATTTAAAATGTAAAAAGAGATTTATTTGACTCATGGTTCTGCGGGCTGTACAAGCATGGCACCAGCATCTGCTCAACGTCTGGAGAAGCCTCAAGAAGCTTTTACTCATGGTGGAAGGTGAAGAGGAGCTAGTATGCCACATGGTGAGAGAGGGAGCAAGAGAAATGTCAGGTTATTTTAATCAATCAGATCTCATGATTACTAATATACTGAGAACTCACTCACTACCACAGGGAAGGCACCAAGCCATTCATGAGGGATCCATCCCTATGACCCAAACTCCTCCCACTGGGCCCCACCTCTACCATTGGATATCATATTTTAACATGAGAATTGGAAGAAACAAACATGCAAACTACATCAATGGTTGTGAGTTTCTTTTTGATTGGGATCTGTTTTTGAAGAATCATTGTGTTCCTTTGGAGATGCCATATTTCCTTGCTTTTTTGTGTTTCATGTGTCCGTATGTTGATATCTGCACATATGGTGTAGCAGTCACTTTTTCCCATTTTATGAATTTGCTTTCATAGGGAAAACATTTTCTTAAATATGTATTTGTGATGTCAGGTAGGTAGGGCACATTGGCTTTGATTCTGAGTGTATGTAGTAGTGTAGTCTCTGTATGATTTCTTCAGCTGTCAACAGCATTAATGGTATCTGTGATTTTTTTTTGGTGGCTTAGGGTGAAGTTTTTAGTGGAGGCTCTGGGACTGGGATGCCATGTAGGTCAGTCTTCAGGCCCTAGTGGTGGTACCAGTGAGCTAAGCATGCCTGTCTTTGGGCCCCAGGGCAGTGTACCCTGGCAGTGGTGTCAGTGGGTCCAGGCAGGGCCATTCTTGGGCTTCCAGGTGGCTTACTTGGATCGAGATAGTGGCAGTTGTAGGCAGGGTGGGTGGGTGGGTTCCTGAGTCCCTGGGCAGCTGGTATGGTATAGGTGATGGCAGTGACAGTGGCAGGACAACCCTCTATGAGCTAGTTTGTGCATGTTGGTGTTGGCTGTGTTTGTGATTGGCTGGATGGGCAAGTCTTCAGACCCACAAGTGGCATAAGCAGGTATGTGTCAGCTTAGTGGTAGTAGCTCAGTGGATAGGCCCAACTGGGAAGTGTTCAGGTGCTGATGATGGTGGATGGGGCTGGGTAATCCCCTGGCCCTGGACTGTGTGCTCTGGGTTGGGAGGGCTTGTCCTCTTTGCTATGTACAGGTGCCAGCCATAGTAGATAGGGGCTAGGCTATACCTAGGCCACCAGCAGAATGCTGAGGGGGTAGCAGTGGCCAGGCTGGGGTAGGGCCACCAGCAGGTAGGGAATGTGCATGACTGTCATGCCTCATCACCTGCTGTGGCATCCTTACCACTCATGCCTCAGCTCCAGTAGCAGCAACCTGCTCTTCTCTGGCATCTCATCCCCAACACTATTGGACCTCAGTATGGTGTGCAGTCTGTTGGGGACAGGACTCTAAAAATGGCACTTTTCTGTAGCTGTTTAGGTCTCAGGAAGTGTGTGGGATCCAGCGGGTGCTCCCTCCATAGAGCAGTGCCATTACACAATCTCCTGGCAACTCCTTATGTTAGTTTCAGGGCCTGCAAGCATCTAGGGGCTCTTTTGTGGCTAGGGTTACAGGAGTTCATGGTGGAAATCCATTTACATTCAAAATTGTTATTGATAGGTGAGGACTGGGGACTTTCTCTTGGCTCCCAGCTTATCCCAGCCAAGCAGGCTGCCTTGCTTCCTTCTCCTTCCTTATTTTAGATATTTCCTGTTACTTTTTTTTTATTGAATTACAGTGTTCTCCTTTTGATGATCTATTTGAAGTGTGATTATCTAGTGATATGGTTTGGCTTTGTCCCCAGCAAAATCTCACCTTGAATTGTAATAATCCCCGCAAGTGAAGGGCAGGGCCAGGTGGAGATAATTTAATCATGGGTGGGGGGGCAGTTTCCCCCATACTGTTCTCCTGGTAGTGAATAAGTCTCATGAGTTCTGATGGTTTTATAAATCGGAGTTTCCCTGCACATGCTCTCTTGCCTACCACCATGTAAGACATGGCTTTGCTTCTTATTTGCCTACAGCCATGATCGTGAGGCCTCCCCAGCCATGTGGAACTGTGAGTCTATTAAACTTCTTTCCTTTATAAATTACCCGGTCTCAAGTATGTCTTTATTAGCAGCGTGAGAACACACTAATACATCTAGTTACTGTTTTGATACTTCTTAGTGGAGCAGGTGAGTACAAAATGCCTCTAGTCAGCTATCTTGAAGTCCCTCCTATCTCAAAAATTACTTTAAAAATAAATGAATTATCCAATCAAAAGACACAGGTTGGCTGAACAAATACGAAAAACAAGATCTGGCAATATGCTGCCCACGAGAGACTCACTTTAGCCTTTAGGATACACATAGTCCAAAAGTGAAAGTATGGAAAAAGATATTTCATATAAATGGTAACCAAAAGGAAACAGGGATGATTATAAGAGATAAAATAGACATTCAGTCAAAATCTGTCATAAGAGAGAAAAAGGTCAGTATATAAAGCAGCCAATGAATTAAGAGAATATAATGATTGTAAATATACATGTACCCAATATTGGAGCTCCTAAATATATAGGCAAATATTGACAGAACTAAAGGGAGAAGTAATAGCAGTAAAATAGTAGTAGGGTACTTTAATACCCACTATCAACAATGGATAGACTATCCGGACAGTAAAACCAATAAGGAAACAGTGTATTTAAATGATGATACAGACCAAATGGACTGAGTAGACATAAATAGACATTCCATCAAACAACAGAGAAATATACATTCTTCTGAAGTGCACATAGCCAATTCTTCAGGATAGACCAAATGGTCAGCCATAAAACAAGTCTTAACAAATTTGAGAAGATTTAAATGCTCTCAAACACCTTTTCTGCCCACAGCTATAAAACCAGAGATCAATAACAGAAGTAATTTTGGCAATTCACAGATACATGGAAATTAAACAAAATACTCTGGAAGAACCAATGGGTCAAAGAAGAAATCAAAAAGGATTTTTGAACAAAGAAAATTTATTACAACATAGTAACATGTATGGGACATATCAAAAGCAGTTCTAAGAGGGAATGCCTAAATTAAGAAAGAAGAGTATTTCAAATAAAAAAAAACCTAACTATATACCTCAAGGAACTATAAAAAGAAGAACAAACTGAGACCAAACTCAAGAGAAGGAAGGAAAGAAAGATTAGAGCAAAGATAAATGAAAAAGAGACTAGAAAACCAACAGAAAAGATAAACAAAACTGAGCTGGGTTTTTTGAAAAGATAAACAAATTTGACAAACCTTTTAGCTAGACTTCAGGAAAAAAGAGGGAGGACTCAAAGTTATAAATGAAAGAGAAGACATATATAACTAATACCACAGCAACACAAAGGATCACAAGGTAATACTGTAAAAAATTATATGCTAACAAATTGGTAAACCTAGAAGAAATGAATAAATTCCTAGAAACATACAATCAACCAAGACTGAATCATGAAGAAAACAAAGTTTTAAGAGACCAGTAATGAGTAAAGATATTTAACCAATAATTGAAAATCTTCCAACAAAGAAAAGCCCAGTATCAGATGGCTTTAAAGGTGAATTCTACCAAGCATCTAAGGAAGAATTAATGCCAATCTTTTTCAAACTCATCCAAAAAATGGAAGAGGGGGAAACACTTCCACTCATTTTACAAGGCCAACATTACTCCATACCAAAGGCAGATAGGAGATTATAGGAAAATTATAGGATAATATCCCTGATGAATATATGTGCAAAAATTCTTAGCAAAATGCCAGCAAAGTGAATTCAACAGCACATTTAAAGGATTATACATCATGACCAAGTAGGATTTATGCCTGGGATGCAAGGATGTTTCAACTTATGCAAGTCAATAAATGGGATACACTACATTAACAGAATGAAGGATAAAAATTATATAATCATGAATAGATGCAGGAAAAGCATTTGACAAGATTCAACATCTTTTCATAATAAAAATTCCCAACAAATTAGGTATAAATGGAAATTTACTCAACATAATAAGAACCATCTATGACAAGCTCACACCTAACATCATACTCAACAGTGAAAAGCTGAAAGCTCTTTCTCTAAGATCAGGAAGAAGAAAAGGGTGCCCACTTTTCTCACTTCTATTCAACATAGTACTGGAAGTCCTAACCAGAGAAATTAGGCAAGAAAAGGAAATATAAGAGATCTAAATCATGAAGAAAACAGTAAAATAATCTCTGTTTATAGCTAAATATTTCACCAAAAAATCTATTGGAACTAATAAATTCAGTAAAGTTTCAGGATACAATGTAAACATACAAAAATTAGTAACATTTTCTATACACTAACAATAAACATCTGAAAAGGAAATTTAAAAAACAATATCATTTACAATAGCATCAAAATGAATAAAATACTTAGCGAATAATTTAATCGAGGTGAAAGATCTATACACTGAAAAGTATGACATTGATGAAAGAAATTGAAGAATACACAGTTAATAAAAAGATATCCCATGTTCCTGGATTGAAGAAATTAATATTGTTAAAATGTCCATAGCACCCAAAGTGATCTACAAATTCAGTGCAATCCCTGTAAAAACTCCATGGCATTTTCACAACAATATAAAAATATCCTAAAATTTGTATTAAATCATTGAACCACAAAATACCTCAAATAGCCAAAGCAATCTTGAGAAAGAAGAACAAAGCTGGGCATATTACATGCCCTAATTTCCAACTGTGTTACAGAGCTATAGTAATCAAAACAGTATAGTACTGGCATAAAAACATATATAGAGACTAATGAAACAGGATTTAGATCCCAGAAATAAACTCGCAGGTATATGGTCAACTAATCTCTGGCAAGAGCACCAAGAATACACAATGGGGAAAGGATATTATTTTCAAAATGTGATTTTAGAGAAATTACATATCTATATGCAAAAGAATGAAACTGGATCCTTGTCCTACACTGTGAACAAAAATTAACTCAAAATTGATTAAAGACTTAAATGTAATATCTGAAGCCATAAAACTCCTAGAAAAAAATGTAGGGAAAAAACTTCTTTACATTGGTCTTAACAATTATTTTTAGATATGATACCAAAGCACAGGCAACGAAAGAAAAAATAAATAAATTAGACTACATTAAATGAAAAGCTTCTGCACAGAAAAGGAAACAATCAACAAAATGGAAAGGCAACCTATGAATTGGGAGAAAATATTTATAATCTATATATCAGATAAGGGGTTAATCTCCAAAACACATAAGAAACTCATACAACTCAATAGCAAAACAATTCACAAATAACCATATTTTAAAATGGGCAAAAATTCCAAATAGCTATTTTTTTCAAAGAAGACATACAAATGCCCAACGGGTACGGGAAAAGGTTCTCAAAATCACTACTCACCATGGAAGTACATGGAAGACGCCGGGAGGCCGCTGCCCCGCGGGCCGACGGACTGCGCCGCGCTCCCCGCGGGCCTCGAGCCGGGCGGACGAGCGGCCGCTCAGATGAGAGGAAGCGGCGAGGCGGCGGCTGAGGGAAGGGGTGGGCGGGGGGCGCAGCAGGCCAGGCAAATCACGACCCGGCAGCAGGGGAGGGGAGCCCCCGGCCGTTCGGCGCTCGCCCGCGTCCGGCCGCGCCAAGGTCCCCGCCGCTGCCGCGCGCGCTGCTCACCATAGCCGCGTCGCCTGCCTCATGCCGCCGCCGCCGGCCTCCCTCCCGGGCTCCCGGGCTCCCGGGCGCGGCGCGAGCGCCGGACCTCGCGTCTGCTCTGAATTCCTTCTCGGGCAGCGACCGCAAACACGATCTTATTATTGTTCTCGCGCGCGCTCAGCATCCCCCACCTGCCCCGCTTCCCGCTCCCCTCCCCTTCCCTCCCGCGCCGGCCGGTTAATTCCTAGGTACACGGCCGGCTTTCGCGGAGAAACCGAGCGCGCCAGCCCGGCTGCTCGGCTGGCGGGCGGGCGGTGGGCGCGTCCTCCCCCAGCACCGAAGCCCACGCCGGGCGGGCGGGAGCGCCTACTCTCTTTTCTTGCTTCTTAAGGTAGAAGTTAAATTGGTTTTAGTCCTTTTTCTTTTAAAATATAGGTAGCTAGTTATATACATAATATATATATCATATATTATATATAATATCCACCTAATATATATCATATATATTTAAAATATATATATCATATATCATATATATTTAAAATATATATATCATATATCATATATATTTAAAATATATATATCATATATCATATATATATATTTTTTTGAGATTAGTCTCGCTCTGTCACCAGGCTGGAATGCAGTGGCACGATCTCGGCTCACTGCAACCTCTGCCTCCCAGGTTCAAGCGATTCTCCTGCCTCAGCCTCCAAGTAGCTGAGATTACAGGCGAGCACCACATCCAGCTAGTTTTTATATTTTTTAGTAGAGACAGGGTTTCACAATGTTGGCCAGGATGGTCTCGATCTCTTGACCTCGTGATCCGCCTGCCTTGGCCTCCCAAAGTGCTGGGATTACAGGCGTGAGCCACCATGCCCAGCCTGATATATTTTTAAGTATTGATTTAGCAGCCTCTTACAAATTTCGTGCTTATTTACTTTAAAATACTCCTTAATTTCCTGTTTATTTTTTCTTTGATCTGTAGTTTTTCAGATGTTGTTACATAGTTTCTAACATTTTGAGATTTTCCAGATAAATTGTTATTTATTTCTAGTTTAATTTTATTATGGTAAGAAAACATATTTTTGTATGACTTAAATCTATTTTAAAATTAATGATACTTGTTTAAGGCCCAGAACGTATTCAATCATGGTAAATGTTCCATAAGTATTTCACGAGAATGTATGAGAATGTATGTTTTGCTACTATTAGACGCAGTGCTTTATGCTATGTCAAGTTTGTTAAGTTGTCTAATCTTCAACTTCTAAATCCTTACCAATGTTTTGCCTACATGTTAATGAGAGAAAAGTATTGAAATATCTTACTATTATCTGTGGGTTTGTTTTTCCTTCATGTATTTTGAAGCTCTGTTCTTCTAGTAAGGATTTTTAGCATTTCTAAGTGCTTGTGATGAATTATTTCATATTTTATATGACTTAAAAGTCATTAATTTACCTTCATTTATGGAATATGTTTTAGATGAATATAGAATTTTAAATTGATTTTCTTTCAATACTAAATAATTATTGCTTTATTGTCTTCTTGCTTGCCTTTTTCCGGAAGCAAAATCTGTCATTCTAATTTTTGTTCCTATACACATGATAGTTTTTACCCTCTGGCCACTTTCAAGGTTTTCTCTTTGGCATTGGCTTTAAGAATTTAATTATGCTACTGTCTGGTATAGTTTTCTTCACATTTCGTGTTCTTGGGATTTGCTGGGCTTTTTGGATGTGTGAGTTTGTATTTTTCATAATATATAGAAAAATTTAATGCATTATCTCTTCAAGCAGTTTACTCTGTACCATCCCTCTACTTTCTTGTGGGGAACTTCAATTTTATATACATTTGGCTTCTTAGTTCTTTTTTCTGCATTTCATTCTCAATGCTTTATAGTTGCACGACTCCAGGTTCAGTAATTTTTCTCCACAATGTCTAATTTGCCATTAATTTCTTCCAGTATATTTTTTATCTCTGACATTGTGATTTACATCTCTATAAGTTTAATTTGTGTTTTTTATATATTTCACATTTCTAATTAACTTTTTGTACCTTTAGAATACATTTACAATAATTTTAAATGTCTCTGGATAATTCTAACATCTGTGTCAGGTGTGTGTTGATTGTAATTGATTAATAATTATAACTAATTATGTTATCATTTCCTACTTCTTTGTATGCCTAGTAAACTTTGATTGAATGCCAGGCATTGTAAATTTTATCTTATTGGGTACCAGATGCTAATATTTTTACGCATTTTCTTCAGTTTCATTCTGGAATGAAGTTAAAATGCTTGGAAATATTTTTATCCTTTTGGGCCTTTAAGTTTTTAAAAGGAGAGATCAGAGCTGTGTTTAGTGCAGAACTAATTCTCCACTACTATTGCTAGTCTTTTCTGAATACTTTATCCATTGCTTTGTGAAATATTAGGTTTTGCTATGTGAGTGGTAGAAAGAGGCACAATTCATGGTCATGTGTGAGAGTCAGGCAGTGTTCCCTCCAATCTCTGATGATTCTTTCCTTAGCCCTAGTTATTTTCCACACAAACGTGACAATAAGTACTGTTGCATACTAAAAGGAGACTCCTCACGGATCTCCAGAGTTCTCTGTGCAGCAGTCTCTTCTCTGGTACTTTGTTCTGTGAACTTTTGCTAATTTGGTCTTCCATATCTTGAGTCCTATCTCCTCAGGTCAGGGCATCTGCTGCACTCCACCTGGGTTTTCCCTCCCTGCCATGGCCTGGAAAAGCTCTAAAAGCCATACGTTGGGCCAATAGTAGGGTTCACCTCATTCGTTTTCTATTCCTCGGAGTTCACTTTCATTTGTTGCCTGATCTTGTTTATCATATTTTTATTTGTGTACCTACGCTTTCCTTGTATCCTTATAATAGAATATCAGCTCCATGAAGTTCAGGCCTTTGGTTCAGTGTTGAGTATAACAGCAGCTACCATCTTTCTACTATGTTCTAGCACTTATGCTCATTATCACCCTGGGAGGTTAAGTTTTATTAGTTTTATTTGCCCTTGAGCAAGCGTGCTCTGAATGCTAGACAGACTTGCCCTCCAGTGATACAAAGCATCACTGGAGTAGTGTAAGAAGTGACAAAGTTTTTGTTTGACCTAAAGTCACTTAGGGAAGCCCAGTGGGATTTTGTTTTGCCATATACAGTATCATTAGGCAGATTCCTATCAACACGACTGAAGGCTCACTAAGGACAGTCACCACAATTTTGCTCCATTTTTACCTCTGACTCCTAATCCAGTGATCAGAACACAATAAGAAATCAAGAATTACTTGATACATCTTTCTTTTTGGGGGGAGTAGGTCCATTTTTAATAAAATTGTATTTATATGAAATGATATGACACTCTTTTATTGGGTTGAGAATTATCCAGTAGGGAAGAAAGTTAGGATCTAGAAGTCTAATAGTTGGAACAAGAGCCACCAGGAGTCGATGATGTATGTTATAACTTGGTGGTTGGTACGAGGGATTTTCTTGTATTATTCTGTCTAATTCTTTGTATTTTTGACATATGCCATTGAAATAAAGAAAACTGATGTTATGTAATGGGATTCATTCCATAATGATATTCTTCAATAACTCTCCCACACATCATTTTGGATTTATTTTACTCTAAGTGTCAAAACAAAACTTTAATTAATTCAATAATTAAAGATAAGTGGATTTGCTGTCATTTTGTGAGTGAAGAATTTATCTATGTTGCAATAAAGTCATTTCAATTACCAAAGTTATCTGCCTGCCACATTTTTTGGAAGCACTTATTTTGAAGGAAAAGGCTTTGAAATTTTAGGACTTTTGTTTGAATCACACGTGCACCTATTGCTATGTGACATTCTATATTCTAAAAATCATAACTCATACATTCTTGAGAAAATTAAATGAGATAAAGCATTAAAGCACCAAGCATAGTACTAAAATATCAAAAGGACTCAATTAGTATTATTATGATGGTGTTGTTTTTAGAGCCAAAATTCAAATGTAGCCATTGTCATGACTGGACACAACACTAGTGTTTAGAAAGCCATTTCACATATACACATCTAACTCAGCATATTATCTTCATTTCATTAGCGGAAAAGTATGTTTCAGACAGTTCTGATAGCAAGGATATTAGGTAGAACAGAGTGCAAGGTGAAAAAGAACACAAGTGTCTGGTTTCTAGTCCACTGTACTTTTCTTCTTTGATCAGGAAATATCTGCCATTTTATCCCCTTTGCCCCCAGGCTTGTTATCGTACCCAATGACAAAAGCTAATACCTTAGGAATCATCGAGACTAATACCTCTTTCTTCCACTTCCTAATTTATGTTTCAATTTCTTTATTCCGGCATATTTTCTTTCCACATTTCCCACCACAGCCCACACCACCTCTTTATCCATTGTCTTTCTAGACATAATCTGTTCATTTTATGCATGCCATGTACCAGGCACTGTACTCAGAGCTGGGGATACAATGGTGAAGGAAACATACTCCTTGACCTTTGGCAGGTCTGGGACTAATGGGTTATTCAGACAAAGAACTGCTTGTTTACAACACAGGAAGACTAGGGTTGTGGTAGAGAAAGTACAGAGTGCCATGAGAGCTTTGAATCTCATGTAATTAATAATCCTATCTGGGTCTGTTTCCTTGAGCAGGAAAACGGGTTGTCCCTTCCTTTATGTGTGTCTTTTGCAACAAGAGAACCCTTCCCAGAAATGCTCTGTTCCCAAATTCCATTTACAGATAATATTTTATTTTCTGAGCCTGAATGAAATCTTGGTTATATTTGGGACATCAAAACAGAGCCTTCTCCACATTCAATCCAGTGACATTCCAAGTAAAAAAAAAAAAGTTGTGCTTTTTCATTCAGCTTTACTTGTGGTAGATGAAAAGAAAATTGATGTTGACAAAGTTTTTCCATCTGCTATTACTGCTATTACCTTCATCCTAACAGCTGAGTTGTACAACTGTGATGGTGTCTCTCTTTACACCAATATATCAGAGGCTCTATGGAAACTGGACTGAGTGAAACAGACATAGACCCAGAAATCATGGGGCTCACAAGATACTATAACAAACTGTGATGAGTGCTTTCTGATATGGGGAATACAGGATGCTATGACCATTAGTGCAGGAATCTATTCCAGGTTATGAGAATTTATGCCTTTTCTGTGTTTTCCATATTGGAAACACAACCAAGATTTTGAACTCATTTATTAGGTGTTTTATGCTAATATAAATTATAATATTAGGGTGTAAATCATCGAATACATTATTCACAGATATGCTGTGGCAAGTGGCACTAGCAGTGGAGAGAGAAATGGATATTTTAGGAAGTGGAATATTCATAGACAGTTTTATTGAATCTGTTGGAAAATCCAAATGGTATGGCTTAGGCTTCTTCTGAATTTCTAGGATTCCTGCAGTTAGCTGGCAGCAGATTTCTGTCTCAAAAGTGTCCACAACATGAGCCTCTTGCATCAGGAATATAGCTCATTTAGGATGCTGTCCTTTGAAATAAGAGTTCCATTTAGCACTTTCAGGCGAAATAGTATCAAGTACCAAAAAAGAGGTTGCCTCTGCTTGTGAGCCTCTTTATAAATATGAACGAACATTTTCTAAAAACTCATTAACCCCAAATTCCATTTTCAGTTACCATTTCTGAGCCTGCATAACACTTTAGTCCACTTGGGATGTTAGAAATTATCCTCCATCACGTTTCACCTAGGAAAAACATCAGATTCCAAAAATGTCACTGAAATTGGCAGAGTAAAGACCTCTGAAAAAATTTCTCCTTTATAAAAGCAATGAGAACGCCAACAAAAGGTATCATAATTAGCATTTTCAGAATATTGGAATAAACCAAAAGCTTGCAGCAATCTGGAGGGTATTTATTCAGGAAAAATAACAGAATCTCAATAATAGTACATTTTGTGGTGTTTTAATATGCCCTATTCCCAATATTTCCACATTATATAATTTTAAAGGTGCAGTTTTCAACAAAAAATTATAAGACACGCAAAGAAACATAAAAGTATCACCCATACACAGGAAAAAAGGCAGCCAATAGTGACTATCCCTGAAGCCCAGATGTTGGTCTCATTAGACAGACTCCAAATAAGCTATTATAAATATTTTCAAATAAGTAAAGGAAACCATGTCTGTAAAAACCAAAGGAAAGTATAGGAATGATTTATTACCAAATAATCGTTATCAATAAAGATATGGAAATTATATTTTAAAATAACAAATATAAATTCTGAAGTTGAAAATTAACTAAAATTTAAAAATTTACTAGAGAAGTACAACAGCAGATTTGGGCAGGCAGAAGAATCAGCAAACTTGAAATTATCCAGTCCAAGAAACAGAAAGAAAAAAACCAGAATCAGAAAAAAAATGACCAGAACCCTCTACACTATCCAGCACATCAACATAAGCTTAATGGAAAAATCATAGCAGAGAAACACAGGGACAGAAACAACATTTGAAGAAAAAATTGTCCAAAACTTCCCAAATTTGATGAAAAAAATCAGCCTACACATCTATGAAGCTCAAAAACCTCCAAGTAGGATCAATCAAAGATACCTATTAGTCACATCATAAGGAAACTGTTGAAAATCAAAGACAAAAACAGACTCTTGAAAGCAGCAAGAGTAGCAACACATCACGTACAAGGAATCCTCGATAAAAATACTAGCTGATTTCTTACCACAAACCGTGGAGAATAGACTTTTAATATGTCATAACATATGTCACTTTTAATGACATATTAAAAGTGCTGAAAGAAAAATAATATCAAACAAGAATCCTATAGCCAGCAAAACTATCCTTGAAAAATAAAGGAGAAATTAAGACACTCTCATGGAAAGAAAAATGGGAAGAAATGTTGCTAACAAACTTAACCTACAATAAAACAAATTTATGTAATATAGTATAAAACACACTATAAATGTATTTTTATTATAATTCTCTTTTCTCCTATCTAATTTGAAAGACAACTGCATAGAGCAATAATTATAAATCTGTGTTGATCGGCATACAGTTTGTTAAGATGTAATTTGAATGATAATAACAGACCGAAGGAGGGTGAAGAGAATGGAGCAATATGGAAACAATGTCCTTGTAAACCATTGTAATTTTATTGATATTAACAAACTACAATGCTATAAATTTTTAAGTTGTTAATTTTAATTACCAGAGCAATTACTAAGAAATTAAGTTTTAAATTATAGTAAAACAAATGACAAGTGAATTTAAGTGGTAAGTTAGAAAATATCTAACACTAAAGAATGCAGTAATGGAGGAATAAAGGGAAATAAAAATGTAAGATATTAAAAAAGGCAAAAGAATCAGATATAAATTTTACCTTATCAGAAATTACATGCAATATAAATGAATTAAGCACTCCAATTTACAGGCAGAGCTGGCAGAATGACTTAAAAATATTTTCCAATTATATTCCATCTACAAGAGACACATTTTATTCTGCCAAATTCGTATCAAATTTCAGCTGGGATTTTGCAGAGACTGAAAAGGTGATTCTAAAATCCCTATGGATATTTAAGGGAACTTGAATACCAAAAAGGATCTTAAACGTAAAGAACAAACTTGATATTAAAGAAAGCCTAAAGAGGTTGTGGCTCTTCAAGTTCTTCAAAGACAAAAAGAAGTGGATACTATAAGGATAGAAAAAGATATACCATTCCAATAGTAGCCAAAGGGAACTGGAGTGACGATGCTAATAAAAGATAAAACCGACTTTAAAACAAAAATGTTACTAACAACAATGAAAAACATTTTATAAAGTTAAAATTATCAATTTATCAAGAAGCTATAACAATTATAAGCATATGAGCATCCTATAGCAAAGCCCCGGAATACATGAAGAAAAACTGACAGAATTTAAGAGATAGACAGTTTAAAAATAACAGTGAATACTTCAATACTCTACTTTCAATAATGAATAGAACAACTAGATGGAAGATCAACAAGGAAATAGAAGATATGAATAACACTAAAAAAACAAACTAGATCTAACAGACGTCTATGAAATACTCTACTCAAAAACAGAAGAAGGCCAGGCGCGGTGGCTCACGCCTGTAATCCCAGCACTTTGGGAGGCCGAGGCGGGCGGATCACGAGGTCAGGAGATCGAGACCATCCTGGCTAACATGGTTAAACCCCGTCTCTACTAAAAATACAAAAAATTAGCCGGGCGAGGTGGCGGGCACCTGTAGTCCCAGCTACTCGGGAGGCTGAGGCAGGAGAATGGCGTGAACCCCGGGGGGCGGAGCTTGCAGTGAGCTGAGATCACACCACTGCACTCCAGCCTGGGCGACAGCGAGACTCCATCTCAAAAAAAAAACAAAAAACAAAAAACAAAAAACAGAAGAATACACATTGTTCTCAAGTGCACAGGGAACATTCTCCAAGATAGACCATACGTTAGATAACAAAACAAGTCCCAATAATATAAAAAATACTGCAATCATATAAAGTATGTTCTCTGGTCACCTGTGAAAAACCCACAGAAAACAACATGTTTTTGCAAGAAGACTGAAAATCTTCCCCTAAGATGAGGAACATGACAAGGATGTCTGCCCTTGTGACCCCTATTCTGTTATACTGGAGGTTCTAACTGGAGAAATTAGGCATGGGGGAAAAAGGTAGGTACACATATAAATTATATAATTATAATTATACATGTATGCAGATGACATGACATTTTATAGAAATAATACTAAAAAATTCACACAAAAACTATTAGAGCCAATAAAAGAGTTCAGCAAGATTGCAGGATAGGAGGTCAATACACAAAAAAAGATGGTTGTTTTTCCATCCAGTAGGAGTGAAAAGTTTGAAAATAATAGTAAAAGACAATTCCATATACAACAGACTCACAAAGAATAAAATACTTAAGAATAAATGTAGCATGGGAAGTGTAAGGTTTACACACTGAAAACCACAAAACTTAATTGAAAGATATTAAATAAAACCTAAATAAATGAAATGACATTCCATGTTTGTGGATTTTGAGACAGTATTTTCAGATGCCAATACTCCCCAAATTTATCTACAGATTTGACACAATACATACCAAATTCCAGCTGGGATTTTGCAGAGACTGATAAGCTGATTCTAAAGTCCCTATGGACTTGAATATCCAAGTCCTTGGTATTCAATATATTTTTTTTTTTTTTTGAGATGGAGTCTCGCTCTGTCGCCCAGGCTGGAGTGCAGTGGCGCAATCTCAGCTCACTGCAAGTTCCGCCTCCCAGGTTCATGCCATTCTCCTCCCTCAGCCTCTACGAGTAGCTGGGCCTACAGGCGCCTGCCACCACGCCTGGCTAATTTTTTTGTATTTTTAGTAGAGACGGGGTTCCACCGTGGTCTCGATCTCCTGACCTCGTGATCCGCCCGCCTCGGCCTCCCAAAGTGCTGGGATTACAAGCGTGAGCCACCGCGCATGGCCCTTGGTATTCAATATTAACGAAACTTGAATACCCCAAAGGATCTTAAAAATGAAGAACAAACTTGAAGGACACACACTTCCCAATTTCAAATCTTACTCCAAAGGTACTGTAATCAAGACTATGAAGTTCTGGACTACAGATATACATATAGATCAGTGGAATAAAATTAAAGTCCAACAAGAAACCCTTACATTTCTGGTCAATTGATTTTTGACAGGGGTCCTAAGAGATATTAATGTTAACATTGTCTTTTCAACAAATACTTCTGGAACACCCACATGCAAAGGAATAAAATTAGACTTCTACTCTACACTATATTTTAAAAACTCAAATGGATCAAAGACTTAAATATAGCCGGGCGCGGTGGCTCACACCTGTAATCTCAGCACTTTGGGAGGCCGAGGCGGGCGGATCACGAGGTCAGGAGATTGAGACCATCCTGGCTAACACGGTGAAACCCCGTCTCTACTAAAAATACAAAAAATTAGCCGGGCGGGGTGGCAGGCGCCTGTAGTCCCAGCTGCTCGGGAGGCTGAGGCAGGAGAATGGCTTGAACCAAGAGGGCGGGGCCTGCAGTGAGCAGAGATTGCGCCACTGCACTCCAGCCTGGGTGACAGCGAGACTCCGTCTCAAAAAAAAAAAAAAAAAGAAAAAGCAAATGATAAAACTCAATACTCATGCATGAAAATTCTCAAAAAACAGTAACAAATGGGAACTTCATCACTTTGATAAGCAGCATTTACAAAACCTTAAGCTAAAACCTATGCTAACAACGTCAGAAAGGATCCTCCTAGACCTACTTTACACAGCAGAGAGAATTATTAAGAATGATTTAGGCCGGGCGCGGTGGCTCACGCCTGTAATCCCAGCACTTTGGGAGGCCGAGGCGGGTGGATCACGAGGTCAGGAGATCGAGATCACGGTGAAACCCCGTCTCTACTAAAAATACAAAAAATTAGCTAGGCGCGGTGGTGGGCGCCTGTAGTCCCAGCTACTCGGGAGGCTGAGGCAGGAGAATGGCGTGAACCCAGGAGGCGAAGCTTGCAGTGAACCGAGATCGCGCCACTGCACTCCAGCCAGGGCGACAGCGAGACTCCGTCTCAAAAAAAAAAAAAAAAAAAAAAAAGAATGATTTAGATAGTCACTAAGAGTTTACTCTCCTAAGAGATTACAACACCAAATGGCCAGCAAGCCCTTTTTGTTAGACAAAAAGAAAAGCTGTCATCTGTTAACACTCCCAGAAGGCTCACTATGAAATGTACACTTCTGAACTCCTGCTAAGGGCCTACATGCTGCAATGTTGAGAAACAAGTGTCCAGAGGTCTCCTTGGAAACACTGTAAAAAAAAATGTGAGGGATTGATGAATAGAGGGACGAAAAGGTGGAGAGAGCGGTGATAAAGCACGTGGGATGATGCCAGCGGCACAGTCTTAGGTGGTGAATATGTGGGTGCGCACTGTACAATTCTTTCAACTTTGCAGTATAATTTTTTCATAATAAAATGTTGGAAAAAATAAACCTGTGAAAAAGGAAGCTTTAGTCAAACGTATCTAAGCAAAAGAAAAAGCAAGTTCTAAATTCCTATGGCTCAAATTAATGTGTTTTTCTTTTTAGGTTGAGATGCAAGAGCAAAAAAGAAAAAAACGAATGAAAGGAATAGGAGCTATTCTAAAAGCTACAAATTCCACCTGCAGTTTGACTAAAGATGATGTGGCTGAAGAACATGCTTTGAATCCAAGCCCCTTCAAGGCTGCCAGGTAGAGAGTGGGTTCTGCGAAAGCTCCATACCTGTGAACAAGCAGAGCTTCCAAGTAAACCCTCTTCATTAAAGCTGCCCTGAGTCAACAAGCCGGGCTTTAGTCTGAGCAAGAAAGGTATATTTCGGGTCTAGTTACCCACCCATAACTGTAGGTACTTTGATACCTAGGTGAGGGGAAAGGAGAAAGGCAAAACAACAGATTTTAAAAATCACAACAAATGTTTATCAAACAGTATGTGCCAGGCACTGACTTAAGAGCTTCAAGTGCATTATTTCATGTCATTTGCACAGCAACTCTCTGATAAGTATTCACTTATTTTATATATATTATATAATTTTAATTATTTACATTATATTATACTTATTCCTTTTTTTTTTTTTTTTTTTTTTGAGACAAGAGTCTCGCTCTGTCACCCAGGCCAAGGCGGGTGGATCAGGAGGTCTCGAGATCGAGACCATCCTGGCTAACATGGTGAAACCCCGCCTCTACTAAAAATACAAAAAATTAGCCGGGCGTGGTGACAGGCGCCTGTAGTCCCAGCAACTTGGGAGGCTGAGGCAGGAGAATGGCGTGAATCCGGGAGGCGGAGCTTGCAGTGAGCTGAGATTGCACCACTGCACTCCAGCCTGGGAGAAAAAGCGAGACTCTGTGTCTCAAAAAAAAAAAAAACTAGAGGAGCCAGAAGAGCAAATGAAACCCAAAGGAAGCAGAAAAAAGGAAATAATAAAGAGTAAACAGAAATCAGTGAAAAACAAACAAAATCAATAAAACCAACAACTGGCTCTTTGAAAAAACTCAGTTAAACTGATAACTTCTAGTAAGACTGATCAAAATGGAAAGAGAGAAAATACAAGGCACATTTCAGCAAATTTCTAGATAACAGGTAGTATATGCTGGTACTTACTACACACAAGATAATTGCATAGGCACTTTGCCTGGCCTACTGTACTGATCCCATAATAGCCTACAAGGTAGGTCCTATTATTAACCCCACATACGGACTTTTTTTTTAAGAGACAGGGTCTCACCCTGTCACCCAGGCTGGGTGTAGCGGCACAATCATAGTTCACTGCAGCTGCAAACTGCTGGCCTCAAGCAATTCTCTCACCTCAGCATCCCAAAGTGCTGGGATTACACGCATGAGCTACCACGCCTGGCATCACAAATTACTTTTATATATGTACATTTACACATGTATGTCCATTCAAGGAAAAGAAAGTCTGAATATCCACACTGAAGGGATAATAGTGGCTAACTCTTAGAGGAAAACTGAAATTGGGGTGGGCAGTCAGGTGAAATCTTTATAATCTATACATTTTTATAAGAATCCATGTATATTTTTAATTGGAACAAAAATGCATCACACATTTAAAAAATTTAATTACACAAAATAAAGTAAGCAAAGAATAAATATATGGGTTTTACAGGGTTGGAGAAAGGGAAGAGATTAAGAAACTCCATACATGATAAAGAACTCCTATAACCCAAAACAAAAAACTCAATTAAAAAATGAGCAAAAGGGCCAGGCGCAGTGGCTCATGCCTGTAATACCAGCACTTTGGGAGGCCGTGGTGGGTGGATCACCCGAGGTCAGGAGTTCAAGATCAGCCTGGCCAACATTGTGAAACCTCGTCTCTACTAAAAATACAAAAAATTAGCCAGGCATGGTGGCAGGTACCTGTAATCCCAGCTACTCAGGAGGCTGAGGCAGAAGAATCACTTGAATCCAGGAGGTGGAGGTTGCCATGAGCCAAGATTGCGCCACTGCACTCCAGCCTGGGCAACAAGAGCCAAACTCCGTCTCCAAAAAAAAAAAAAAAAAAAAAAAAATGTGCAAAGGATTTGAATAGACATTTCTCCAGTGAATGTACACAAATGGTCAATAACCATGTAAAAAGATGCTCAGCATGACTAATCATCAGGGAAATGCAAATCACAACAACGAGATGCTGTACCTACTCACACAAAAAAGGATGGCTATCATCAGAAAAGAAAAGAAAAAGAAAAAGTGTTGGTGAGGGTGTGGAGAAACTGGAAGCTTGGTATACTGCTGCAAGAATGTAAAACAGTGTAGCCACTGTGGAAAACAGTTTACTGGTTCCTCAAAAAGTTACATCTACTGCCAGGTGCAGTGGTTCACACCTGTAATCTCAGTAACTCAGGAGTCTGAGGCAGGAAGATCACTTGAAGCCAGGAGTATAAGACTAGCCTGGGCAACACAGTGAGATTCTGTCTCTAATTAGTCAAGCGTGGTGTCGTTCACCTGTAGTCCTAGCTACTTGGGAGGCTGAGGCAAAAAGATCACTTTAGCTCAGGAGTCCAAGGCTGCAGTGAGCTATGATTGCATCACTTCATTCCAACCTGGGTGGCAGAGTGAGACCCAATCTCAAAAATAACAATAAATAATAAGTTAAACATAAAACTACCACATTATTGGCCAGGTGCGGTGGCTCATGCCTGTAATCCCAGCACTTTGGGAGGCCGAGGCAGGTGGATCACGAGGTCAGGAGATCGAGACCATCCTGGCTAACATGGTGAAACCCCGTCTCTACTAAAAATACAAAAAAATTAGCTGGACGTGGTGGCAGGTGCCTGTAGTCCCAGCGACTCGGGAGGCTGAGGCAGGAGAATGGCGTGTACCCGGGAGGCAGAGCTTGCAGTGAGCTGAGATTGCACCACTACGCTCCAGCCTGGGAGATGGAACGAGACTCGGTCTCAAAAAAGCAAACAAAAAAACAAACAAAAACAAAAAAATCTACTGACCAATTCCACTCCTAGGTATAGACACAAAGAATTAAAAGCAGAGACTCAAGACACTTGTAAACCAATGTTCATAGCAGCATTACTCACACAACAGTCAAGAGATGAAAGCAACCTGAGTGCCCACTGATGACAGGATAAAATGTGGCTTACATATATAATGGACTAGTATTGAGCCTTTAAAAGGAAGAAAATTTTGACACATGCGGATGAACCCCAAAGACCTAAGAAGTTCAATAACTCAGTCACAAAAGGACAAATACTGTATGATTCCCCTTATAGGAGACACCTTGAGTAGTCAAATTCTGAGACAAAAGTAGAATGGTGGTTGCTTGGGGGCAGCAAGGAGTTAGTGTTTCATGGATAGAGAGTTTCAGTCAGAGAAAATGCAAAAGTTCTAGAGATGGATGGTGGTGATGGCTGGGCAACAATGTGAATATACTTAATGCCAATGAACTGTACACATAAAAATGGTTAAAATGGTTAAGTTTTATGGTATGTATATTTTACCACAATATTTAAATTTTTTAAATTACATTTTTAAAAATTGTTAACAGGCCAGATGCAGTGGCTCACACCTGTAATCCCAGCACTTTGGGAGGCTGAGGCAGGCAGATCACAAGGTCAGGAGATCGAGACCATCCTGTCTAACACGGTGAAACCCCGTCTCTACTAAAACTACAAAAAATTACCCAGGCATGGTGGGTACAGGCAGGTGCCTGTAGTCTCAGCTACTCGGGAGGCTGAGCCTGAGGCAGGAGAATGGTGTGAACCCGGGAGGCAGAGCTTGCAGTGAGCCGAGATCCCGCCACTGCACTCCAGCCTGGGCAACACAGCGAGACTTCACCTCAAAAAAAAAAAAAAAAAAAAAAATTGTTACCAAAAAATTACTAATAATCCATCCAAGTTATTTAGAAAAGGAGTGTCAGATCAAGCTTTCCAAAGTGCCAAAACTCAGAGGATTACCTGGTTGCTTGCCCCATACCCAGCTGTCCAGAATTGACTTGGCGCTATATACAGGTGTAGGAGTTTCTTCTTCATCTTTTTTCTCTCTGTCATCCAGATCTTCTTTCTTTGTTTCACTTTGTTCGACACTATCATCTGCAAAATTAAAAAATTTTTAATCTGTAACTGCTTTTCAGAATGCCATACCATTAGTCAGTCTCTGCAAATGTCCCTCCCCGAAAAGTTACAACACACATCATTAACTGAATGTTTGACAACTTAAAAATAAAATACATCAATCATATCTGTAACAGATCCAGTAAAATTTTCATAAAGAAACCAAAACATCAGCTGGGTGCAATGGCTCACACCTGTAATCCCAGCACTTTGGGAGGCTGAGGCAGGTGGATCACGAGGTCAGGAGATCGAGACCATCCTGGCTAACATGGTGAAACCCCATCTAGGCCGGGCGCGGTGGCTCACGCTTGTAATCCCAGCACTTTGGGAGGCCGAGGCGGGCAGATCATGAGGTCAGGAGATCGAGACCACGATGAAACCCCGTCTCTACTAAAAATACAAAAAATTAGCCAGGCGTGGTGGCAGGCACCTATAGTCCCAGCTACTCGGAGAGGCTGAGGCAGGAGAATGGCGTGAACCCGCGAGGCGGAGCTTGCAGTGAGCCGAGATTGCGCCACTGCACTCCAGCCTGGGCGACAGAGCGAGACTCCATCTCAAAAAAAAAAAAAAAAAAAAAAAGAAACCCCCTCTCTACTAAAAATGCAAAAAATTGGCCAGGCATGACGGCGGGCGCCTGTAGTACCAGCTACTCGGGAGGCTGAGGCAGAA
This sequence comes from Nomascus leucogenys, assembly GCF_006542625.1. Lineage (NCBI taxonomy): Eukaryota > Metazoa > Chordata > Mammalia > Primates > Hylobatidae > Nomascus > Nomascus leucogenys. Next base: position 70,460,430 of record NC_044386.1, read on the forward strand.
GAATGGCGTGAATCTGGGAAGCAGAGCTTGCAGTGAGCCGAGATGGTGCCAATGCACTCCAGCTTGGGTGACAGAGCGAGATGCCATCTCAAAAAAAAAAAGAAAAGAAAAGAAACCAATATATCAAATTATTTAAAGCATGTCTTCCAAAATGATATTCCATCAACTTCCTAATGGGATTTTTAAGCCATTCTACTGAAATTAGTTTCTTAAGACTGAAAATTATGTAGTATAGATGGCTTCTTTCTATAAGAAACATTAGTTAACATTTAATTATAGTGTACAGGTAGGCCTACAAATAGAAATTATTTAGAAGCAATAAGATTGTTAAATAATTTGATAACATTGGTGATGAAAACAAAATGACACCTAAAAGGTACACAAATATTTTGGTGGTAAAACTTTGCATATTGAAATATAGAGACCCCTCTGCTATCTGAAATAAACATGAACAAAAACTGACACAGAAAATCAGTTTAAGTAATAATTAGCAAAATATTTACCAACTTTTTTCATTTGCATAAATAGGGCAGAATCATGAAATTTCAAAGATACAATATTAGTATTAATACTCACAACTATATATAGTTACATGTAGCTATATACACATATATAACTTTAAATTTAGTCAGAATTTTTATGGTAACAAATAAACTGTGTGCTATTTAAGTCGTATTTTCCAAAGAATAAACAAAAGTGTAATGAAGAAATAGTGGTGCATCTGAAGTTCTTAACACAGATGACATCTTGGTAAACTTTTTAGATCACAATATTTTTAAGTCCATCTAAAACTATGCCTTAACTTGCTTCGGAAAACAGTTCAGCACATGACCCAACTTTCACACTACTAGGTCTTTATCCTAGGGAAAGGGAAGCTACATTCACACAAAATCTGTACAGAAATGCTCACAGCAGGATTACAATTGTGAAAGAAAAATGGAAACAACCACAAGGTCCTACAATAGCAGAATGGATAAACACCATGTGGTACATCCAAATGATGAAATACTACTATTCAGCAATAAAAAGAACTATTAATACACAGAACAACTGATAAATCTCAAACATATAACTGGGAGTAAATGAACATGGTTTCAAAAGGTTACTTAAAATATGGTTCTACTTACATGACATTCTCAAAAAGAATACCCTACACTGATGGAGAACAGATCAGTGGTTGCCAGGGTACGAGGCCAGGGAACATGTGATAAAAAGGAGCACCTTAAGGGAGCTTTTGAGATGATGAAACTTCTCCATCCTGATGATGGTGGGCGTTACATGAATCTATAGAGGTCAAAATTTAGTCAACTAGATACCACAATAAAATAAATTTTATATGTTTTTTAATTAAAAAAATGTCGGCTGGGTGCAGTGGCTCACACCTGTAATCCCAGCACTTTGGGAGGCCGAGGCGGGCAGATCACAAGGTCAGGAGTTCGAGACTAGCCTGGCCAACATGGTGAAACCCTGTCTCTATTAAAAATACAAAAATTAGCCAGGTGTGGTGGCACGCACCTGTAATACCAGCTACTCGGGAGGCTGAGGCAGGAGAATCACTTGAACCTGGAAGGCGGAGGTTGCAGTGAGCTGAGATCATGCCACCGCACTCCAGCCTGGGTGACAGGGCGAGACTGCGTCTCAAAAAAAAAAAAAAAGTTAATGGTTCTCATTAATATTAAAGTTTCAGTGAAATTCAACAAACATGTATTTAACATTCAGCGTATTCAAAGCACTTTTATACTAAAGTAAAAAGGTAACTTCTAAAAAACTTTAGAGAAACCTATCACACACATAGAACTAATTGATGCAAATCAGGCTTTGGAAAGGGTCATGAGAAAACATCTAGGTCCAGGGGCTGGGCACGGTGGCTCACTCCTGTAATCTCAGCACTTTGGGAGGCTGAGGCGGGTGGATCACTTGAGGTCAGGAGTTCAAGATCAGCCTGGCCAACATGGTGAAACCCCGTCTCTACAAAAATATAAAAATTAGCCGGGCGTGATGGCCAGCACTTGTAATCCCAGCTATTCAGGAGGCTGAGGCAGAAGAATCACTTGAACCTGGGAGGTAGAGGTTGCAGTGAGCCGAGATTGTGCCACTGCACTCCAGCCTGGACCACTGACCACCGAGTGAGACTTCATCTCAAAAAAAAAAAAGAAAATATCTAGGTCCAGGTTGGGGAGGACAGCTGGAATACAGTCTAGTGGAATCATATCAGAGCAGGGAGCTGGGTCTGGAGGGCTGGAGTAGGGTGTGGCCCCACTCTAGGAAGGAAGTAGGAAACGCATCCTGGGTGAAGCAAGAGCAGAGTCCCTTTCTGCAACAGGTGAGCATTTATCCTGATCTGAGAAACTACGTGCAAATTTGTAAGTCTCACTTAGCCTCTTATTTTCCTTAAAAACATAGAAAATGAGAGAACAAACAATTCAGAAAGTTAAGACATGAAATACATTGAATTCAGAAATCATACACAGAAAGGTAGGAAATGAATGGGGGAGACAAGCAGCTAATGGAGAGTGAAAATGAGCCAGGTGGGCAGCTCACACCTGTAATCCCAGCACTTTGGGAGGCCGAGGCGGGCAGATCACTTGAGGTCAGGAGTTTGAGACCAGCCTGGCTAACACGGTGAAACCCCATCTCTACTGAAAATACAAAAATTGGCCGGGCATGGTGACAGCCACCTGTAATCCCAGCAGCTCGGGAGGCTGAGGCAGGAGAATCATTTGAATCCAGAAGGCAGAGGCTGCAGTGAGCCGAGATGGCACCACTGCATTCCAGCCTAGGCAACACAGTGAGACTCTGTCTCAAAAAAAAAAAAAAAAAAAATGGAATTTAATATGTATAAATCTATCTATAAATATTTTCTAATAATAAAAAACACACATCATGCCACACTAAAAGACATTTACTGAGGGCCAAAAAAATCTCCCTAAAAATCCCAATCACTTGGGATCTACGTAAAGAACAATTATGCTCTGCTTTCTAACCATGATTTTTAAAAGAACAAAGGACAAAAAATTCATCAAATGTAGGCCAGGCGCGGTGGCTCAAGCCTGTAATCCCAACACTTTGGGAGGCCGAGGCGGGCAGATCATGAGGTCAGGAGTTCAAGACCAGCCTGGCCAATATGGCGAAAGTCCGTCCCTACTAAAAGCATAAAAATTAGCTGGGCGAGGTGGAGGGCGCCAGTAATCCCAGCTACTCAGGAGGCTGAAGCAGAGAACTGCTTGAACCCAAGAGGCGGAGGGTGCAGTGAGCCAGGATCATGCCACTGCACTCCAGCCTGAGCGACAGAGCAAGACTCCCTCTCGAGAGGAAAAAACAACAACAAAAAAATTCATCAAACGTAATGAATAAAACACATACTTTGGATTTTTCCCTGTACTTGGCTTTTCTAAGAGCATCTTTTGGAACTACTGTTTCACAGAAAACACTTTGGGAAACGTTTTAATTTATTAACAAATACTGGAGGGCTAGGAGGAAGAGGTTACAACTTTTTAAAATATACAGAGTGAATCACTGATACGTGCCAAAAAAAAAAAAAAAAAAAAAAAAGGTTGCTGATTCCTGTCATGGAAGGCACTGTCATATGGACACTGTTAGCCTCAGCATGTGGAGGTCCAGAAAGGGAAAATTTCAAATCAGATAGAATTCTATACAAACCATTTATTTGGAGCCTTCAGCCCTCAAGATCCTAACATCATGACCTCAGTTTCAACACAATTGTCCTTAGTCCTTGTATTGGTTACAAATACAAACCAAACAGCTCAACTGAACTAACTCTTACCTCTCCAGAAACACAAACACAAGATCTCATAAAATGAGTGAGTTTCTACAGGCCATAATTACTGAACTTACTTCTCCAATTTTCCCCTCCACAGTTAACTAAACAGCTCAAAAACTATCAGTAACAACAGTCACCATGATATGGTTAGGAGTGTGGCGGATTTCTTAACCAGCAATAATAAACAGGAAAAAAATTTTGCCTATTCATAGATCTCAAGTTTCGTGCACTTGCAAGAAAGTAATTAAAAGGCAGCCGTGCACAATTTACAAAAACAGCCATAAAGACTGTTACATTTTAAGTTACAGGAAATAAACCTGCTCCTCTAATACAGCAAGATGCAACTGACTTACCCTTACATGCCCTAAAAAAAAGGCTTACACGAGAAATTTAATGGAAGTAGAAACACATCAAGAGAGACATGTCAAACCCCACCTGTATATCTGTTTTCAACCACCTGGAGTCAAGTCGAGCCTGGGCAGCCAAACAGAAAGATTCAGAGGGCATCTTTTCTCCAGCTTCCTCCCAGTTCTCAGGCCTGCAAGTAAACATACATGTTGAAGACCTAACGCTTTTTAATAATTTACGAAGACACTCCCGAAAAAGTTTAACGCAGAAAAACAAAAGAGAGAGAGAGAGAGAGAACAGAAAGAGGGGAGAGAAGAGCTGGGGGAAGGGAGTGAGGGGGAGAGAGGGAAAGAGGGAAGAGATGGAGGGAGAGGGAGGTTCGGGGAAGGGAAAGCCTCCCTCCAAGGTAGGCAGGGTGTGCCGGGTTTCTGCACCACGCTGGCGAGACCTGGAGAATGGACGCTCACAGGAGGCCAGGTCACAATGTCATCGGCCCTCAAATCCAAGAAGTACATACACACGACAGGAAACGGACAAATAACAGCAGCATAAATCTGCCGCTTTACCCCACAGCAGGGTGCGTGCGTGAAAGAAATTACTCAAAAGGATCGCCAGTAGAAAAATCCACAGCCACCACCAGTTAGAGATGGAGAGAGGCCCGAGGCTGCGCCGCGGGCGGTCAGCGCAGGCCCAGGTGCGGCCGCCGCGCCCAAGCCCGCCAGCCCCGCGCCCGCACCGCCCCCGCCGCCGGCCGCCCCGGTGTCCCAGGCCAGTACCTGACGCGCAGGGCCGGGCCGCCTCGCCCGGCCGGCTTGCGGACACAGCCTCCCAGCAGCCGCTGGCTCAGCCCGCACCCACGATCCCAGTGCCTCTCGCGGCCCGAGGGGCGGGCGGACGCGGGACTACCGCCCCCCGCGTAAGGCCAATCGCAAGAGGCTGCTCCGCGGGCGCAGCCAATGGGGGAGAGAAGCCCTTCGCCGCTCCTCCCGACTCTTCCACTTCCCGCAATCCCGTTTATCTTCCTACTTGGAGCTCACGGGCTGCGGCTAGGGCCAACCGCGGGCGCCAGAAGGCGGGATTTCCGCCGCACGCACGCACGCACGCCCGCACTCCCACGGGAGACTGGCCCGGAGCGCTGTTAGTCATGCGGCGGGTGGTTGCGCTCACACCAACTGGAGCTGTCCAGGGATCGAGTGGCGAGACCAGCTCCCCGGGAGATGAGAACGGATCTTTGTGTGGTCGGCTGGGGACTGAAGAGCTTCCTGGTGTGTGTTCAACTGAATGCAGCAAGAGTCTTGGGCAGATTACATGGAGCAGCTGTGGAAGCACTGTGCAGGGAATCCAAGAAGGAAACACCTCCAGCGACCACAAAACAAAATTGAAGAAATATAAAACAATATAATTCGGGCACGGTGGCTCACGTCGGTAATTTTCAGAGCTTTGGGAGGCCGAAGCGGGAGGATCCCTCAAAGCCAGGAGTTGGAGGATCCCATGTTGCCCGACTGGGCAACATAGCAAAACCCCATCTCTTAAAAAAAGAAATTAACAATTAGCCAGGTGTGGTGGTGGACACCTGTGATCCCAGCTGCTCGGGAGGCTGAGGCAGGAGAATCGCCTCAGCCTGGGAGATCAATGCTACAGTGAGCTGAGATCGTGCCACTGCACGTCCAGCCTGGGCGACAGAGATCCTGCCTCTAAGAAAAATACTGGCCGGGCATGGTGGTCACACCTGTAATCTCAGCACTTTGGGAGGCCAAGGCAGGTGGATCATTTGAGGTCAGGAGTTCAAGACCAGCCTGGCCAACATGGTGAGACCCCTTCTCTACTAAAAATACAAAAATTAGCCTGATGTGATGGTGTGTGCCTGTAATCCCAGCTACTCAGGAGGCTGAGGCAGGAGAATCGCTTGAATCCGGGAGGTGGAGATTGCAGTGAGCTGAGACTGCACCACTGCACTCCAGCCTGGGGGACAGAGGCTGCAGTGCAGCCTTGACTTACCGGCCTCAGGTGGTTCTCCACCTCAGCCTTGCCAGTAGCTGGACTGCAGGCACATGCAACCACGCCTGGCTAATTTTTGTATTTTTTGTAGAGACAGAGTTTTGCCATGTTGCCCAGGCTGGTCTTGAACTCCTGGAATCAAGTGATCCGCCCGCCTCAGTCTCCCAAAATGCTGAGATTACAGGTGTGAGCCACTGCACTCAGCTAATAGTAATGAACTTAGAACAGAAGGAAAAGATGTTATTATTTTCTTTGTTATGTTTTATCTGTATTTTGTAATTTTTCTAAACATGTATTAAGATAAAATTCTATTCTTAAAACTCAATAAGACCTCAGAACAACAAAAATTAGAGTATAAATATTTATTTTAGTTAACTTGTACAGATTTGGTTTCTGGAAAAGGAATGGAATAGATTTTCTTTTTTTTTTTTTTTGAGACGGAGTCTCGCTCTGTCACCCAGGCTGGAGTGCAGTGGCGCAATCTCTACTCACTGCAAGCTCCGCCTCCCGGGTTCACGCCATTCTCCTGCCTCAGTCTCTCCGAGTAGCTGGGACTACAGGCGCCCGCCACCACGCCCGGCTAATTTTTTGTATTTTTAGTAGAGACGGGGTTTCACCGTGGTCTCGATCTCCTGACCTCGTGATGCGTCCGCCTCGGCCTCCCAAAGTGCTGGGATTACAAGCATGAGCCACCGCGCCCGGCTGGAATAGATTTTCTGAGAAAAAAAAAATTCACCACTTTGGTCGGGTGCGGTGGCTTAACGCCTGTAATCCCAGCACTTTGGGAGGCCGAGGCGGCAGATCACCTGAGGTCAGGAGTTCAAGACCAGACTGACCAACATGAAGAAACTCCTGTCTCTCTTAAAAATACAAAAATTAGCCGGGCATGGTTTCAGGCGCCTGTAATCCCAGCTACTCAGCAGGCTGAGGCTGGAGAATTGCTTGAACCGGGGAGGCAGAGGCTGCAGTGAGCTGAGATGGCACCATTGCACTCCAGCCTGGGTGACTGGAGTGCAAAACTCTGTCTCAAAAAAAAAAAAAAAAAAAAAAAGAAAAAAAGTAAAGCCGACTGGCTGAAAGGATTAAAAAAGAAAATATGATCCACCAATGTGCTATCAACAAGATAAACACTTTAAATTAAAATAAACAGGTTGAAAGTAAAAGAATGCAAAGATACAACATTCAAATAGTAACCAAAAAAGAGCCGAAGTGGCTGTACTAATATCAAGTGAAATACACTTTAAATTAAAGCAGGGCTGGGCATGGTGACTCATGCCTGTAATCCCAGCACTTCGGGAGGTGGAGGCAGAGAGATTGCTTGAGCCCAGAAGTTCGAGATCAGCCTGGGCAACATGGCATAATCCCATCCCTACAAAAAATACAAAAATTAGGTGGGCATGATGGTTCCCACCTGTGGTACCAGCCATTTGGGAGGCTGAGGTGGTAGAATCACGTAAGCCGGGGAGGTTGAAGCTACAGTAAGCCAAGACCGGGCCCCTGCACTCCAACCTGGGCAATAGAGTGAGACCTTGTCTCAAAACAAAAAAATAAAGTGGTTGAGAGACAAAACTTTTTTGATTGGGATTTGCTTCTCATTGGAGTACCTTCTCTGAACACCAGATGGCATGAGATCATTGGTCATATCTGGGCCAGTGTATCAGAAAAATTGTCATTCAAGAGCAAATGTGAACCTTTCGAAGATGCAGACACGCACTTGTAACACACCGTCACTCTTTGAGTTTTGGTAGCTTGCGATGTCCTGCAGTAAGTGATTGGAGCTGAGTTTTAAAATGGGTTTCTGTTTATATCTTGTTAATATCTTGATGTCTAAGAGTTAATATCTTGATGTCTAAGAGTTAATATCTTGATGACTGAGAGTTTTGTGTGCCCATATGGTATTTATTATTTTCTAAGCTTCTGAGATAAGTTGCAGAGTAAGAAGTTTACTCAGTGTCATTGAATGGTATTTGAATTTCACTTGCCTCCTTGTTTATATTCCCCTCCATTAGTATAGGAAAGCTACGACAATTATTAGATACAGAAATCGTTTACTTTGAGGGTATTTAAATTACTGTTGAAAACACCTTTTGTTGTTGCTGATGTTAACTTATGGTAAGCTCCTAGGATAGAATTGTTCCCCTTACTGCAGTGTGGTTTTTCAGCTGAATTATTTTTTATGTTGACATTTCTGTGAAACACCCTTTGTTTGGTCATGTTAGATTTACCAGGAAGGAAAAATAGAATATTTTGCTGAGTGTTTAAATAGAAACAACGTTCTAAATAGTGATATCACCTAACTCTGAGAGAACAATAGATTTCTTCTTAGAAAGCCTTCCTCAGTGAAGAGTGTGCTGTGCATTGTTATATCTGGGATGGGAGAATATGATCTAATAGTTAATTAAAAGCACCTTGTTTCTTTCTGAATGAAAATCTGAATGAGGAGGAGAAAAAAGAACAGATCCTTTTCGTATCCCAGCATTTTGATCTTTGTAGGCTGTGGGTCCTAACAAATTGTAGCTGACAAAATACAGGAGTTTTAATAACATACCCAAAGGAAATGAATTGTGCTTAATATTAAAGCAACAGATTATCCTCAAGAAGTTAATATTAAAAGCTTTCTGACCTGAATGGCCTAGTGGAAATATCTTTCTTGCAGCAGAAGTCATAGGCTTGAAGCTGCATCTGCATCCCTCTTTCCTTGCAGGGAAGAAGGTGATTGATATGGCTGCAGGCTCCACCCACTGCCTGGCTCCCACTGAGGACAGCGAGGTCCACAGCTGGGGGAGCAACGACCAGTGCCAGCATTTTGACACGTTGCGCGTGACCAAGCCAGAACCTGCGGCATTGCCGGGACTGGACGCCAAACACATAATGGGAATTACCTGTGGGCCGGCCCAGGTACTGAATATAGAGCTTGATTTGGTATTTTGGAGGATTTTGGTTTCCAATTGTTCATTACCAGTATATAGGAAATATCAGAGTTTTGTTTGTTGTTCTTGTGTCCTGCGGTTGTGCTAAACTCATTTATTATGAGCTTCATTGTAGTTCCTTGGGTTTTCTTCATGGACAATTAAGTACTGTCTGTATAGAGGGGCAGTTTCATTTCTTCCTTTCCAATCTGCTTGCCTTTTATGTATTTTTCCCGGCCTAATTGCCCTGTCCAGGACTTGCAGTGTGAAGCTGAATAGGAGAGGTGACAGTGGGTGCCCTGCATTGCTCCCGACTGTAGGGGAAAGCAGTTCAGTCTTTCACCATCAACTGTGATGTTGGCTGCGCATATTTATGTGGTGCCTTATTACCAGATTAAGGCAGTTTCTTTAATTCCCCCCAATTTTTTTTTTTTTTTTTTTTTGAGACGGAGCCTCGCTGTATGCCCAGGCTGGCGTGCAGTGGTGTGATCTCGGCTCACTGCAAACTCCGCCTCCTGGGTTCACGCCATTGTCCTGCCTCAGCCTCCCGAGTAGCTGGGACTACAGGCGCCTGCCACGGTGCCCGGATAACTTTCTGTATTTTTAGTAGAGACGGGGTTTCACCGTATTAGCCAGGATGGTCTCAATCTCCTGACCTTGTGATCCGCCTGCCTCGGCCTCCCAAAGTGCTGGGATTACAGGCATGAGCCACCGCGCCCGGCCTTAATTCCCCCTTTTAGAAGCTTTTGAAAAATCCTGAATGGATGTTAAAATTGGTTAAATGCTTTTAATCTCAAATGAAATGGTCATGCAGTTTTCCTTCTTTAGTGTGTTAGTATGGTGTATTACATTGATGATTTTTACTTTTTTTTTCTTAAACATTTTTTTTTCTTTTTTAGAGACGGCATTTCACTATGTTGCCCAGGCTGGTCTTGAAATCCTGAGCTCAAGTGATCTGCCTGCCTTGGCCTCCCAAAGTGCTGGGATTACAGGTGTAAGACACCTTATAGAATTGTTCCCCTTACTGCAGTGTGGTTTTTCAGCTGAATTATTTTATATGTTGACATATAATCTATAAGCCTGATTTTTAAATACTGACCAAGCCTTGTGTTACTGGGATAGGCATCACTTGGCCATAATTTACTACTCTATTTCTTTTTTTTTTTTTTGAGACAATCTCACTCTGTCACCCAGGCTGGAGTGCATTGGTGCAATCTCAGCTCTCTGCAACCTCTGCCTCTTGGGTTCAAGCAATTCTCCTGCCTCAGCTTCCTGAGTAGCTGGGATTAGAGGTGTGCACCACCACACCTGGCTAATTTTGTTTGTTTGTTTGTTTGTTGTTTGTTTTTGGTAGAGATGTGGTTTCACCATGTTGGCCAGCCTGGTCTCCAACTCCTGACCTCAAGTGATCCACCCTCCTTGGCATCCCAAATTCCTATGATTACAGGTGTGAGCCACTGCGCCTGGCCCTATTCTGTTTCTATATTGCTAAATTTGACTCGCTAACACGTTTTTGAGGATTTTTCTGTTGATGCTCATCAGGGATGTGGGTTTGCAGTTTTCTTTCTTTGTATTATACTATCTCGTCTGACTTTCATGTCAGGGGAAAGCTGACCTTATACAAAGTATTGGCATGTGTTTCCTCCTTTTCCATTTTCTATAAGGGATTGTGTAGATGTAGCATTATTATTATTTCTTCCTTAAATGTTTTTGAATCCATCTGAACCTGGAGATTTCTTTCTAAAAGATTTCATGCCGGGCGCGGTGGCTCATGCCTATAATCCCAGCACGTTAGGAGGCCGAGACAGGTGGATCACCTGAGGTCAGGAGTTTGAGACCAGCCTGGCTAACATGGTGAAACCCCGTTTCTACTAAAAATACAAAAAATTAGTCGAGCTTGGTGGCGTGCGCCTATAATCCCAGCTTCTCAGGAGGCTAAGGCAGGAGAATCACTTGAACCTGGGAGGCGGAGATTGCAGAGAGCTGAGATTGCACCAGTGCACTCCAGCCTGGGTGACAGAGTGAGACTCTGGCTCAAAAAAAAAAAAAAGATTTTACAAATTCAATTTATTTAACAGATATAGAACAATTCAGGTGACCTGTTTGTTTCTAGGAGGATTTTCCTGGTTTGTGGCACTCAGACATTGCTTTATTTCATCTAAGTTGTCTGATTTTTACGTGTCAAGTTTTCCTTAGTGTTCTCTTGATAACTGTCTGAAGTCTGTGGGGCCTGCAGTGATGTCCCTTCATTCATTCCTCATACTGATAATTTGTATCTTTTCTGTTTTTTTCTTTGTCAGTTTTGCTAGAGTTTTTCAATTTTGTTGATCTTTTCAAAGAATGATCTTTAAGTTTCATTAATTTTTCCCTTGTTTTTTTGCTTTCAATCTCATTGGTTTCTGCTTTTATCTTGTCATTTGTCCCTTTGGCTTGTTTTGCGTTCACTTTGCTCTTTTTCTAGTTTCTTAAGGTGGAAACTTAGATTGCTGATTTAGACCTATCTTTTTTGTGATATATAATGATTTGATGCCATAAATTTTCCTCTAAGCAGTGCTTTAATTAAACCCACAAATTTTGGTGCGTTTCATTTATGCTCAAAATATTTTCTAATGTCTTTTGAGAATTGTTCTTTGACCCATGGATTATTATTTTTTTTTTTCTTCAATACAGAGTTTCACTGTTGTTGCCCAGGCTGGAGTGCAATGACATGATCTCAGCTCACTGCAACCTCTGTCTCCTGGGTTCAAGTGATTCTCCTGCCTCAGCCTCCTGATTAGCTGGGAACACGGGCACCCGCCACCATGCCCGGCTAATTTTTTTGTATTTTCAGTAGAGATGGGGTTTCTCCATGTTGGCCAGGCTGATCTTCAACTCCTGGCCTCAGGTGATCCCCCCAACTTGGCCTCCCACAGTGTTGGGATTACACTCGTGAGCCACTGCACCCGGCCTGACCCATGGATTATTAAGTATGTTGTTTAATTTTGAAGTGTTTGCAGATTGTTGTGTTAATGATTTCTAGTTTAATACCATTGTGATTGGAGAAAAAACTGCATATGATTTCATTTCTTTTAAAATTGTTAAGATTTATGTGTCAGGATATGTTCTCTCTTAGTGAACATTCTGTATGTGCTTAAAAAGTATATGTATGGTCTGTATATACATATGTGTATACATATATATATAAAAAGTATATGTATGGTCTGTATATGCTTAAAAAGTGTATGTATGGTCCAGCATTTTGGGAGGCCGAGGCAGGCAGATCACGAGGTCAGGAGATCGAGACCATCCTGGCTAACACGGTGAAACTCCATCTCTACTAAAAATACAAAAAAAATTACCCGGCGTGATGGCGGGCGCCTGTAGTCCCAGCTACTTGGGAGGCTGAGGCAGGAGACTGGCTTGAGCTCGGGAGGCGGAGCTTGCAGTGAACTGAGATCACGCAACTGCACTCCAGCCTGGGCGACAGAGCTAGACTCCTTCTCAAAAAAAGTAAAATTTTAAAAAAGTATATATAAAGTATATGTATGGCTGGGCACGGTGGCTCACGCCTGTAATCCCAGCACTTTGGGAGGCCGAGGCAGGTGGATCACGAGGTCAGGAGATCAAGACCTTCCTGGCTAACATGGTGAAACCCCGTCTCTACTAAAAATAAAAATAAAAAATAATAATAATAATTAGCCAGGCATGGTGGCGAGCACCTGTAGTCCCAGCTACTCAGGAGGCTGAGGTAGGAGAATGGCGTGAACCCAGGAGGCAGAGCTTGCAGTGAGCCGAGATTGCGCCACTGCACTCCAGCCTGGGCGACAGCGGGACTCCGTCTCAAAAAAAAAAAAAAAAAAGAGAAAAAAAAGTATATGTATTTTGCTGTTGTTGAGTGAAGTGTTCTATAAGTTAGATCCAGTTTATTGAAGGTGTTCTACAGTTCTCCTAGATTTTTGCCGATTACCTGTTCTGTCACTGTGAAAGGTTGTGTGTGTGTTAAGTGTGTCTAACAATTCATTGTCTAGTTAGAGTTGCTATTATACCACTTCAAGTGGATGGAGGTCCTCACTGCCATCCATTAATGTCATTAATCATTTTGAGAGTGGAAAGATCTTTAAAAATATTTTTACTTTTTCAGGTTGGCCAAGTGAGATGGGGCTAGTGAAATGGGCGGGAGAATTGGAAGCTGATAGTGTGTGAGCTAGACACCCATGAATGCCTTTGGACTGGGCAGTTCGAGGGATCACAGGTAGTAATTTAAGGCAGCTCCATCACACACGCTGGTGACTCCTGTGGGACAGACCAGCAGCTACATTTGGAGATTCATTTTAGATTGTTGCGTTTCCTCTTAGAGCTGTGCTTGGTCATCGTGCTCTGAGTGGTCCATTGGCCTCCGTGTCCCTTTTGGGGCAGATATTTGCTCAGTGACTTCTGAGCAGCTGGATCTCCTGCTGCGGCAGGTGAGTGAGGGGATGGACGGCTCCGTGGACTGGCCCCTGCCTCAGGAGAAAGAGTGCGTGGCCGTGGCAACACTGAATCTTCCCCGACTTCAGGTATTCGTGATTTCCCTTCCTCTTGCTCCTTTTATAAGTGTCTTAGGGATTTGTAAGAAGGTTTATGCATTTTGAAGGACATAGGTTTTAGTCTGTTCGGTGAAGTATTTTAAAGTAAGATTGTGATGCACTAATAATGGATGCAAGGCTTAAAAAACTTTATCTGTTTATTTTATGTTTGTCCTGGAAGTCAGCCTCGGCATGCAGGAAGAGTGTATATGGATTGTGTTATTTTTGCTATAATCACTAGTTTGTTGGCATTCTTACTGTTTTACTGTTGTTGTGTGTGGAGAAATGACTGGGTGAGATCACAGGTGATGGAGAGAGACAGTGCTCAGCTGAGAGACCAGTGCTGGCCTGTCTCTCCTCTGCACTGTGAAAACCCTGCTCCAGGAGGGTCCAGTCTTTTGGTTTCCCTGGGCCACACTGGAAGAAGAATTGTCTTGGGCTACACATAAAATACACTAACAATAGCTGATGAGCTTTAAAAAAATCCCAAAAATATCTCATGATGTTTTAAGAAATTTTACTTTGAGCCGCATTCAAAGCCGTCCTGGGCCACATGCTGCCCTCAGGCCATGGGTTGGACAAGCTTGATCTACTCAGTAAGTTCGGCTCCCTACAGCAATACCTTCCTTTCCTCACCATGAAGTTTATGGTTAGGGTCAAAATAAAAGCTACAAAAGTCTTCCTCCCTGGCAAAACTAAAGCTGAAGTCTTTGATCATCATCTTTTCTTTGTCTTTGTAATAAAACCCTATAACTTAATGACCAGAACCACGGTTTTCTCGACAGAGTAATTTTTCCCTTTTATTACAGTGGTTTCTGTGTAACAACCCATCGTGTCCCTCTTCCAGCCCCTCCGCTTTTTGCCCTGCTTCTAGAATGTACAGAACTGAGTGTAGAGTTTAGTTGCAGTAATGAACTGAGCAGAGATCTGGAGCATGCTTCTCCTAGTCCTCTGTAGCACTCATTTATCACCATACCTGTGGCGTCCTGGTGTTTGCGTGGGTGCACCCCAGGTGTTTGCTGCCCCTCCTGGTTTGCAGTGATGTTTCTGTTCTGGTCGGTGCTGTGGAGCATGGCCTTGTGTATGTCTTAGGCTGTCGAGGTGTCCCAGCATATGGTTTTGCATTTGCCTCTCCGGGGTCCTGAGGGTTCTGTAGGTTTCACAGACTCTAGGTGAGTTTCGGTGGTCATTTCCTGACCCGTGATATCTATACCTAGATGAGTGGTGTGCTTTTGATTTCACTTCTACTCACAGAGCAAGGCTGGGTCTCTGATTTCTCGTGGGGCCTCTTGCTACCCAAAGCCTGGGACGGGCAGTGTGTTGCCCCCTGGCTGTGGTTGGCTGGCAGGCAGGTGATCCTGGGTGGCTCCCGGCCTTCTGCAGGAAGCTCGGATTCAGTGGGTCCTTGTGTGCATTCCCGTGTGGGAGGTTGTTCTGAAGCCTGGCGGCTTGGCTCTAATTTCAGAGCCCAGAACCTCTTGATTCCTGCTGTGTGTGCCCATGTGAATTTTGGTTTTGCACTTGAGGAGTTTCCTTGTGTACTCTCAGCTCCGCAATCTAATTTTTAGCAGTTTTTTTTTTTTTTTAGACAAGGTGTCACTTTGTCACCCAGGCTGGAATGCAGTGGTACAGTCTTGGCCTACCAGGTTCAAGTGATTCTCCTGCCTCAGCCTCCCAAGTAGCTGGGACTAGAGGTGTGTACCATCACTCCCGGTTGATTTTTTTATAGAGATGGGGTTTCATCATGTTGGCCAGGCTGATCTTGAACTCCTGATCTCAAGTGAGCTTCCCACCTTGGCCTCCCAAAGTGCTGGGATTACAGGCATGAGCCACCACCTGTGGCAGCTTTTGTGGTTACATTGTAGCCATTATTTCTGTGTTTGGTGCAGATTGTTGGGGCGGGGTGGAGGTTGCTGTTGCTAGTTGTTTAGCTCCTCTGCTGATCTTGAGCTTTTCCATATACGTGTTCATAGTGGGGTTAAAAAAATTCCTCTAGAAAATACTTCAACTATTGTGGGTAAGAGTTTTTTTAGTCTGGTTTTTAAAAATACATAAACTGAGGAGTTATTTTGTCTATTTAAATAATACTTCAAATTGAGTTTTATTCAGTGTTTAATAAGACTTTGAAATTCACTCATTTTTAGGGGTTCTAAGTGAAAATTGTTTTTCTCCTTTCAGTTGCATGCTGCCATTAGTCACCAGGTTGACCCAGAATTCCTTGGTTTAGGTCTGGACAGCGTCCTCCTGAATAGCCTGAAGCAGGCAGTTGTGACCCTGGCCAGCAGCGCAGGCATGCTGAGCACCGTGCAGTCGGCCGCCCAGGCCGTGCTGCAGAGTGGCTGGTCCGTGCTGCTGCCCACTACCGGGAAGCCAGACCGGGCACTCTCTGCTCTCCTGCCCTGCACAGGTGGGCTCGGGGAAGGAACAGGAGAGGGCATGGGTCAGGGTGCTGGGAGGGGATGGCGTTTCACTCAAATTGGCACACACTTTCTATTTCAGTTTCAGGCAATGAAGAGAACATAAGTCCAGGTCATCAATTCATGATTGATCTTCTGGTGGGCAGCTTGATGGCTGATGGAGGGTTGGAGTCAGCCTTACACGCAGCCATTACTGCAGAGATCCAGGTATGGCCTTGGAGGCACACGTGACCTGGTGGTGCACTGAGATCGGACATACCACACTCACACATGTGAAGAATAAGAGAAAACAGTAAAACACTAAACTTTTATCATATCCAAGTATTTTTTAAGTTAAAATTCTTTTATGTGCTAATTTAAAAAATTATTGAGATGATTTCTGAAAAAATACTGCATGTTGTCTGTTTCAGTGAAGTTAACAGGTAACCTGTTCATCATGTAGACCATTCCTGTCACCCGGAAAGATCCTTGTGCCCCTTGGCACTTGCAGCCAGGATACTCCCCTGCCCTCAGATTAGATTCATTTTGCCTGCTCTGAGTGTCACAGCAATATAACTGTATAGTATGCACTCTTTCCTGCTTTGCTTTGGAGAATGATTTTCAGATTCACTCACTGTTGTGTGTATTGTGACTTCGTTTTCATTATTGGGAAGTTTTCCATTTTATAGGTGTAGTACTGTTTGTTAGTTCATTCTCCTATTGAAGGACATTTAATTGTTTTTGGTTTTTGTTGTTTTTTTGAGACAGGTTCTTTCTGTGTCACCCAGGGTGTACGCAGTGACCTGATGTTGGCTCACTGCAGCCTTGTCCTCCTAGGCTCAAATGATCCTCCCACCTCAGCCTCCTGTGTTGCAGGGACCACAGACATGTCACCATGCCCGGCTAGTTTTTTGATTTTTTTGTAGAGACAAGGTGTTACTGTGTTGCAAGGCTGGTCTTGAACTCCTGGGCTCAAGTGATCCCCCCACCTTGGCCTCCCAAAGTGTTGGGATTACAAGCGTGAGCCACCGCGCCCAGGCTTTCTTGTTTTTGGCTGTGTAGAGCTGCCACGATTGTGCTGTGAACACGTACTTTAGTGAACATATGTTCTCCCTTTGGGTAAACACTTGGAGTGGAATTTGTTAGGTCCTGGAGTAAGTGTGTATTCGTAGTTTCCCAAAGTGGCTTTGCCATTTACATTTGAACCAGGACTTTTGTGTGTGAGAATTCTAGCTCCTTCTTGTCCTTACAAAGCAGCTGGATGCTGCGTGTGTGGAGCAGATCACATTGGGTTTTGTGAGAGCCATTAGCAGGGTTAACGATTTTAGGGACTTCACAGAAGGAGGCTGGAGAGCATCAGCAGAGGCAGCCTGGACCTTGGATCTGTAAAAAGAAGACACTGTTTGAAACTGCACAACTGAGTTGGGGTTTCCACCAGGGCAGGTGGGGGCCTGTGGGTAGGCGTGTGCGGTAGCCACAGAGGCTGGGATAGCTTGGCATTGGGGTCAGGCCTCCGCCAGCCTGTGTGCCTTCACACCTGCTAATGAGATCACTTGTAAACAATTTCTGTTTATGAATTATGGGACATTGAAGCCAGAAAAGAAGCACAGAAGGAAAAAGAAATTGATGAACAGGAAGCGAATGCCTCAACATTTCATAGAAGCAGGACTTCACTGGACAAAGACCTTATTAATATGGGAATCTGTGAGTCTTCTGGCAAACAGTGTTTGCCTCTGGTTCAGCTCATACAACAGCTTCTTAGGTAAATCATATTAGCTGTATTGTATTGTGTTTTATTTATTTACTTTTTTTTTTTTTTTGAGACAGAGTTTAGCTCTTGTTGCCCAGGCCAGAGTGCAGTGGCGCGATCTTGACTCACGGCAACCTCTGCCTCCCAGGTTCAAGTAATTCTTCTGCCTCAGCCTCTCGAGCAGCTGGGATTATAGGCATGCGCCACCACGCCCGGCTAATTTTGTAGTTTTAGTGGAGACGGGGTTTCTTCATGTTGGTCAGGCTGGTCTTGAACTCCCGACCTCAGGTGATCCACCCACCTTGGCCTCCCAAAATGTTGGGATTACAGGCATTAGCCACCACGCCTGGCCTATTTATGTACTTATTAATTTTTTATTTTATTTTTTATTTTTTTTTTGAGACGGAGTCTCTATCGTCCAGGCTGGAGTGCAGTGTCACGATCTTGGCTCACTGCAACCTCTGCCTCCTGGGTTCAAGCTATTCTCCTGCCTCAGCCTCCTGAGTAGCTGGGACTACAGTCGTCTGCAACCACACCTGGCTGATTTTTGTATTTTTAGTAGAGACGGGGTTTTACCTTATTGGTCAGGCTGGTCTCAAACTCCTGACCTCAGGTGATCCACCTGCCTTGGCCTCTCAAAATGTTGGGATTACAGGTGTTAGCCACTGTGCTTGGCCTGTATTGAATTTTAATAGGTGATTATTGGTTTTCATATTAAGATAGTGAAATCTAGCACAAGGATCTCATTTGTTTGGTGATTAAAGGAATATTCTGAAAATTACCTAGTATAAATTTTAGGATAAAGAGCAGGCCCTTTTAAATATAGGTGAGAGGAGAAGTTGGAGGGCATGATGATGTTCAAAAGTTTTTCACAGAAGAGAAATTGGGTGTGCAGTAAACCTGGAAAAAGATTCTTACTAATAAGCAGGTGGATGCAGATGAAAATCGTCATGGAAGGTTATTTTTAAAACTGGTTGTATCATTGCCTCACTTTACATATTACAGAGTTATACATACTACTTTGTAAGATAACTTTTCTTTTCAAAACTGAAGTCAATGTGAAAGAATGGTGAGCATTGTTTTGGAAGGCCCAACTAGGAGGAGGTGGGAAGAAGTCAGACTCAGCCTGTGAACAGAAGCTAACCTTGGCAGAAGCCAAAATGGTCAGACAGTGTTGTTTAAAAGTGATCATTCAAGAAGAGTGAAACAGCGAGGTGATTTGTGAAAGAGATTTATTAGAAAATGTAACACATTTGTACCTCTGTTTAATAAAAATCTGCTTTTTGTCAACTCGTACTCCTGGTTTTTGTTTCTACACATAAAGAAAGCAGAGCCCTGGCCGGTTGGATCAGGCAGCCGAGCACAGAGCAGGGAGCCCTGGGCAGTGGATGCAGCTCTCAGCTGGCCTGTTCATGGGGCCATGGTGGGTCTGCGGCATGGGGTGGGCCTGCTGTCCACAGCCAGAAAGAACTTAGTGGACACACAGTGAAATTTTGAAACAGGAAGTTTTAGAGCTAGTTTCTATCATAGAGTTTAGCAAATGCTATTTTGCCAAATATTTTTCTGAAGTTCGTTTTGTTTTTCTAATCTAATAATGCATATTTCACACATTCTGGCCTTTAACCAATGGAAATTAGAGAACTAAACAATATAGTTTGTGTTAACGGAAAGAGCTTGGGATTCGTTCTCAGAAAATTTCATTGCAACAGCTTGTTCACATAGGTGAACTTCCAACACAACTATGGGAGTAAGAATAAAAGCTGTGTTTACTTTCACAGAGTTAATTAAGAATACATGAGAAAATGGATGTTAAAAACCTTGTAATTAAAATATAAAGTTACATGCAAAGTTTTAAAGTGAGCATTTTCCAGAGGTGCTTTTCTAAGTTCTTGAATGCCTCTCCCTTTTGTGAGAAGGCTGCGTCGTGGGCTCTTGGTGTCTTTGGCAGGGGGTGAGTGCACGGTTCCTCTTGTGGGTCCTTTGTTCTCACAAGGGCAGTGCCCATTTTCCCCGTCTCCTGCTTGCCCAGACTGTTCCCATGCGCAGAGAGACTGGCCTGTTTCACCTGCAGCTGTGCTGTTTCAGCTGCAACTGTGTAGCCTGCGTTGGCCAGTTTGCCTGGCACTCACACCGTTTGCGATCAGCACTTGAAGTGTGTCCATCGTAGCTGAGACACTGAATATTTTATGTTTAATTTTTATTAATTAAAATGCAGATTTAAAAACTTGATTCCATTATTAGGAAGCATTTAAGAATGTTTAGAATCACTTGGCCCTGTGAGTCTACTTCGTCAACTGTATATTTTATGAGTCTAAGTGCAGATCAGATATTTTCAATGCAAATTTCACTGTCCAAATTGAAATGTGCTACATATGTAAGCTACCCTGATGGTTTTTGAGGACTTAATATGAAATAACCTATGTAAAATATCTCAGTAATTTTTCTTATATTGATTTCATGTTGAAATGGTAATACTTTTGATCTTTTGGGATAACTATGATACCTTATTAAAATTATTTTTATTTTTTGGGATGGAGTCTTGTTCTGTTGCCCAGGCTGGAGTGCAGTGGTGCAATCTTGACTCACTGCAACCTCCGCCTCTTGGGTTCAAGTGATTCTTCTGCCTCAGCCTCCCGAGCAGCTGGGACTACAGGCGTACACCACCACGCCTGGCTGATTTTTGTATTTTTGTAGAGACAGAGGTTCACCATGTTGGCCAGGCTGGTCTCGAACTCCTGACCTCAAGTAATCTGCCCGCCTTGGCCTCCCAAAGTGCTGGGATTACAGCCATGAGCCACTGTACCCGCCCATTATTACAATTAATTTTATGTGTTTTTTTTTTGTTGGTGTTTTTTGTTTTTTACTTTTATTAATGTGACTAAGAACAATTTCTTTTCCCCACCCTGAGATGGAGCCTCACTCTGTTGCCTGGACTGGAGTGCAGTGGCATGATCTCAGCTCACTACAGCCTCTGCCTCCTGGGTTCAAATGATTCTTCTGCCTCATCCTCCTGAGTGGCTGGGACTACAGAAGCATGCCACCATACCTGGCTAATTTTTGTATTTTTAGTAGAGATGGGGTTTCACCATGTTGGTCTGGATCGTCTTGAACTCCCAACCTCAGGTAATCTGCCCACTTCAGCCTCCCAAAGTGTTGGGATTACAGGCGTGAGCCACTGCACCTGGCCATGTTTATTAATACGACTAAGAACATTTTTAATTGCACCTGTGGCTCCATTGGTGTCCTGGGCAGGTGGCTCTGTGGTGTCCACACAGGTTGTCTCCTGTGTCTTCATCTTTGCTGCATGTGACTTTTTGGTTCCTGTGGCACATGGAGTCCTGTATGGGACATTGGTTCTACAGTAGATTTATAATAAGGATGTACCTACTAAAAAATATGAAATAAAAAGAATAGAAACAAACATAGAAATAAGTATCACCTCACAAAAATTTTGGAAAGTAGAAAAAGGAAAATGCATTCACAGCTTTTCAGTAGCCGATATCCAGGCTGTCTTCATAAGCATGGATAATGTGTCCCTCTCCTGCATGGATAGACACTGTTTCCTCACCTTAAGTGTTTGTGATGGAAGGATTCTTGATGTGTTGACTTGGCGGATGCAGTTGTTGAACAGTAGTTTATCTAAAGATTGTAAGAGACTTTTGGAGACATTTCATGTCCTTTTTTCCCTTGGAAAACGTGGGTTGAAGAAATTGCTGCTTGCCAAAAATAAGCCGTGGAAAGGATTTCAGAGTAACTCTAGTTACATGCTGGTGAGGAGCCACAGAATACCATTTACATTTGAAAATAGAGTGCTGTGAAGTTTTTATAAGTAGTGAACCCCATCAGAATTACACATTTTGATTATGGCTCTAAATTTTATATTAAAGAAATAAATTAAAAATTTTATTGTATTTTATTACCATCTTTTGTCCTTCAGCTGTAGCATACATGCTAGATTCTAGACCTGTTTCTTGTGTTACAGTGGTGTTACCCAGGCAGGTTATCAGGTAGTGAATGTGATGTCTAATGGTGGTGGTGAGCCCAGTGAGAGCACATCCTTGCTGTGTGTGATGAGGGCCTGTGGGTTGCTGTGGGATTCCCAAACCCTGGCTCCTCTGTCCTTACTCACACTGCTGGTAGTTTTCTGGTGTGAGCCACGGGGGCAAGTGGGATTGACAAGCCTGCTGTCACATTAGGAACCTGAGTTAAAGTGGAGCTGAAAGCATGTCCTCGCTCTTGATATTGTGCAGAGAACCACTTGTGCTCCTGGCCCAACGGGGTGGGTGGGGTGGGTCTGGAACCAGGTCCTGATTTGGCTCTCCTCCCCTCCATGTTCCCCTGTCGTGTCTGATTTGCTTTCACACTGACATCAGAGTTACTTTCCCTCGGCCTCCCAAAGTGCTGGTATTACAGGCATTAGCCACCACGCCCGGCCAGCATCCTTTCAAGTACTGGGGTACACCCAAGCTCCCAGCTTCTAGCTAGGAGTCATTTGGTCCGTCTTTATCCCAAAGGACCTGCCACCATCTTTGGTTCCCAAAGCCCAGCAGGGTCCGGGCTCTTCAGCCTCCAACCACTTTGCATTTCTTTTCTGCTTTTCGTTCGTGGAGATGATTAACTTATTTTTCAGTCTGGGCATGTCTTTTTTATTCACTTTACTTTTTATTTTTATTTTTTCAGATGGAGTCTCACTCTGTCGCCCAGGCTGGAATGCAGTGGCGGGATCTTGTTTCACTGCAACCTCTGCGTCCCGGGTTCAAGTGATTCTCCTGCCTCAGCCTCCTGAGTAGCTGGGACTACAGGTGTGCACCACTATGCCTGGCTAATTTTTATATTTTTAGTAGAGACAGGGTGTTGCCATATTGGCCAGGCTGGTCTCGAACTCCTGGCTTCAAGTGATCCTCCTACCTCAGCCTCCCAGAGTGCTGGGATTACAGGCGTGACCACCGCGCCCAGCCTTTATTTACTTTATATATCTCACCTATTGCTGCTGCAGTTTGCAGAAGAGAGGATGCCCTCAACCCTAACTTCTCCAAACCATCCCAAAGGGGAAGTCTGCTCCACGTCAACAGTGTTGTTGCTTTTAAAGGCTATACGTCAGCATGCCAGATTATAGCAAAAGGATGTCAAGGGAGCAATATGAAAGCAAGCCTGAGAGTCCTGGAGAGAAGGTGGCAGAGCTGCCTTTTGAAGGTGGTCACTTCCTCAGACCCTGGCCTTCCTGCCTTGTTCCTCCAGTTGTCAGATTTGCTGTTGGAGCTCCTCCACGGGGGAAGAGGTGAGGCTGGACTGAGAGGGAGATGGAGAAGCTGCCAGAGGTTCTTTTGGATCTAGAATTGAGACAGCAGTTCCAGCCAGGTCCGGAGGTGGGGGCTGTCACCCAGCCCCCAAGGGAATGGTACTGATTGCAGAACATGGTTTAACTCCCTGGCTGGGAAAGGGAGGTGCTTGCTCCCTTGAATCACCTGAGCCCAGGCTGGAAGACCCAAGGGGGAGGACGAGGCCAGCTCACTCCAGCTCCATCCCCTCCCTTTAACCTTGAGCAGTCACCCTCCCAGATTCCAGTCCCATTTCCTAAGTGCCCTCCCTGCAAAGTCTGCACCGAGCAGCGCTCCCTCGCGCCAGCTCCCCCCGCACTTTCTTGTCTTTCAGCAACCCCATGGGTTTGAACTTGAGGTGATTCATTTTCCTAAAAGCCTCTTCGGGCTGAGGGAAGGCATGGGTGGCTCTGCGAGTTTTGGAGTGGGGGCCACCTCTTCTCAGAGCTGCTGCAAGGGCCAGGGCCACCCTCCCAGGCGGGTGTCTCTGGGCTGGGCAGCAGCTTTGTAGGCAGCCCGGGTCATCCCCACTGGTCTGGGAGGCTGGGGGTGCACCTTCTCCTGCTCCTGATAGGGCCAAGGCACCTTCCTTACCTAAGAGCTGACTTTCTTGGAGTGGGCACAGAGGAGCCAGCAACCTGGGTGGTGTAGGCACCCAGGAGAAAATCTGTGGCTCAGTCTCAGGGAGAAGTCTCCACCAGCACAGCTGCTGTAGAGTTGGGGAAACCGGGCTGAGAGGGAAGGGGGCTTGCCCAAATCACCAGCCCTGGAATGTTTTGAGCTTTGGGGGTGGATCTCCCAGGAAACCTGTTTTATGCCACCGCCGCCTCTGGTCACCCACCCCGAGGTGTGGTGGGCCTGGACAGCCAGCTTGACTGAGGGCCAAGCTGGTGAAGTCAAACCTACCACTCAGGAAGGAGACCCAGCCCTTCTCCAGACAGAGTTCAAGTGTGAGGGCTGCCTTCTTTGGGCCTCAAATTCCCCACATGAATTCCAAGGACCCCTCTAGCTCCTACACTCTGGGCCAAGGTTTCCTCTGAGCCCCAGTCAGCCCAGAGGACCTAGGATACATCTTCCTTGGACAGAGACCCACCATAGGGGCAGCAGGAGGTAGGGGTGGGGGTAGGCAAGGTTCCTGTGGGGAAGTGAAGCTGTCATCAGAGATGGTGTCTGCAGGCAGTGGGTGTTATCGTGGCTCTGCTACTACTTGCTGGGTGGCCCCGTGATGTTCCTTTCCCCACTCTGGACCTCAGTTTCCCTGCCTGTTCTGTGGAGATAAGATGCCTGCCTACATATTTGTGGACTGGGATGTGTATGGGCCAGTTGCAGTGTTTCTTGGTGTGGTCCTGGGGCAGCGTGCACCACCCCATAGAGATTTCTGGGCCCCACCCTAGGCTCACAGGACCAGAATCTCTGGGAATGAAGCCTGGGAATCTGCATTTCCATAGGCATCTGGCTGATTCTGACATGATTGAAAAGCACTAATAGTATATAGCAAGCTCTTTATAAAAGCTAAATTCATAGCTGCCTTTTATTAAACATAAATCTCACCTTCCCTTCCTCAGTTAAGGACACACACCGCAGTTGAAAATCACTGTGCCTTTCCAGATGCAGAATCTGACCTTTCCGATAAGATTCTGTTAACTGTTGCTTTCTGTAGTTTGTATTCCAAAACAAGGGAAATATCTTTCCATTTTTTCAATATAAATGTTTAAGTTGGATATGCTTTTTCAAACTGGACACACACTCACACAGTTTAGGATTTCAGCTATGGCTTCCTCTCAAATTATTAGCCCCTTTCTGCCAGGGAGCAGTTTTTCCCAGACAAGACCCTGGACAGAGGCTGGTGGGGCCCCCTCCTCATCGGAAGCACTAGATCATGACTGCCTCTTAGAGGTGGCTTTTTCTGCTTAAGTGTCAGCGCATGGGCTGGGATGTGACCCCCAAAGCTGCAGCAGAAGCTTCCACCCATCCTGGGCGCCCCCTGCCATCTATGTGGAAAGGCCTGTCCCTTGTCTTCTGGGCCCAGCTGGCCTCACAGGCATTCAGCAGATTGGAAAGTCGAAGCATGTGCTGTGCTTGGCTGGGCTCTCCTGCGCCCCTTTCTGGGGTGAGGGAGTGCATCCAGCCCCCAGAATCCCTGCCGTTTATCCCACCCCTCATCCCCACCGCCATACACACTCACAAGTACAAACACAGGCGCAGTCACCGGCACCCACCACTCTGGACAGCACCATTTCCAGCCTCAGCGGGGCAGTTTCCTTACAGGGAAGTTAATGAGGCACTAAAGAAGGCTCAGGGGACAGGGAGAACCTCTATCGAGAAGAGGCTCCTAGACCTGGTTCTGCCTCTGAATTGCTGGGGATCCTTGAAAAAGTTGCTTCCCCTCTTTGGCCTCCGTTTCCTCAGCTGAGAAATGGGAGGCCAGCCAAATGGTCTAAGGTTCTGGGAACCTCTAAGTCAGAGCCTGTAGCTGGTGCTAAGGATGAGGGAGAGGGCCTCAGGGTCAGCCGAATGCCTGAGAGTCAGGACAGGCCCAAAGGTGAGCAACCTGAGCACATCAGGTGGGTTCAAAGCTGGTGCATGAGCCCCACAGCCTGCAGAGCAGCTCTGGACTCGGGAGCCCGCTCTCACCAGCCCAGTGGGACTTCAGAGATGTGGGGTCCAGCCTCTCCTACTACTGCAGGGCTGAGGGCTGGGAGCTGCCGATTCTGACCCCACAGCTGCCTTAGACATGCCAGATGGGCTGGGGCAAGACACACCCCTCTCTATGAAATGAGCAGTCAGTCTAAATAGATACACTACAGAAGGGCTGTGGAATGGACCCAGCTGTAGCCTGGGGCTACAGACTGGCCTCCAGGGTACTCAAGCAGCTGGCCTTTGGGGTAGCAGCCCCGGGTATGAGAGGCAGGACTCAGAATCTAGGCCAAGCCTCCACAGGAATCCCCTCTGGAGAGCCCGGGCACTCTGCAGGAGGGGCAGCAGGCAGCAGGTGCACCAGGAGCATGTTTCACAAGGTGCCAAATACTGTGTCTGCTCAGATAGGCAGCGAGTTGGAAAGTGGATGCAGTAGGCAGGGTGGCGGCTGCTCCCCAAAGCCAGGAGTCCAGCCCAGCACCCACCTGAGTCCGCCTCAGTCCTGCTCAATTGGGTTATCTGTGCTCTTGGCCGTCTGCTCCCACCCACAGAGGGTGGGCTTTGGGGCGACCAGGTGAGTTGGCCCTTGTGGGAGGATGTAACTGACTCCTGAGCCTGGAGAGCCAGGCAGCCCCTCGCCAGCATCCCCACCCCCACCTCTCCAGCCCCCCTCATTCCCTGATCTTCCCATCTGCTCCCCTGTGAAAGAGGCCGGGCAAGGATCAGACTACACCGGTTGCGGTCAAGAGATCTTTATTGGAGGTATTGAGCAGAGAAGGAAGAGAAGAGAGGACAAGAGAAGAGAGAGAGCTGCTGGTGTGCTGGTTTGTATATCCCTTGGGCCTATGTGGGGCGGGCCCAAGGGAAGGCGGGAGATGCTTCTTTCTGATTGGCCCTCCTTCGGCGGGTTCAGACAGTGCCCGGTCAAGGAGGGGAGAAGAACCCAGAACCGGCGCCATTAAGGTACCCCTATTACCTAACACCTTGACCCAGCAGTTTCCTCTGCTCATTCTCTTTTCCTGCTCCCAGGCTTGCCTGGTCACGTGTCCTTCACTCTCCTCTGAGTCTCCCTCTTTCCAAGCCGCCTCCACTCTACTTGACACACTCTCCCTTAAGACACCAGAGTACACAAGCGCAAGTCCCTGCACCTCACCTTTACTCCCAGACATGGGAGGGAGATGACATGAAGACCCAAACGCCACTTGGCAAGAGATCTGGGGTATGCAGAGGGGCATATCTGAGGCTGTGGAAGCTCCAGGGGCTCCCTGCAGGAGGCCGCATGTAAGCTGGCTATTGAATGTGGCTCTGAGCTGAGACCTCTCCTTGAAGCTCCAGACCAGGAGCCAGCTGCTAGCTGGACCCCCCTATATGGTGCCTCTGAGAAACTTTGCACTCTGTAGGTCTAACTCTGAACCCAGAAAATCCCCCCATGTCGGCCCTGTCTCTTCATAGGGAAAGCACCACCTCAGACCCAGTTCTGCACCAAACCCACATTTGAGTCATGAGTCTCCTGCCCTGCACTGTGAGCACTCTGGATAAGCCAGTGCCGAGGGGGGAAAGAGCTGTGAATGCCAAGCCAGAACATGAGCTTCAACTCCACCTCCAGCTCTGAGAGCTGTGGGTAGGGAAGGGCCCTAGTCCAGTTTGCTGTAGAAAGACCAGTCTGCCACTGTATGGCACATGGATGGCAGGGGCAGAGTGCAGGTGGAGAGAATAGAAGGTGGGCAGGGCGGAGGAGGCAGGGACCTGGCTGTAGCCATGGAGATGGGAGGACAAACAGGACTTGGTGGCTACTTGGATAAACCAAGGGAGGAGTCTGGAAGAGACACCCAGTTTTGTATCAGATGTGTAGAGCATGGGATGCTGTTCATTGATCGAGGGAGGAGGAGGAGGAAGAGGTATGGCATGGGGAGGAGGTAGCTGAGCTCTGTCATGAATGTCATTTGAAGTCCCCAGGGAAAGCCAGGCCCGCCAGTGCCTTCACTGCTTCAGCCAGCTCTCAGGGTGTCTGTGCTCCCTGGCCCTCTCGGCTCCCACTTCATAGCTGTCAGCTGCAGTGGGGGACAGCTGCACAACGGCCCAGCATGTCTGTGTGTTTACCCAGGGGACTGCTGCGTGGCCCATGCCGAGCAGAAACTGATGGATGACCTTCTGAACAAAACCCGTTACAACAACCTGATCCGCCCAGCCGCCAGCTCCTCACAGCTCATCTCCATCGAGACGGAGCTCTCCCTGGCCCAGTGCATCAGCGTGGTAGGTGCAGAGGGTACCTGTGGCTCAGGCTCAGGTGAAGAGGCAGCTCATGCCCAAGCCCCAAGCAGTCAATGTCCAGAGGAATGAAATGACTAGAGTTGACTTAGACTCACCAGTACACGGTGGGGAGGCTGGAGGAGGGTCCATGAAGTTTATACGTGTCCAATATTTAATGAGGTCATGGTTTTGTTAACAAAGAAGAAATGAGGGTGGGAGCGGGATCACCACTGGCTAGGCAGCCAATGGGCCTGCAGAGACTCTGCTCAGCTGTCTCCAGCATGACCATGAGCTTCTCCTCCTCATCCTCCCAGCCCCACCCTACGTTTCTCCCCCAGCTTGCTCAACAGGTGACCTTACAGGCTCCCTACTCTTTGGGGGGAATAAGAACCAGACTGGGAACTGACGGGTACAGAGGCCCAGGTGTAGGCGCAGGACCACAGGCAGTGCAGCGTCTACCGAGCCAGGTGGGTGAGGGTCTGGAGGGTGGGCATGGCTGCTGCAGGCATGGAAAGGAGGCGCAGATGGCGGCACTCCCAGGGCCCATTGTCAGGGTCTCCATATGTGGATGTGTGCAGAGGTGGGGGTGCTGAGGGAGGAGGGGCAGGGAATTTCTCATCTTCTCTCTACTGCCTCTGAGTTGGAGATGTCAGAGGGAGCCATGGCCCACTGTAAAGTAACACAATGTCCCCACCCACAGGGTTAGAACCCCTCCCCTGGAAGCAGCTCTGAGGGGAACAGTCACATGTGGAGAGTGCAGGGCGCTGTGTCTAGCCAGGGGAAGGAGGTCACCAAGGGGGTTCACCCTCCTCTGGCCAGGTGGCTGCCTTCTGACACACCAGCCTCTCTCTCTAGCACGGTGGCCCCCACACACCCAGCCTGTGAAACCTACAGCCCTCAAGAAGGCTTTGGCCAAATTAACCAGCGGCTCCCTCTCCCAGGAGGAAGCACAGCTGAAGGATGTGGAGGGCAATAGAGTTGTGTATGCTCCGCCCCCCTCTCTCCACAGTCTGACCGGAAGGAAGGGGGCTTTCAGCCAGGCTCGCCCAGGCTGGGGTCTGAGTGTCACTGTCCAGCTATTGGCTTCTTGCTTAATGGGTGAGCCCAGCTGCTCCTGTGCAGCTGCCACCCTAGTGAGAGTGAACTGGCAGGTGAGTTACATTTCTGAAAGCCTGGGAATACAGTAAATATTAGGCTGTGGGCTGCTGGGCCAGGAAGGGGTGTTTATTTTTCAGGGTTTGTTTATCTATTGACTTGATGAGGGAGGGATATAGATACAACCAGTTTAAAGATGGAAATTTCGAGAGAGCAGGTAGGGATTTAGTGCTGGGTAAGCCTTGTCAAAGCGGCTCTTTTGGGGCGGCCAGAATCCAGTACCAATGTCCTCAGCACGTTCATCAGCTGCTGGGGGAGTGCTGGACAGGATTAAACACAGGAGAACTTTCTGGATGATAGAAATACTCTGTATCTTCAAAGGAGATAGGTTACATGGGTAATGTTAAATGAGTTAAAACTCATCAAAATGTAAACCAGATCCATGCATTTCACTGAATATAAATTATACTCCAATTAAAAACTTTTTTTTTTTTTTTTTGAGACGGAGTCTTGCTCTGTCACCCAGGCTGGAGTGCAGTGGCGCGATCT
Organism: Nomascus leucogenys; assembly: GCF_006542625.1. Classification (NCBI taxonomy): domain Eukaryota; kingdom Metazoa; phylum Chordata; class Mammalia; order Primates; family Hylobatidae; genus Nomascus; species Nomascus leucogenys. The sequence goes on from NC_044386.1 coordinate 70,490,005, forward strand.
CGGCTCACTGCAAGCTCCGCCTCCCGGGTTCACGCCATTCTCCTGCCTCAGCCTCTCCGAGTAGCTGGGACTACAGGCGCCCGCCACCACGCCCGGCTAATTTTTGTGTATTTTTACTAGAGACAGGGTTTCATCATGGTCTCGATCTCCTGACCTCGTGATCCACCCACCTCGGCCTCCCAAAATGCTGGGATTACAAGCGTGAGCCACCGCGCCCGGCCTTAAAAACATTTTTTAAAAGACAGATGGGCCGGACGCAGTGGCTCACACTTGTAGTCCCAGCACTTTGGGAGGCTGAGGCGGGTAGATCACCTGAGTCAGGAGCTCGAGACCAGCCTGGAAAACGTGGGGAAATCCTGTCTCTATGAAAGGCATATAAAAAAATTACCCAAGCATGGTGGCACACGCCTGTAATCCCAGCTACTCGGGAAGCTGAGGCAGAATTGCTTGAACCCAGGAGGCAGATGTTACAGTGAGCAGAGATCGTGCCACTGCACTAGAGCCTGGGCAACAGAACGAGACTCCATCTCAAAAACAACAAAAAAAGGACAGATGAAGGTTTTCAACTTTCACTAAAGGCAGAGGAGCTTGTTACAGATTAGCCTCCCCACCAGAGCAGTTAGAAAAACTGGACAAAAATGTGCCCCGCCCCAATCAAAAACAATTGTTGGAAGGTAATTGAAGACCTCAGCCAGGACTTGAGTGACCAGGCCTAGGAGGTGACCCTGAGAGTCTGTAGTGCTTTTCCACATATGGTGATTGGTCAACAGTAGAGGGCTAAGAGGCTAAGAAACTGAGTATGAAGTGGTAGTTAACAGGCTGGAAAGCCTAGCTGAATGTTTGGCACTCTCACAGGGCTGAAATGACCTAATGAGAATTTGGGTCCCAGGAAGGAGATGGGACCTTGGTGGGGACGCTGGAAGGGCCACCCCTAGGAGTCCAAATGAATAAAACATAGACCAGCCGTCACAAAACCTAAAACCTGCTTTGAATCAGCTTAGTCCCAAACTAGATGAAGGTGATCTGCACTTACTCCAATTGTGTGCCATAAAGTCAAAGTCAATACTCTCTGGAGGCAGATAAAAGTTTACTAGGAATGCCATAAGACAACACAAGACTAAATGAGAAAGACCAAGAAGAAAACGAATAGAAACATACATGTAGGGAAGAAACTTTTTTTGTTTTTTTGAGACAGAGTCTCGTTCTGTCACCCAGGCTTGAGTGCAGTGGCACGATCTCAGCTCACTGCAACCTCTGCCTCCCAGGTTCAAGCAATTCTCCTGCCTCAGCCTCCCAAGTAGCTGGGATTACAGGCATGCACCACCACGCCCGGCTAATTTTTTTTTTTGTATTTTTAGTAGAGACGGGGTTTCACCGTGGTCTCGATCTCCTGACCTCATGATCCGCCTGCCTCGGCCTCCCAAAGTGCTGGGATTACGAGCGTGAGCCACCGCTCCCGGCCTGGCCTGAAATGTTAAAACCACATTCCTGTGTTACCCATTCAAAATATAACTACACAAAAATGTATAAAATGTATCATGCTAATATAGCTTGCATATTTGTCCCCTCCAAGTCTCATATGGAAACGTGACCCCTAGTGTTGATGGCTGGGCCTAGTGGGAGGTGTGTGGGTCATGGGGGCGAGTTCTTCGTGAATGACTTGCTGCCTTCCCTGCAATCGTGAGTTCACAGGAGAACTGGTTGTTAGGAGACTGGGACCTCCTCCTCTCACTCCTTCTCTCACCATGGGACACACCTGCTCCCCCTTCGCCTTCTGCCATAAGTAAAAGTTTCCTGGAGCCTTAAGACAAGCACAAGCAGATGTTGGTTCAATGCCTTTTTTTTTTTTGGAGAGGGAGTCTTGCTTTGTTGCCCAGGCTGGAGTGCAGTGGTGCGATCTCGGCTTACTGCAAGCTCCACCTTCCGAGTTCACGCCATTCTCCTACCTCAGCCTCCTGAGTAGCTGGGACTACAGGCACCTGCCACCACACCTGGCTATTTTTTTTGTATTTTTAGTAGAGATGGGGTTTCACCATGTTAGCCAGGATGGTCTCGATCTCCTGACCTTGTGATCTGCCTGCCTTGGCCTCCCAAAGTGCTGGGATTACAGGCATGAGCCACTGTGCACAGCCCCATGCTTCTTATACAGCCTGCAGAACTGTCAGCCAATTAAACTTCTTTCCTTTATAAATTACTCAGCCTCAGGTATTTCCTTTTTTCTTTTTTCTTTTTCTTTTAGGACGGAGTCTCTCCCTGTCACCCAGGCTGGAGTGCAGTGCTGTGATCTCAGCTCACTGTAACCTCAGCCTTCCGGGTTCAAGTGATTCTCCTGCTTCAGCCTCCCAAGTGGCTGGGATTACATGCACGTGCCACCATGCCCAGCTGATTTTTGTATTTTTAGTAGAGATGAGGTTTCACCGTGTTGGCAAGACTGGTCTCAAACTCCTGACCTCAGGTGCTCTGCCTGCCTTGGCCTCCCAAAATGCTGGGGTGACAGGTGTGAGCCACCGTGACGGGCCAGGTAATTTTTCATAGCAATGCAAAGTGAACTAATGCACATGTCAATACCCACAATGTACCTGATATATAGCAGCCTGTCAGTATTTGTTGAAGGAAAGAAATATGCCGCCTTGTCTCACGCCTGTAATCCCAGCACTTTGGGAGGCGGAGGCGGGTGGATCACGAGGTCAGGAGATCAAGACCATCTTGACTAACACGGTGAAACCCCGTCTTTATTTAAAAAAAAATACAGGCTGGGCGCGGTGGCTCACGCCTGTAATCCCAGCACTTTGGCAGGCCGAGGCGGGCAGATCATGAGGTCAGGAGATTGAGACCATCCTGGTTAACACGGTGAAACCCCGTCTCTACTAAAAATACAAAAAATTAGCCAGGCACGGTGGCGGGCGCCTGTAGTCCCAGCTACTTGGGAGCCTGAGGCAGGAGAATGGCGTGAACCCGGGAGGCGGAGCTTGCAGTGAGCCGAGATCGCGCCACTGCACTCCAGCCTGGGTGACAGAGCCAGTCTCCGTCTCAAAAAAAAAAAAAAAAAAAAAAAATAGGGCCGGGCGTGGTGGCTCATGCCTGTAATCCTAGCACTTTGGGAGGCCGAGGTGGGCGGATCACGAGATCAGGAGTTCGAGATCATCCTGGCTAACACGGTGAAACCCCGTCTCTACTAAAAATACAAAAAATTAGCCGGGCGTGGTGGCAGGCGCGCGTAGTCCCAGCTACTTGGGAGGCTGAGGCAGGAGAATGGCGTGAACCCGGGAGATGGAGCTGCACTCCAGCCTGGGCGATAGAGCGAAACTCCGTCTCAAAAAAAAAAAAAAAGAAAATCCAAAAAACTTAGCCCGGCATGGTGGCAGGTGCCTGTAGTCCCAGCTACTCAGGAGGCTGAGGCAGGAGAATGGCGTGAACCCGGGAGGCGGAATTTGCAGTGAGCTGAGACCGCACCACTGCACTCCAGCCTGGGTGACAGAGCGAGACTCCGTCTCCAAAAAAAAAAAAAAAAGAAAAGAAATATGCCACCCCACTCTGGAATATGCTCTGTATTCGTTACCTATAGCTGCATAACAAATCACTCCAAAACATGGCAGTTAAAACGATGTACATCTCGTATCTCCCAGTTTCTGCTGGTCAGGAATCTGGATGCCTGCGGCTCACGGTCCTCGGCAGGTTGTAGTTAAGCTGTAAGAGAGGTCTGCTGTCACCTGAAGGCTCACCTGGGGCTGGAGAAGCTCCTTGCATGCACATGGAAGTGGTGTTCACAGGGCAGGCCTCAAGAGATCCATGTCCAAGCTCACCCACCTGGTTGCTGTCAGGCCTGGGTTCCTCACTATCTGGGCCACCCCACAGGGTGCATGAGTGTCCCCACCATGCAGCAGCTGGTGAGTCAAGAAAAAGAGAACAAAAGAGGGCATGCAGAAATGGAAGTCATAGTCTTTCCTTTCTAAACAAGTGTCAGAATTCACATCCCATCACTTCTGGAGTTTTGTTTTTTTTGTTTGTTTGTTTTTTTTTGAGACAGAGTCTCGCTCTGTCACCCAGGCTGGAGTGCAGTGGTGTGATCTTGGCTCACTGCAAGCTCCGCCTCCTGGGTTCACACCATTCTCCTGCCTCAGCCTCCTGAATAGCTGGGACTACAGGCGCCCACCACCACGCCCGGCTAATTTGCTAATTTTTTTTGTATTTTTAGTAGAGACGGGGTTTCACCATGTTAGCCAGAATGGTCTCGATCTCCTGACCTCGTGATCCACCCGCCTTGGCCTCCCAAAGTGCTGGGATTACAGGTGTGAGCCACCACGCCTGGCCCCCTTCTGGAGTATTTTGTTCATTAGAAGTAAGTCAGGGAGTACAGCACACACTCAGAGGGAGGCGATTACACAAGACCATGGATCTCAGGAGGCATGGGCCATCAGGGCCATTTTCATGGCCACCTACTACCTTCTCCAGTGGCTTTACTGTTCTTCCCTGGGATGCCCTTCACACACCCTCCTGCCTCTCTGGCCTCCTCTGCATGAGCCTTTCTCAAATTCCTCAAAAGCACTTTATTCCTGACAGCTCCAGGCCTTTGCACATGCTGTTCCATTGCCTGGAATGCCAACTCAAATGGAAGGGAAGAACACCCACTCTCCCACGAGGAGTTTTCACAGTACCATGTTCCCATCCTTCCTTGGGCACACCTCATTTGTAGTTTCCCTTTGAATGGTCATTGGATTAATAGCCATGTCTCTCAGAAAGCTCTGAGGGGGCAGTGAGCATGTCTAGTTTTGCTTCAATGACATCCCCAATGCCTAGCATGAATTTCATGGTAACTACCCAATAAATATTAGGTGGAGGAATCGATTCTCTTCCTTGAATCAGTCAGAGTCCCAGTAGAAAACAGATGGTACTTTCAGATGGGATAAATGAGGAGTCTTTAGTAAGAGGACTATTTACAAAGGCGGGGCAGGGTTAAGTGCCATCAACAGAATAGCCCCTTGGGGCTAGCACCACCAGAGAGCTATGAGCACCCCCAGGCCTAAAGGAGCAAGTGAAGGGAAGAATTACTAGAATCCAGTGAGGCCTGCAGTTGGGGGAGAGGGCTGCGTGCAGGACCTAGAGTCTCTGGTAGGAGAACAGGGCCAATTCATAGTGCTAGGGAAGGAGGAGAGCTAGGGCCACATGCACCAGCATCACTCTCCACTCCCTGCAATCTTTTTCAGTATCTCCCACTGGGCAAACCCAGCTGGAGGCCAGAGGGCCAGGGATCCCATGGGTCTGTCCTCAGAGGTCAGTTTTTCAGGTGCAGAGCAGTGGGGAGGTCTGGAGAGCAAGCAAGCAGCTACCCCATGCAGCCACCGCCGTACCCTCCTGCCCTGCATCTGGAGGAAGTCTCATCAGTACCGTATTATTGCACAATTGTGTCAATTCAGTTGCATTCTCACTTGGAACCTAAAATGTTAGCCAGTTTTGTTCATATGAGGAAATGGGGAAAAGAAAGAGTTAACTAACCCAAAGCATACTAAGTGTCAGGGACTATGCTGTTTTGCTCTAGTCTGGACACACATCTGGAGTATTTCTAAGCCATCTCTGAAATGGCAGCTGAGTTGGCGCCACTACCAGGTCAAGCTTATGACCATCTTTTGTCATTTCCCAAGATTCATATTCCATCTACACAGGGCAAAGAGGGGGCCGTAACGGGTATCTCACCCTGCTCCATTCCAGGCTGTCGTGGTGACAATGGTCTCTGAGGCTTCCCTGCACACAGCGCCTCCTGGTTCACTAACCCAGGAGGGAAGAGCAGTTCTTCGGCCCTGCCTACGATAACGGCCCTCATCCCATGGATCAGAGCAGCCCATGCGGGGACTCTTTTTTTTTTTGAGACGGAGTCTCACTCTGTTGCCCAGGCTGGAGTGCAGTGGTGCTATCTCGGCTCACTGGAAGCTCTGCCTCCCAGGTTCACGCCGTTCTCCTGCCTCAGGCTCCTGAGTAGCTGGGACTACAGGTGCCCGCCACCACGCCCAGCTAATTTTTTTGTATTTTTAGTAGAGACAGGGTTTCACCGTGTTAGCCAGGATGGTCTCGATCTCCTGACCTTGTGATCCACCCGCCTGGGCCTCCCAAAGTGCTGGGGTTACAGGCGTGAGCCACCGCACCCAGCCTCCATGTGGGGACTCTTTGAGGGGCTGCACATATTCATTCCCATGATACGTCCCAGAACTGGGGCATAACCATGGGGTAGACCTGCAGACCTGCTGGGCCCACTGTGAGTCAGATTTGGGGCAAAACTCCATTATCACCTGACTACCATAAACCCCGACTTTGACTGATAGCACACACTGGCATTTCGCTTCCTAAGAATATTCTAAAATTTTCATAATTTTTTTTTTTTGAGATGGAGTCTCATTCTGTTGCCCAGGCTGGAGTACAGTGATGCGATCTTGGCTCACTGCAACCTCCGCCACACAGGTTCAAGTTATTCTCCTGCCTCAGCCTCCCAAGTAGCTGGGATTATAGGCGCCTGCCATTGCGCCAGGCTAATCTTTGTAGTTTTAGTAGAGAGGGGGTTTCACCATGTTGGCCAGGCTGGTCTTGAACTCCTGACCTTGTGATCTACCCACCTCGACCTCCCAAAGTGCTGGGATTATGGGTGTGAGCCACCGCACCCGGCCAAAATTTCATAAGATTTAATGTCATTTTAGAGCACATGTCCAGAAATCCCCAAAAGGTCGTGGCATGTCCTTTTTTTCCACGCACACAAGACCTCAATACATGGCCAAATGTCCCTATGGGGAAGAAGTTGGACGAAGATTTACAGCACATATTTGTGACAATGTCACAGCGTCCTTCCTTGGGACACTGAGCCTCCTCTTCAATCAAGGGACTCTGAGTCTGTGAACTAGTTTCAATGTGGAAATTTGCTGTATGTATTTCATTCCTTGAGGCCCATTAGCAACTGGCAAAGGTCATGTGGGTCAAAGCGTTCTGGTGATCACTGTCTTCCTGCCCATTACAACGAATACACCTTGTCTTTGGTGGTTCTGAACTGCTACCTGCCATTGTGGAATTCCACCATCACCCATGAAACCAGGGGAACCATCTCAATAGTGACGCTGCCCCCTCTCAGACCTGGTCCACTGAGGAGAGCAACCACAAGGTATTTAAGTAAGAGGCTAGTCTCTTTGGGTATGGGAGAGCTGGCAGTTTCCACCAGCAAAGCAAGGACATGGGTTCAGACAGGCTCAAGGTTCAAGATTCGCAACTCCACCTGCGTCTACTCAGATGAATGTGGACAGCCTCTAGAAGCTGGAAAAGGTGGCCGGGTGTGGTGGCTCACGCCTGTAATCCCAACACTTTGGGAGGCCGAGGCGAGCAGATCATGAGGTCAGGAGATCGAGACCATCCTGGCTAACACAGTGAAAGCCTGTGTCTACTAAAAATACAAAAAATTAGCCAGGCGCATTTGCAGGCGCCTGTAGTCCCAGCTACTCAAGAGGCTGAGGCAGGAGAATGGCATGAACCTGGGAGGCAGAGCTTGCAGTGAGCCAAGATGGTGCCACTGCACTCCAGCCTGGGCAACAATGCGAGACTCTGTCTCAAAAAAAAAAAAAAAAAGAAGAAGCTGGAAAGGGTGAGGAAATCATCTCTCCTAGAGCCTCCACAAGGAAGAGAGTCCTGCCAGCACCTTGGTTTTAGTCTATTGAGACCCATGTCACACTTCTAAAGCATAGAACTATGGACTGATCCATTTGTGTTGTTTTAAGCCCTGGAGTTTGTGGTGATTTGTTATAGCAGCGGCAGGATACTGATACACTCACCTTCCCCTAGAACCTAGGAGATGGCTCCAGGGAAGCCTTGCCTCAACTCCTCTCCAGGAGTAGTGTCTTCTGCCATCTGCCACATACCAGGAAGTGGCACTCTGAGTAGAAGTCCTGAATAGCCCTTCTCTTGGAATAGCTCAATCATTTCCCCAAATTATCTCAGATATTCAGTGACTTATGCACATGGATGTCCAATGATTAAGTGGGGCAGATGCCAGCCTTAACCTCTTGTTGTTATTAGTTAATTATATACAAACAGTCATTGTCTATGGGGAAAATCTAGCCTGGGAGGCTTAGAGGGATGAGCTTTAGACCCATGGCTGCAGTTGGTCCTGAGGCTATAAATGATATTAAACAACTCCCTCCACATTACAGGTTAAGTTTTGTCCCTATAAACATTCTTATGTTGACGTCTCAACCCCCAGTATCTCAGAGATAGAGTCTTTACAGTGGCGATCAAGTTAAAATGAGGTCATTTAGATGGGCTCTAAGCCAATGACTGATGTCCTTATGTAAAAAAAGAAATTTGGATACAGACACAGCTAGCCTGTCACTTCAGAAGGCTGAGCCTACGCTCCATCAGGCCAGAAACTTCTGGCTGGTGTGGAATCTGGCAGGAGCATGGGTGTGGACCTTATGGCCACGCCCCATTGCTACACTGCCCTTGCCAAAAAGGCAGTCATGGGTCCGAGGATCCCACATTGGTAAATCCTTAACTAGTGGTCCTGGCAAAAAAATGCAGATCTATTTCTGGAATATATGGCAACCCCAATCAAGGTGAATTGTAATTTTCACAGCTGAAGAGGTCTTGTGTAATTGTTTTGCCCATTGAGTGTGCTGTGGTCTGAATGTTTGTGTCTCCAAAAAGTTCGCATGTTGAAACCTAATTCCCAATATGATGGTGTTATGAGGTTGGGCATTCAGGATGTGATTAGGTCTTGCTTGTGGAGGCCTCATGAATGGGATTCGTGTCCTTACAACAGAGGCCTCAGAGAGCTCGTTTGCATCTCTAACATGTGAGGGGATAGCTAGAAGGCGCCATCTATGAATAGACATCAAGAACTCACCAGGCACTGGATGTGCGAGCACCTTGGCCTTGGACTTCCCAGCCTCCAGAACTGTGAGAAATAGATTTCTCTTGTTTAGAAACCACTCAGTTTATGATAGTTTGTTACAGCACCCCACATGGATGAAGCAGGCTGGTTGGTGGTTTTGAGGGGTGGTGGCTGATGGGCTCAGCATGGTCTGTGATGCTGACAGATCAGACATTCCGCAGTGATAGTCCTGGCTCAGCTTTGGTGGGAGGAAGTCCATGCTGTTGGGACATCCGTAGCCTCCTTCTCTGCCACCATGGCCACTCTTCACAGGCCCCTCGTGCCAGCCTTGGGCTGCCTGAGGGGAGGCATTGGTAGACATTGACCCGATGAGTCCTCCTGCCTGCCTGATTGGTGGTTTCATGCTTCTTCTCTGGTGGGCATTGATGTGCAATATTGCTACCTTTTAAGTGGTGCCCACTCCCAGGGGTCCAACCACATGTAGCCACCTTGTCAAAAAAGTCCAGCCTTATTCCTTAGACCCTGACCAAGCAGCCAAGCTATTTGCTATTGCCCATAAATATAGCTAATCTTGGGCCATTTCTTATTCCATTCAAAGTGAGTGACCAGGTGCTCTGCTTGAGGCTCTGCCTATGGGAGGATTCTCCTTCTCCGCTATCTTTCAGGGCCCCCCTGAGAGGGGGCTCTACTTCTTCCCTATCAGAGTCCTGACTGGCATGGGAGAATGCTGAGGCCATGAATCTGGCCATCGCTGAAGCCCTGCTTCTCTTCACATGACCTGGGCCAGGCCTCCTCCTCCAGCTGTAGGAGTTCACATGCAGCCATGTGCCTTCAGTGGGTTGTCAATCAACCTGAGCCTATGCTGTTCTCTCACTTCCCTCCTGGCTTCAATTATCAGAAATATTGCCCCATTCAGGGCATGCCCTTCCACTTGGCTTCCAGCTTGGCAGAACTGCAGCTGGGGAAGCGTGCTGGAGTCTCGGCCCTCCACTCCCCGCTGGGACTCAGGCCTTCCTGCCCTCTGCCTGGCAAGTCACCTGTCTCTAGAATCCCAGCCTCAGAGTCAGCCTCACAGGTCACTTCCTTACCAAGGTTCTTGGGTCTGGTGCCCTAGAAGCAGAACCAGAGATGAAGATCCCAGTGCAAGAGACTCCCTAGAGAAGCAGGACAGATAGTAGAAGAGGCTGAGGAAGGTGCAATTCCCAGCCTTGCTTGATCCCCTGGGGAGCTCCGGAGTCAGTGACTGCTCAGCGCTTTTCCCACCTCAGGGTAAGAAGGCTTCCATGTTCCTGCTCCCATTCCATGCCTGGGGGCAAAGAAGCTGTATACTCCCAGGCAATGCCAGCTCTCTGCTGGTGAGGGCACAGCCACTGCAGTGTTGTGAGGGGTAATTATCCAAGGAGAGTGGAGGTGCAGGCCTGGAAGAAAAGCTGGCAGAGGGTGCCCACAGGACGGGGCAGGCAACACTGATGTTGGCTGCCACGTGGTGCTGATGCCTTCGTTTCAGAGATGTTGTCTGGTTTTCTGGGGCTGCCAGAACAAAGTACTGTGAACTGCGGGCTTGAACAGCACACGTTTATTATCTCACAGTCCTGGAGACTGGAAACCTGAGATCAAGGTGCAGGCAGGGTTGGTTCCTTCTGAGGCCTGTGGTGAGATTCGACTCGAGGCCCCTCTCCTGGTTTCTGGTAGCTGCAGAAGTTCTTCGGCTGGTAGACGGCATTCTCCCTGCACGTGTCCACTCTGTTTTTTCTTCGCACATCTGTCTCTGTGTGTTCACATTTCTCCTTTTTATAAGCACGCCAGGCAGATTGGATGAGAACCCACTCTCATGACCTCAACTTCACTCGATCATCTACAAAGACCTTCTCTTCAAACAAGGCCACATTGACAACTACTGGGGGTTTAGGACTTTGAATTTTTTTGTGTGTGTGGGGGACACAATTGAGCAGGTGCTAAAATGTAAAACAGAGTGTCTTAAAATTGATGACATGGCACGACCTGGACTCTCCTGAGCCGAATAGTAGTTAGCATGTGCCTTTATTTTTATTATTATTATTTTTTTTTGAGATGGAGTCTCACTCTGTCGCCCAGGCTGGAGTGCAGTGGCACCATCTCAGCTCACTGCAAGCTCCACCTCCTAGGTTCACACCATTCTCCTGCCTCAGCCTCCTGAGTAGCTGGGACTACAGGTGTCTGCTGGCTAATTTCTTTTTCTATTTTTAGTAGAGACAGGGTTTCACCATGTTAGCCAGGATGGTCTCAATCTCCTGACCTCGTGATCCGCCCGCCTCGGCCTCCCAAAGTGCCGGGATTACAGGTGTGAGCCGCTGTGCCTGGCCTGCATGTGTCTTTATATAAAATTTCTGACTTGGTCTCCTAAATGCACAAAATATTCCCAAGCATAATACAACCCTGTGGTTATGTACAGGATTAAAATAGCGACAGATTCTCAATTGAAAACTTGATCCTGACCTGGCATGGTGGCTCGCACCTGTAATCCCAGCACTTTGGGAGGCTGAGGCAGGAGGATCACGAGGTCAGGAGATCAAGACCATCCTGGCTAACACGGTGAAACCCTGTCTCTACTAAAAAAATACATAAAATTAGCCAGGCGTGGTGGCAGGTGCCTGTAGTCCCAGCTACCTGGGAGGCTGAGGCAGGAGAATGGCATGAACCTGGGAGGCGGAGCTTGCAGTGAGCTGAGATTGTGCCACTGCACTCCAGCCTGGGTGACAGAGTGAGACTCTGTCAAAAAAAAAAAAAAAAAGAAAGAAAAGAAAACTTGATCCTGAGTGTTCCTATTGCAGTGGTTGAACTGACACCTCCAGCACCTCTGAAAAGGTGTCGCTCAGTAACAATCGGGTTGGGGGGACCAATAATTAGAATGAGCTTCAGACAACTCAAAAGACTCCACCCTTTCCCCAGTGCCTCCTGCCAGAGGAAGCATGTGTCTGTGACTTGAAGGCACCTGGAACTCACAAGGTGAGGCTCGTTCTTCCCATGTCCTCTCTCTTGCTGCCTCCACACCTATGAGAACGATCTCATCCCAATATGCCTGGGAAGGCCTGTTTCTAAGGCACGAGGTGAATGCCTTCACAGCAAAATAAATGAGGCCTGGGATAGACTCTTCCAGTATTCCTGCTGCCTGGAAAGTCGGTGAGACCCCAGCCTGGAGTCAGTCCCCTCCCCCATCCACTTCCCCAGGAGAGGCTGACAGCTTGGAGTCTGGTGAAGCCCTGCAGTGCAGCGCCCAGTCTGGGTCTGAACTCCTCACCTGTCCCCAGTCCCCGCCCCATATTCTGTCCTCTCTGCCAATCTTTGCTGAAGCCCCTGGGTTCCTACTGAGCTTATGAATCGACTTATGATCCATGACGGAAGGGCCCAGCTGGACACAACGCCTTCTCTAAACAGGTGATCAGCGGTGGGAATTGAAGGCACTGTGCAAGGCTAAGACAGATCTTTGGGAACAAGAAGGCCTTGAAGTGCTTCTGAAATATTTTTCTTAGTTCATTCATTCGGTCATCAGAACCTATACTTAGGGCCTCCTCATACCTGGGCATCGTGGCATGAGCTGTGATGCATGGGGTGGGGGTCAAAGCAGGTACAGTCCCTCTGAGGGAAGGAGAGAGAGAGAGAGAGAGAATTGCTAATCATGCGAATAAAGGATTGCAAGCTGTGATAAAAGCCAGGGAGGCCAGTGCAGGCTGGCATGAGCACACAGCCCTCAGGACTGGGCCCAGTGGGGTTGCAGTCGGTGAAGGATTTCCTGGACAACCAAGGGCCCCATGGGGAGCATGCTCAGGGCAACAGCTCCTGGCACTGAGAAGGCTGTGAGTGGGGACCTCATGGAGCAGTGGGGAGCAGGGCCACTGGCCTCCCTCCCCTGCCTGCGGAGCCTGGTGCGGTGGGGAGCGCCACTGCTGTCCCATTTGGAACTCCCAGCCTCCAAGGCCTGGCTTTCTGTGGGGAGTGGCTTTAACAAGAGCGTCTCTGAGAAAGCATCAAAAAGACCACAGCAGAGAGAAAGCAACCCCGCCACAGGGGAACAATGCCACAAAGCCTTTGCTCTGGAAACTCTAAGGCAGCTTCCTGGGGTCACTAAATTCTGTATAAAGGGTCCCAGGAATGCTTCCAAGACAGGCAGTCAGACCCAGGGAGATGAGCCCAGACCCAGTGCGGTCATTGGTGCAGGGTGAGGGTGGAGAGCAGGGGCACTGGGGAGGAGGTGGAGGCACAGAGCCCAGGAGAGGGCAGTGGAGGAGGAGCAAGAGGGGTGGGCTCCACATTGAGAGCCTGCACACTTCCTCCAGGAAGCCCTCCCTGCAGCTTTTCTCTTCACCAAGGAACCACCTATCTGTCATCTACCCTAATGCAGGCATCAGGGTTGTCCTTGTCACCCAGCACTGCAGTCCCTCAGGCCTGGCCAGGCAGAGGATCTGGGCCTCGCCCAGTGGATGAGGCACTCAACTATGCCCCTGGGAGAAGAGTGCATGCACGTCCCCTGAGCCCTCTCCTTTTCCCGGTGCTGGACAGCATCTGCTGTTGGATCTGGGATGATCCTCTCCAGGCCTGGGTTGGGGGTACTGAGAGGGAGGATAGGCATGGGGTGGCGGATATGACTTACAGCTGCCTACTCTGCTCAGGATCAGCGGTGCAGGATGACTGGACAGACTGCATGGGGGCCCTGCCTCATCCAGGGTGGGCTTCCTGCAGAGTCTCTGGCTGGACCTCCAAGGCTGGGGTCACAGCCCATCACTACCTGGGTCTCTGTTGTCCCATACTGTGGAAATATAGCAATGTTTTTTTCTTGTTCTAAGTCATTCATTACTTGTGATTAACTTTTATATATTTGGACTTTCTGGCCTGGTGTGGTGACTCACGCCTGTAATCCTAGCACTTTGGGAGGCCGAGGTGGGAGGATCACCTGAGGTCAGGAGTTCAAGACCAGCCTGGCCAACATGGTGAAACTACAAAAATACAAAATTAGCCAGGCGTGGTGGTGCATGCCTGTAATCCCAGCTATTTGGGAGAATTGCTTGAACCTGGGAGGCAGAGGTTGCAGTGAGTGGAGGTCATGCCATTGCACTCCTGTCTGGGCAACAAGAGCGAAACTCCATCTCAAAAAAAAAAAAAAAAAATGGCAGTGGTTCTTAATCTCAGCACATCTTTTTTTTTTTTTTTTTTTTTGAGACAGAGTCTTGCTCTGTCGCCCAGGCTGGAGTGCAGTGGCGTGATCTCGGCTCACTGCAAGCTCCGCCTCCTGGGTTCACGCCATTCTCCTGCCTCAGCCTCCCGAGTAGCTGGGACTACAGGCGCCCGCCAACACGCCCGGCTAATTTTTTGTATTTTTAGTAGAGACGGGGTTTCACCGTGTTAGCCAGGATGGTCTCGATCTCTTGACCTCGTGATCCGCCCGCCTCGGCCTCCCAAAGTGCTGGGATTACAGGCTTGAGCCACTGCGCCCCGCCAATCTCAGCACATCTTGACATGATATCTTGGCTTGGGCCAGTTCACTGAGTGGGTGGGCACCTGTCCTGTGTATTGTAGGATGTTTAACATCCCTGAACTCTACACACTAGATGCCGGTAGCATCACTCCCCTAAGTTGTGACAGCCAAAAACATCTGCAGACATTTCCAGATCATTGCAAAATCTTCCCCAGTTGAAAGCCACTGACATACAGAGTCAGGCCCCAAGTTCTCAGATGAGACTAAGAAATGTGGTGTCTTTTGTATAAGCCAAGCGCAAGCAGGACTGAAGAACAGGAGAGATGAACTGGGAGCCTGGGGGTGAGGTCATTCAGGTCACGGTCTCGTGCCCATGGAGAAGCCACATCGTGCGGTTGTCCTTAGAGTCCCCACGTGTGGCTCACCAGGGCCATCAGGCGAGCTCCCGCAACGTTCAAAGTCACTGTGCGGCCCAGCACTAGCCATTGTGAAGCTGCTCCTTATGGCACCCCTCTACATCATGGACCCCTCTGCAGCACTGGCCCCAGCACACGTCTGTGTCTCCCCACACGACATTCAGTCCAGCCTCGGAAGGCAGCTCTCAAAAAAAGCTCCCTGAGCCATTACTGCCGCGCACTTTATGCACCCAATTCCTTCCGTTCCTTCTCGGACACGTTCTAAGGCTCCAGGGGAGCTGCTCACATCAGATTGTTTCAGGAACCGAAATAGGCACTGTGACAATGAATGCCGCTGCTCTTTCTGGAACCCCACAGCTTTGTTTCTTCCTGCTACTTATAGCTACAACAAATAGCCACCATGATTCTCACTATATCAGTGAGGACTCTTTTTTTTTTTTTTTTTTTGTGACGGAGTCTCGCTCTGTCACCAGGCTGGAGTGCAGTGGCATGATCTCTGCTCACAATAACCTCTGCCTCCCGGGTTCCAATGATTCTCCTGCCTCAGCCTCCCTAGCAGCTGGGACTACAGATGCACGCCACCATGCCCAGCTAATTTTTGTATTTTTTTTAGTAGAGACGGGGTTTCACCATGTTGACCAGGATGGTCTCCATCTCTTTACCTCGTGATCTGCCCACCTTGGTCTTCCAAAGTGCTGGCATTACAGGCTTGAGTCACGGCGCCCGGCCGGTGAGGAATCTTAAGGTTACAGGAGATAGGAGCTCAACTTGAACTGACTTAAATAACGGAAATGTCTAGAGGAAGGGAGATCAGACAGGGCTGGACCCAGAGCCACAGATGCCGTCCACCTTCAGCTCTGCTTCCCTCTGCTATAGCCTCACTCTCCTGCCGGCCCCTTAACAGGGCAGCTCCAGGCTCGAATTATCCTTACTGCTTACAATCTCAGTGGAGACAGTGCTGCCTTGCCAGTGCTTCCAGTGAGGTCCTGGGATGGAATCTTAAGGGTCTTGGGTCCCATACCCACCCCTCAACTAAGCCCTGGAGTCAAGGGGATGGAATACATGGAGTGGCCAGGTCCAACTCATATGCCCACCCCAACTGACACAGGAGGGTTGAGTGGGGCAGAGGCCAGTTCTTCTAAACCAGGAGGCTGAGGATGAGGGAGGGTAGATCCGGGGGCGCTGCTTCATTCTCTTTTCCTGTTAATCGCTGACGTGCTGCCTGCCCTACCAGCAGGAAGCCATCCCATCCTGGGTTGAAAATGCTCTTTGCCGTGGGAGTTCAGTTCCCTTCCAAACGCCCCACGGCCATAGGGCAGGGCTGTCAGGCCTTGACAGTGGAAGCCCCTTGATGCCCACAGGCAGCCTTGCAGATGTGTCCTGCCTGCTCTCCTCTGGCTCCTTCTTCCCTACTATGGTGAGTCCAACAGCGGGCTCTGCCCGGCTCACAGCTCTGCTCCTGGTCTGCGGCCATCCCTGGCCACTTGTCCCCAGACACATTGCTGTGGGGCTGGGATCAGAAAAGTTTCCAGCATCCCCTCTGGCTGTGCTCTCTGGAACTTTCAGGCTGGGTCCCGGGGTCCTGCCTGGATGTCCTTCCTCTGGGGAATATGTATCACCAGGCTGTCTGCCCTTCTGCCCCTCCCAGCTCTGATCTGGGTCATCCTGGCCCCCCAGGAAGGTTTCTTGTGCTGTATCTTGGAAAGGAGCAGTTGCCGCCTTAGTCCTTCCCTCCCAGGAGGCCTGACCTCATGTGAACACTGACTCACCTCCAACACTCTGCTGCTGATCTGATCAGACTCACACAGGGGGTATTGGAGGGCGGCTTCGTTCCTATCACTGTCTGGCCCACCAAGATACTTGTGGTGCTGACTCGTTCTACATCCCTGTAACTAGACATGCTCAACTGCCTGTCTAGACCATATTATACAATAAGAACTTTGCTCTTTCTTCTACATACCGTCTATACTATAGATGCTACCTATTGCCACACCTAATGATCTCTGTGACCTTCACTCTGTTATCTATGCAAAAGAGTCTCTAGGATAAAAAAGGTCAGCACAGCGGTGATTTTCCAACCCTACCTACCTTTACTAAAATGCAGTTGGTGGCTGGGCGTGGTGGCTCTTGCCTATAATCCAGCACCTTGGGAGGCCGAGGTGGGCAGATCACTTGAGGTCAGGAGTTCCAGACCAGGATGGCCAACATGGTGAAACCTTGTCTCTACTAAAAATACAAAAATTAGCTGGGCATGGTGGCGGGTGCCTGTAGTCCCAGCTACTCTGGGAGGCTGAGGCGGGAGAATCGCTTGAGCCTGGGAGGCAGAGGTCGCAGTGAGCTGCGATAGTGTCACTGCAATCCAGCCTGGGAGAAAGAGCTAGACCCTGTCTAAAAATAAATAAATAAATAAAATGCAGTTGGTAACTTATCTCATGAAAAGAACAAACCTCTGCTGTTCCAGCACATCAGCACCTGCACGGTGGGTCCCTCCTCACAGGCCCTCCCAGTGGGTAAGGGCTATACTTCAAGCTCCTCCACAGACAGTCTGGCCTGCTGACTGTTCTACGTGGCTCCCAAGGCCAGGGTCTGGTTTCCATTGTTTACAATTATCCATTTATTTCTACAAAGCCTGGATTTTGAAGAATCTGAGTCTTGAGATCAGCCAAATAAATCAATGGTAGTTACTTTTCGGGAAGATACTAGCTTCTACGGTTGTCAAAGACATTTCCATGCTGTCTCTTTGTGTCTTCCAAAATAAAGCAGTGGGTCTTGGAAAAACCTATTAGAGTGTGATCTGGTTAGTGATTTTTCCACTGACTTAAATCCTGAAGGCAAGAAAATCAGACTCCCACAGGGGGGTTTAGCATTTCCTTCTCATACACCCTGGACCTTGGGGATTTTCTAGGCCAACTTCCTCACCTAAACCCCGAGGAAACTGTACCATGGAGGCCTCAGCTGATTTACTTGAGTCCCCCCTGCCTGGCTGGTGCCTTGGCTGGGACCAGAATGTAGGCCTCTTGGCTGTTGGTTCAGGCCACTTTAGACTCCACAAGGATAAAATGAGCAGTCAGCAGGAGGAGCCTAAGAGCTTGATATTCCCAGGCCCAACAAGGCCTGTGCCAAGCAGTAACTTTATGAGAGGGAAGTTATTCTGCCATCCCCACAAAGAGAGGACATGTCTTTATTAATTAAGCACATTTTTACAGTCAGCCAAAGAGTGAAGGAAAAATTAGTATTCTGTCATTTGGAAGTTTTGTAAAGGAACATCTTGTTCAGCCTATAAAACAATGCATTAATCTTCTGTCCTATATAGGGAAGGCATATGTTATTTTTAAAAAGTAAGTTAGGGTGTGAGGAGTTGACAAGTTTCCAACTCCACTTGGTAACACCTTGTAGGAAATCTGGCCTGGTCCAGGAGCCCCTCTAGGCTGAATGGTATTGGCATTAAGCATGCAATTCATGTATGCTGTCACTAAGTGGTGGTAGGGATCACAGCCATGTGGTCCAAACATACAGTCACAGACCTTCCTTGTTCTTCTTTTTCCCCCTAAAAAAATAGACAAAAGATTTCAGAGATCTTTTACCTTCCAAAGGGTTAAAAACCAGGGTTAAGAATGATAATTACTTTTTTTTCAGAGATAGATAATATCATATACTTCAAAAATTAAAAATTGGCCTGGTGGGGTGGCTCATGCCTGTAATCCCAGCACTTTGGGAGGCTGAGGCGGGCAGATCACGAGGTCAGGAGATCGAGACCATCCTGGCTAACACAGTGTAACCCCGTCTCTACTAAAAAATACAAAAAATTAGCCAGGCATGGTGGCAGGCGCCTGTAGTTCCAGCTACTCTGGAGGCTGAGGCAGGAGAATGGCGTGAACCCGGGAGGCGGAGCTTGCAGTGAGCCAAGATAGAGCTACTGCACTCCAGCCTGGGTGACAGAGCGAGACTCCATCTCAAAAAAAAAAAAAAAAAGAAAAGAAAAAAGAAAAGAAAAGGAAAATCACTGAAAAGTTTTCCTGTCACCCCCGCCCCAGACACTACTTTCTTTCCCAAGGGTGACAACATTTTTCAGTTTCCTGTGATCCTTCCAGAAAGGCTTTATGATTGTATATGAGCATCTATAGGCTCACCCTTTTTTCCTTTTTGCTTTTTTTATTCACATGGTGGCATACTACACACATCTTCTGCCATTTGTTCTTTCACTTAACAATTATCTTGGAGAACTTCCCATGTTAATTTATTATGCGTTTCTTCCTTCTTTTATGGCTGCATTCTATTTCAGTGTTGGGAAGTGCTCTCATGCATTGAACAGTCCCCTTTTCATGGATATCAAGATTGTCTGCAGTCATTTACTATGGAAATATAGCACCATGAATGGTTGGTTCTACTCATGCCTATTTTGCACGTGTGATATACAAGTCGAAAAATTCCTAGAAGTAGAATTCTTAGGTCAAAGGGCTTGTGCATTTGTAATTTTGATAGACATCATCTGATTTTCCTACATAAAAGTTGTACTGATTTACACTCCCATGGGCAGTGTGGGAATCTGCCAGTTCCTTCTTGCCTTCTGGAATATATTGTGTTACTGAACTCCTGGGTCTCTGATCAGTGAACACAATAGCATCTCAGCATAGTTTTAATTTGCATTTCTTTTTCTTTTTTTGAGATGGAGTCTCGCTCTGTTGCCCAGGCTCAAGTGCAGTGGTGTGATCTCAGCTCACTGCAACCTCTGCCTCCCAGGTTCAAGTGATTCTCCTGCCTCAGCCTCCTGAGTAGCTGGGATTACCGGTTCTCACCACCATGCCCAACTAATTTTTGTATTTCTAGTAGAGATGGGGCTTCACCATGTTGGCCAGGCTTGTCTCGAACTCCTGACCTCAAGTGATCCACCTGCCTTGGCCTCCCAAAGTGTTGGTATTACAGGTGTGAGCCACCACGCCTGGCTTAATTTGCATTTCTTATTATGAATAAGGGAGGACAGCTTTTCAGATGTTTAAAAGTCATTTGTATTTCCTTCCCTGTGAATTGTCTGCTTCTTACCCTTTACCTGTTTCTTTGTCTTTTCTGTTAAGAGATAGTCTCATACTGCTGCCCAGGCTTAGTGCATTGGGATGATCATAGTTCACTGCAGCCTGGAACTCCTGGGCTTAAGTGATCCTCCTGTCTCAGCCTCCTGAGTTGCTGGGATTACAGGTGTGAGCCACGGTGGGGGCCTGCTGATGATCCATTATGCCTTCTTTTGATTTTTTTTTTTCTTATCAATTTCTAGATGCTATCTCTGTGTTAGGGAAATTAGCTGCTTGTGATATGAATTGCAAATAATTTTTCCCCCTTTGTTGTAGACTTTGCTTATGGTAGTGATTGCCATGCCAGAGTTGCTTTGAAGTCAAACTTAGCTGTCTTTTGTTATCACTTTTTGATTTTGTTGCATACTTAGAAAGGCCTTTCCCATTCCAAGATACTTTTTTTTTTTAATTTAAAATTTTAAGTTCCCGGATACAAGTACAGAACGTGTAGATTTGTTACATGGGTATATGTGTGCCATGGTGGTTTGCTGCACCTATCAACCTGTCATCTAGGTTTTAAGCCCCACATGCACTAGCTATTTGTCCTAATGATTCTTCAAAAATTCTCTGAATACTGGCAGTTGGCTCAAGCTCACCAGATTTAGGAGTCCTGAGTGAGGC
This sequence comes from Nomascus leucogenys, assembly GCF_006542625.1. NCBI lineage: Eukaryota > Metazoa > Chordata > Mammalia > Primates > Hylobatidae > Nomascus > Nomascus leucogenys. The sequence goes on from NC_044386.1 coordinate 70,510,414, forward strand.
TGGGGGCAGGCCTGTACCTTTATTTTTAAATTTATTTAATTTATTTCATTTTCTAAAATGATAGGGTCTTGTTCTGTCACCAAGGCTAGAGTGCAGTGGCACGATCACAACTCACTGCAGACTTGAACTCCTGGGCTCAAGCGAGCCTCGTGCCTCAGCTTCCCAAAGTATTGGGATTACAGGTGGGAGCCACTGTTCTTGGCCCTAGGCCTGTACCTTTCATCTTGTGGACTGAGGACATCAGCCACTATCACTCCCGGGTGCTGGGATGGGGTTTAATTTCCAGTGATTGGCCCAGAGCCTGCTCATGGGAAGATCTCAAGGGAGGCTGCTGAAGGAACAGCATGCAACTTGCCGGCCCACACACATTCACACAGATGGGGGTGGGGGTTTCAGGAGGTGGGGGGTGTTGTATGGATCAGCTTCAGGCACAGGTGTCTGGTTTCCTATGGGATGTGACCACATAACAGTAGGGCAAGAAGAGGTGCATTTATCTTCTCGGAATCACTTCTTCCTAATTGTTGCTTCCCACTATTGGCGTTGGTGAAAGGCTGGGCCACAGGAGGCTGGATGAACTTTGTGTTAGCCAGGTAAGCAGAATGTCTATGCAGGTGGAAAGTAGACAGTGAAGGTGTGCTCATCTGAGTGGGGAGGGGCATAGGTCAGGAACCTCGTTGGCCTGCCCTGGCCTTTGCCCCTTTGTTTGGCCCTGTGGCTACAAAGCTTCCCTACCAGGAGCAGCCCCCACTGGCGGCTCTGGCCCTGGGGACCTGTGAATGTTTGGTCGGGGCAGGGTGTGGAGAGGCCAAGTCCGCACTGTATCTAACCCTAGTCCATCTCAGGATTCGGCTTCCCCCAGCCCCTTCTCCTTAGGGTCTCAGCTTAGGCCCTCAGGGCAGCAGGAAGATGCGCTCTCCTCACCCCCCGTCCCCCTGCCCTTCTGTGCCTTCTGGCATGGGCAGAACTTCCCATGCCACAGCTTCGCCTAGTCCAGCCACAGGAGAAAAGAAAACGAGGGCAAATCACCACGATTTGGGGGGAGGGAGGCACCTGAGCCCCCGCTGTGCCTAGACAAGGCATCCTGTGCATCTCCCATGGCTTATCACATCTGCCTGGGACTCAGTGAAAGGGCCAGAGGGCCGAAGGTGACACCGGAGTCTCCAGCACGACCTTCGAGGGCCTCCAGGGCATTTCTCGCGCTGTAGGGGCGGAAGACTGGCTACCCTGGGGATGCGTGTGAGTGTCTAGGAGTGTGTGCTCCCCAGGGCCTCACGGAGGTCAGGGTTCTCTCCATTCAGGACCGCAAGGAGAGAAAAAGGCCTGGAGTGAGGCCCTGGGGCTGGGGGCTAAAGCAGCACACAGTATCAGAAACGGGGTGCTGGGATGGTTACCGGGGACTGCCAGGGAAGACTTGGGAGTCCAGCATGCGCCTAGGGGAGCTGCGGTGGGGAGGCAGCAGGGGGCCTCCCCTGCCGGATAGGGCTTTCGGAGGCCGCGATCCCCGAGAGTTCTTCGCTCTAGGGTCCCCTATTACAGCTGCGCGGGGCCAAGCGAGCAGGGCGCGGCGCGGCGGCCGGGGCAAGGTGCGGAGCCTCGCGTTCACCGGCTCTACCTGCGGGACCAGACCCCTGCAGCTCCCCAGCCAACACGGCCGGGGCACGCCCGGGAATCTGTGTGCTCCCCAGGGCCCGGGGCGTTCGGGGCGCCTCGCCTTCCAGCGCCTGGGTTCCAGCCCCGATCCCGGAGACCGGCCCGGCGGGACGCGGGTCCCGAGTGCACCCTCCTGCCCTGCCGACTGTCCCAGCGCCGGGGCCAAGGGGCGCAGGGCCTCGCGCACGCCCGGCGCGGACGCATCTTTGTCTTCCCTCTCTTCACGGCGCGCGATCTAGCCGGGAATCTTTTCCGGCCTCAGTGTGCCCGGCGCGGGTGAGGCGGAAGCGGCCGGGGCGGGGGCGCAGGCCCGGTAGCCGCAGGCCGGTGCGGGATGCGCCCCGCAGCCGCGCCGCGTGCGCCCAGCAGAGGCGGCCCTGCGTGCCGTACGCTGCGTCCGGGGCGCGCCCGCCGCTATTCGGGAAGCTATTCAGCTTCCCGGGCTCATTAGCAGTCGCGGTGTGCGGCTTGGCGCGGGCTCACAAAGAGCTCGGCCTCGCGGACTGAGCCGGCGGCGGCGGGGCGGGGACGGCGGCGTACCGGGGACGGCGGCGTACCGGGGCAGCCCAGCGCCCTGGCCAGGTAAGCTGGGGAACCTGGGTTGCCTGACTCGCCGGCGGCGGCAGCCTGGGGCCGCCCGGGTCGCCGCGAGGACCGGGACGCGTGGGGGGCGGCGCGGAGGTTGCGGCCCGAGCGCTCCCGAGCGCTGCCCTCCCGACTCAGCGTGGCTGCGGGGCGGCCGCCGCTGGGATCTGGGGGTACAGCCCGGCGGCCCCACTCCTCTCTAACCGGCCTCTTTCCCCTCCCACGACGGGTGGGCGGGCGGGCCGGGGACCAGGCGGCGGCTTTCACATCCCGGGCGTGAGGCACCACGGCAAGGGGCGACCCGGCGCGGGCAAGAGGCGCTGTGTGGCGGGGCTGTCCGCTCGAGTCCTGCTGGGCTGGCCGGGCCGCTTGGCACCGGCATCAAGTCCCCGTGCAGGGCGGCAACTACTGAGTTTGGGGTCGTCTCTGGGTTCGCTGCCCCCGGAGAACCCAAGCCCAGATCTTCGCCCCCTTCCCTTTCCCTTTATAATAAGGCCCAGAGGGAAAAACTTATCAATTCAAAACCCTACACCCCGTTGCCCCTGGGCTGTAGATGCCGGGTTGGTGGCACAGCGCGGATCTGCCCCTCGGCCTGGCCCCTTCCCCATGGCAGGCACTGCCTGGCAAGGCTGCTGGCGGGAGATCTGGCTGCAGATGGTGAAGGAGAACATCGAGGCCCCGGGTCCCCAAGCAGGGGGCCATGGGCCGGGCAGCGGGCCTCGGTGTGCCCAGGCGGGGAGGGGGCGAACTTCCTTTCCCCGAGACCTGCCGAGGACCCCCGTGGAGAGCAGAGCCTTAGAGGGGCTTGCTAGTCTTAACTTCGTATTTACTGGCAGAAGGAAGGCTTAATTTTTCGGATCTATTCAGATACGACCTGGCAGGCACCAGACATCAATCTGTGGTTGAGTGCAGTCAGCTCCTAAATGGGCATGTGGAGGGTGAGGCACCCCGAACTGGGCATCTTACGTCTGGCACTGTTTTTGGGCTAAACTGCCTCTGGTCTCTTCAACCTCCTGTGCCTGTTTCTGTTTTTGGGTTTTTTTTTTTTTTTTTTTTTTTTTCTATTTTCCTTCCTCTTTGAGAAAGGACAGTGGTTTTAGAAATAATGACCTGAGAGCTTTGCAGGTTGAAGTGGGACAAGTTTTCCTAAGGTGCAGGTTGGCAGGTGCCAGGAGCCTGCAGGTGGCTTTTTCTCAGGCCTCTGGGTCAGGGTCCCTCCAGTGAGGTGAGGCAAGGGTTTCTACTGTGTGTGGCCGCTACACAGGGGACAGGATCTGGGTTTCCCAGGCCGGGGCGTCCAGGATGCCCTGCTCTCTGCGCTGATTCCTGGGTGACCGTGGGGGCTGCTTCCCCCTGCAGCCTGGGCTGGAGAGGGTCTCTTGAGCTTAGTATCTGCCGGGCAGGAGGGCCAGGGTGACACGGATGTGGAACGCTGGGGCTCCGGGCAATGTCCAGGGCGTGAGTGGATAAAGCTGGAGCTTGCGGCTGTGCCGGCAGCCCTCCCTCGGTGGGCTCTAGCAGCACTGTCAGGGGGGCCCTTGGAGTGGGCTCCGTGGCTGGGCTGGGACTGGATGATGGCATTAGCGATGGGGCACCGAGTCTTCCCTCTCATTTGTTAGGAAGTGCGGTCTGTGCCCCTCCCTACTGTCGGTCTCCTGGGCTCCTGGGATGGGAGAAGCTGCAGTCTGAGTCCCACGGGGTGTGAGTGTGTGTGAGCAGGAGGGTTGGGTGGGCGCTGGATGGAGGTGAAACTGGTGACCATCAGCTCCTCATTCTCTTCCACCTTGCATGTTTTCTCTGACACCCTAGACCCAAGTTGTGGCCTGCTAGTTAACTTGTTTACATAACCTTTTTAAGTAGTTCTAACCTTTTTTTTTTTTTTTTTCAACAAAATGTTAGTTTTACAGACATAATTGGTGGGGATGGATTGTGAAATGGAGGTGCATAAATACCTAGTTTGCCAACTGAGCTAAGAAATACTGGAGAAAAATAAGAGATAATTGTAAAAGACACTGATCACACCCCTGGAAGCTGAGAGGAGTGATAAGACACCTTGATTTTTCCTAGACAAAACTGCGGAAGTCAGAGGAAAAACAGTTGATGATAAGGTTGGCATCAGGCTGGGCTTTGTTTGGATTGAGTGGCGGTGGCTGCGGTGAGGGCTGTTGGAGTGGGGAGAGTGGGGGCTGAGCCTGGCTTCAGAGACCCCCTCCAGGCCTCAGCTCCTCTCCGACGCTCCTTGCTGTCCTCTGCCAAGCATACCTGCCCCGGTGACTCAACAGGTGTGGGCCTCAGGTGACACCATGGTCTGAAGTCTTGGAGAAACCTTTACTGTCCAGGGGAGGAGAGGACTGGTGGTCGGTGGGGATCGAGGCCCAGCACACATCACTGGGTGGCTTGAATGTCTTCGGCAGAGATCACATGCCCTGCCTTGCAGCCTGGTCCTTAGAGAAACGGAGAGAGTGGAGAGAGCTCTGGGCCTGGGTGGTGGTCCTGGCTGTACCACTCACAGGCTGTGTGCCCTCCCTGCGCAGTCTCAGTTCCTCACCCTTGCCAGGTGGCTGTGAGGACTGGGAACGTGGAGGCACAGGTAGGGTGTAAGGTAGCCACTGACCACCAGGCAGGCCTTCCCGATGTAGGTCAAGTTTGAGAGGGTTGCTCACCAGGAGGCAGCCTGTGTGCCCGGCGGGGGCGGGGGGTGCTCATTGTTCCCTTGGATGGTGGTTGGGCCAAGCGCCCACAGGGAGGCTTCTCTGGCTCCTTCCTTTCCCAGAGTTCTTCCCCACCCCCCTGCCGCCCACCGCCTGGGTTGGGTCCAGCTCGTGTCTCAGAGCAGCCTGCTGGCACAGGCTGAGTCAGCTGTCGTGGGCACCGTCTTTTCTCGCCTCTCCTGAAGCCAATCTTCCCGTCTCTCCCTGTCCAGACACACAAGGGAGCCCCGGGAGGTAGGTGACCTCAAGATCATGCAGCCAGGCTCTCTGCCAGTACGTGGAACCCTACGTACTGGTGGGGTGCCATTGCTGTGTGCATTATAATTTCTGTGCTGGCTGTGAGGTTTCCCAGGTTGGGGGCTGTGGGGTACCCCTGACTCTGCAAGTTGGCCCAGGCCAAGTGTGTCACCATTGTCCAGGCCTTCAGTGGCTTTCCAGTGCTTCCTCCATATCCACGTTACTTGGCTGGATTTTCTCAAGTTCCCCTACTTGCTCCCAAGAATGGCCCCTCTAGGCTGCCCTGGCTCCAGGCAGACAGGTTCACTGCCCACATCTGCCCTGGGTTGTCCCCACCCCATCCCCACCTGTCATCTTGGCCCATGTCCATCCTGGAGATCCCAACTGAATGTGGGCTCTTTCCCTCTTATCCCTTGGTCCTCAGATTTGCCAGGCCACTCTTGCCTCAGGGCCTTTGCACCTACTCTTCCCACCCCGTTGGCGTGAGCCACCCCCAGATGCCCACCTGGCCAGCTCCTTCACTTATTGCCCGCTCCCTGACAGCCCTACATAAATTACCATTACTTCCCCTTCTCTTGTTAACCTTGCTTTGTGTTTCTCCTTAGTACTCACCATTCAGTGTGTTATTTATATACTTGTTTGTTTATTGTCAGTCTCTTACCACTCAATTGTAATAGACTTTGTTCACCTCTGGATCCCCAGTAGCTAGAAAAGTGCCTGGCACACAGTAGAGCCTTAGCGCTATCGTTGGATGAGCGAGTGAATGAGACACGGGAGCATTAGTCTCCCTTGCAGCACATGTCCAGCTCCCTGCGCCGCCTTTCCCCGAGTCCCAGAGCTGGAACCTAGCTGTGTTGACATTTGGATCCTCCTGGCATGTAGCACAGACCCTCACTCAGTGGGCAGTCAGGAAAGAGCTGCAGAGTTGTACAGTGTAACGTCAGTTTCACATAGGCCAGAGGAGAATGTGTTTGGGAAGGTAACCAGCCCAAAGAATGAGCTTTCTGATTCTGCACTGAGATTCCTTTTTGGATTTTCAGTTGTTTGGGTTCTCTGCACCCAGGCGGTCCCTGCTGCGAAAGTCAGCACCGCGTCTCCCTGCAGTCAGCTCGGATGTGGATGCACTTTGGAAGGAGGCACCCCCACGCCCAGATTCCCTTCCCACTCCATCTGGATCTTTCCAAACTTGTCTTGTACCTAATGTCAGACTCTGTCCCAGTGCTCCCAGCCACTCTGCTTTACCTTCCAGAAGCCTCCGCCTGCCTGACTCTCTCTTGCTTGTGTCCTGGCCTGGTTGGAGGAGATGCTTTGGTTTTTTGAGAAAGGGACTTGGAGGTTGGAAAAGAGGATGGGATTTGGAGTAACAAGAGCTCAGTTCCAGCCTGGCCCTGCCACGAATCCCTGGGGCCCAGGACCAGTCACCTGGCTTGAGAGTCTTTCTCAGCATCTGCAATACGCGCATGAGGCCTCTTGCCTGTGGTTGTTTTGAGGCACAAATGAGATGCGATATTCAACTGATGCAAGATATTTTATGACAGCAAATCATTTGGTGTGGCCACGTAGCCTCGGGCCTGTGCGGCTTCTCTTACTGTCCTGAGAGTTTTAAGGGTCAGGTTTGTGAGTTACAGCTATGGCCTAGTGAGAGAATGCAGAGGAGGCACGTCATAAACTCTAAGGGGCTGTTTTAATGTAAGGTGCTATGTCTGTTGTTTTGTGTTTCAAGGATCAAAATTAAGAGAAAAAAATATGTGGTTGACCTTCCTACATTGAGTGACTGAAAATATTTTCATCTCTAGTTTTCTGGAAATGGAAACACTCCAACATTTGAAGATGGTTTTGATGGCGAAACCACTGGAATGAAATGCACATCATCGGGCAATTCTGTGTGTTGAGTTCCATCCCTCTTTGTTTGTCATTTTAAATAATTTCCCGACAAATCCAGAAGGCAGGTCTTGTCTTAACTTCGAAACGAGGAGGCTGGGGACAGGTAGCTGAGCTGTGGGTTGCCTAAGAGCACTCTGCTGTGACGGGGCAGTGCTGGCCTTTGAGCCTGAGCTGGAGAGAGTGTGAGGTCTGTGTTTTCTCCCTGTCTCCTACTGGGGCCCATTTTGTATCAGATTTGTTTTTAACGGGGTGGGCGTGACTAGGACTCATGACCAGTGGTGGGCATGTACAGGGGCTAATTTTCAACACGTGCTGAGAGACTGATGGCTGGCATTGGAGAGTCATGGAAATGCCACAGATGACGTGGGCCCTTCACAGGGATGGGGAAGGGGTCTGGGAGCTTGCCCTCCAGGAAGGTGGCTGACATGGTTGGTAAGACACGCAGGTGTTTTCCGTTGTGCACTTGAAGCCAACATGGATTCTTAGCACTTCTTGTCCCTAGATTCAACTGTGCAGAGAGACGCTTGGTTCTGAAACTCTCAGGCAAGGACAGTTCTGAGGAAATTCTCATTAGTAAATAGTGAGTTGGAGAACACTATTGATATTTGGCATTTTCAGTTGAGATATATATGTACAGTCATGCGTCACATGACAATGTTTTGGTTAATGATAGCATATATGACAGAGGTCCCATAAGATTATTATGGAGCTGAAAAATTCCTATTGCTTAGTGACATTGTCGTAAAGTTGTAGTGCAGTTACTTTGTTTTTTTAAAAAATTTAATGTAGCCTAAGTGTACAATATTTATGAAGTCAACACTAGTGTACAGTTGGACTCACCCAGAGAAATTTCCCGTCTTGCAAGCTCCATTCATGCTTAGTGCCCTAGATGGGGTACTGTGTTTTATGTATATATATATATATATATATATAGAGAGAGAGAGAGAGAGAGAGAGAGAGAGAGAGACGGAGTCTCGCCCTGTCACCCAGGCTGGAGTGCAGTGGCGCAATCTCAGCTCACTGCAAGCTCTGCCTCACAGGTTCACGCCATTCTCCTGCCTCAGCCTACAGAGTAGCTGGTACTACAGGCACCTGCCACCACGCCTGGCTAATTTTTTTGTATTTTTAGTAGAGACAGGGTTTCACCGTGTTAGCCAAAATGGTCTCGACCTCCTGACTTCGTGATCCGCCCGCCTCGGCCTCCCAAAGTGCTGGTATTACAGGCTTCAGCCACCACGCCCGGCCCATGTTTTATCTTTTATACCATATTTTTACTGTGCCTTTTCTATGTTTAGATACATACTTGTGTTACAATTGCCCACAGTATTCAGCACAGTAACATGCTGCCCAGGTGTGTAGCCTGGGAGCAATGGCCTGTAACCTATAGCGAAGGTGTGGAGTAGGTTTGTATAAAGTATGCTCTATGATGTTTGCACAATGATGAAATTGCCTAATGACAAATTTCTCAACACATCCCTGTCATTAAGCGATGCATATCTGTGTGTATGTGTGCGTGTGTGTGTGTGTGCGTGTGTGTGTGTATGTGTACGTATATATGTGTATATATACACATATATAATTTTTTTTATTTGGCTGGTTTTACATTCCTGGAATTGACTCTCCAGCAGGGCAGCTGTAAATATGAATTCCTCTGAACTGTTGTATGCATTGTTAATTTAGTAAAGTACAGTTTATGGTTTCCCACAGTTGGTTTAATTGTCAACTGTCTTGGAAAAATCCATTGTTTCAAAAACAGGAAAACCACTAATTGAGTGAACGCGTGCATTTAGGGATGATGGATTTCTCAGGTCTCTCTGGAAGCAAGTGTGTGCCTTGTGCAAATAAAACATCGTTTCTGTTTCTCAGTCTTTTGGTGTAATAAGTGAGCCATGTGCTCTAGCATCTGTCTGGATTATCAGGAGCTGGTGGCAGCCGTCACGAGTGTGGTGCAGTGGGGCCAGGCGTGTGTTAGGAATTGGAAGCTCTGGGAAGCCAGGCTCTGCCTCCACACATGAGCCAGCTGTAGAGCGTCACTGCTCAGAGTTTGTCTTGACTCATCCCAAGAAGGGCATGTGGAGATCTGTGTCCCATTCCTCACCAGCCACTGAGTTACTGTGGATGGAGGAGATGAGATGTGTGCAACTGTTCTGCTGTAGCAAAGCACTCAGTCAGTGCAGTCACCAGGGTTAGGGTGTGTGTGTGTTTTACCAACTTGTCTGCTGGGTTTCAGACACCTGGCCCTACCTCCAGCCTCTAACTGATTCTGGCTAGTACGCGTGAAAGCTGTCAGCTGAGCGATGAATGGACCGATTTTGGCCACAGGTCCCTGCACTTCCCACCTGGCCTACTGCTATATTCTGAGCCCCTGAGGAAGGACTGAGTGGGTCACATTGATGGCTGATTGTCTCGGGAATGGCATTGGGTGAAGTCAAGGTTTTCCTGACCCACAGCTCCTACTGGAAGTGCCTTTCTTTTGTGCATGTATTGTGAAGATTCTGCCTGTGAACTTTCTCTACTCTTTGAGTCCTAAGGTTCAGGTACCTGGAGAGGAGCATATCATCGTTTTGCAGGTTGGATGTGCGGTTGTTGGGGAAGACGTCTTTGTGCTGTCTTGGGTTGGAAGCTCTGAGAGCAGAAGCCCCTCCAGACCAAGAACTCCTGATTGTGTCTTTCCCTTGGGCTTTCGCAGATTTCAGCTTCTAAATTAATTGCATTTTATTAAGTAATGGTTTTCTTCTTGATCACAGGCGTGCCTGTGCTTAATCAGCACTGAGGACTGGTGCTACTTCAGCTGATTTGATACACCCAGAGGCAGCCTCATCTCCAACTTGTCTTGACTTCGTCTGGGGAGCTGCCGTGGGGGACCCCTGGACTGGCAGCATTCCCACCCCTCACTTTGGCAACTCTGGCCTAACTCCTTGTATGTGTTGCTCCTTTTATCTGTCACGTAGGGTGGCTTAATCTAATAGTGGAAACAAAGGGGTGCGGGACACTAACGTGGTAGGTCTCACCTTGCCCATCATTCACCTCTCAGTCCTTTGACTCTCAGGGACTCTGCAGTGGTAGAACCGGGGGCAGGTACCCTTCACTTTTCTTACCCCCGAGTCCCTTTGCCTGGAGCTCTGTCCATCCATCCACCCATCTACTCAGTAGGTATTTTCTGAGCAGCTACTGTATTCCAGCTTTCTTGTTCCCAGTTTAGAGCTGGGTGGGATCAGGAGGGAGGACATGGAGGGGGCTGCTGGAGAATGTGCAGTGGCATCAGAGCCCCATTCTGGCCCTGGGTCCAAGGCCCTCCTAGAGAGGCACAGTCTGGCAGATGTGAGAGCCCCATGGTAGGTTGGGGTGGATCATGGACCCCATCCTATAAGAGTGGGTGGGTTTACCCCTTCAGAGCCCAGGCCAGAAGAGCCCTCCAGGCAGAAGGGCCAGCCTGGAGTGGGGCACCCTGGGCACAGGGAGGACTATGTGGTTTGTGTAGGTCAGAGCTGGAGATGGGGGTTGGAGGGCAGTTGCTGACGATTAGGAGCTTGGTGGCCCTAGAGAGTCCTTGCTGTGGGTTGGGAGTGAAGCAGATGGGCCAATAACAATGCATAGTTTACCAAGCAAACTCTAGGAGAGTGATTTCTGCAGCTGGCTTCCCTAGCGGACAGGTCAGAGCGTGGGAGAAGGACGCCGTCAGGGGCATGTTCAGGGGTGCATCTAGAAGCGAGGGGAGGGTGCGGGGAGGTGCTGGTGGAAGATGCACTGCATGGGGTGGGAAGGGGCTCAGTGAGGACGCAGGAGGGTGGCGGGGGCAGGTGTCTGGCCAAGGCAGCTCCTGCGTCATTGGGGGGCTCCAGAGCCCGCTCCCTACTGTGTTCTGTAGGAGGCGGCGGCTGCTGCCAAGTCCCAGCCTTGCTAGTGAGGACGTTTAATTTTACCCTTTAGAGATTTACAGGATTTCTAGATTAACTTGCCCCTGTTTTTCTACAAGAACGACAAAATCCACGACAAACCGTTCATCACATTATTAACTTGCTCACCCAGCCTTGACCTGTGCAGCTCCGCCAACTTACCCTGGGCACACAGGGAGGCCTGGGTCCTGCAGGCAGCTCCAGTGTGCAGGGTTGCAGGTGACAGCGCAGGTGTGGCCTCCCTGCTGCTGGCCCCCGGTGGCTGGCCTCAGCCTGGCTGGGCATGCAGGCTGTCCTTACGGGGCTCCCAGTAACTTTCTGGCCCTGCGTCAGGAGAGGGGCCTGCAGAGGGCTTGGGAAAGGGAGCGGGAGCGTCAGTGCTGCAGGATGATGGGCTCCAGAGGCCTCTGCAGCAGGGGTGGTCTGGGGAGACATTTGAGTGCCTCCTGTCCATGGCCTCTATATGCCAGGGCACCTGCAGCTTGGGCCCTCTTCCCCTTTCAGGTGGAGGGAGCTGTTCATCCTCTGGGGGCTGCTGGGCCAGAAATATCTCTTACCTGATCATGTCAGGCATCAGAGGTTCCTGTTTCATGGGTAAGTTGTTGTATGTTTTGGGGCTGCAGTCAGTCTGTTTTTGTCACTGTCATGACATGGGGGTGGGGGACAGTATTCCCTCCCACGAGGCCCATGTCCACCTCATTATCCCTGTCTGCTGGGACTGTGCTGGACACTGGCTGAGGCTGCCTTTGTTACTTTCATGCGCCATAACTGGAAAGGCCTGCTGCTTGTTAGGATCCTTAGAATTCTGATTTGAAGGCAGGGTGTGGTGGTTCATGCGGTAATCCCAGCACTTTGGGAAGCCGAGGAGGGAGGCTCGCTTAAGCCCTGGAGTTTGAGACCAGCCTGGGTAACGTAAGGAGACCCCATCTCTACAAAAAATAGAAAAGTTAGCCGGATGTGGTGGCTCACACGTGTGGTCCTAGCTACTTGGGAGGCTGAGGTGGGAGGATCGCTTAAGCCCAGGAAGTTGAGGCTGCAGTGAGCTGTGACTGTGCCACTCTGCTCCAACCTGGGTGACCGTGAGAACCTGTCTCAAAAAAAATACCTGATTTGAAGGAGAGAGAGCTCTATTTGATGCGGGGGTTGGGGGTGGAAAGCACCTTTGTGAGTAGATCTTTCTATCATCTTGATGGTTTTAATCAGATATCTAATATTATGTTAGTAGTTCACGTCAACTGATGTCCCAAACCCATTCCTCTTCTCTTCTCTTCTCTTCTCTTCTCTTCTCTTCTCTTCTCTTCTCTTCTCTTCGAGACAGAGTCTCATTCTGTCGCCCAGACTGGAGTGCAGTAGTGCGATCTCAGCTCACTGCAAGCTCTGCCTCCTGGGTTCACGCCATTCTCCTGCCTCAGCCTCCCCAGCAGCTGGGACTATAGGCGCCCGCCACCACCCCCGGCTAATTTTTTGTATTTTTAGTAGAGACAGGGTTTCACCGTGTTAGCCAGGATGGTCTCGATCTCCTGACCTCATGATCCGCCCACCTTGGCCTCCCAAAGTGCTGGGATTACAGGCGTGAGCCACTGCGCCTGGCCTCTTTCTTTATTGTGATGTAAGGAAACCAAACTCTGGTGTATTTAATGCGTTGTGTTTCACAGCAGGGATCACTGCCTGGCTCGCCTGTTATGGTGTGGGGGCAGTGCCTGATTATGGAGATGGGCTATCATTGTGCTGACTGGGTCAGCAGTGGATGCTCCCAAAAAGTCCCATAAAACCCATCTCTATTTGTAGAAATCCAAATAGAGTTTACTTTCTAGTGGCCACCCTTTTAAGTACAGTGAGATTTAGTTTCAAGGAAGTAACTGGAGTTATAATACATTAATTTGGGACTGATTTTTGTCCCACCCATCCAGTCCCTGACAGTGGTCCCCAAACTCTTAATCATGTTCCTTATTGGAACCTTCCAGGCTGGCATAGGCTTAGAGTCCATTATGGGTGTTCAAGGTCCAGAATTCATGTCACCTGATTGCTTGAACACAACTGGACCTCACGTCTCCGGCCCTGACACCAGAAACTAGGCCTCCATCTGCCAGTGTCTTAGGGGAATCTATTTTAACAAATGACTCATCTTAAAATAATGCACTATGTAATCAACATGAAAATGAGAGAACACCCAGTAGGAAAATGGCAAAAGACACGACACACACACACACACACACACACACACACACACGTCCACTAAAGAGATGAAAAAGTACTCCACTCCATTAGTCATCAGGGAGATGCAAAATGAATTGTAAATGGGACACCATTCCACACCCACCAGAATGGCTAACATCAAAAGAGCAGAAAAAGCTGGGTGCAGTGGCTCAATGCTTATAATCCCAGCACTTTGGGAAGCTGAGGCGGGTGGATCACCTGAGGCCAGGAGTTTGAGACCAACCTGACCAACATGGTGAAACCCTTTCTCTACTAAAAATACAAAATAATTAGGTGGGCGTGGTGGCGGGCACCTGTAACCCCAGCTACTCGGGAGGCTGAGGTGGCAGAATCACCTGAACCTGGGAGGTGGAGGTTGCAGTGAGCCGAGATTGTGCCACTGCACTCCAGCCTGGGCAACAGAGCGAGATTCCGTCTCAAAAAAAAAAAAAAAGAAAAAGAGCAGAAAATAGCAGGTGTCGGTGAGGATGTGGAACAAATGGACCTCTGATTGTTGGTCAGAGTAGACATTTGTACAACTGCTTTGGGAAGCTTTTTTGTAGAATTAACTAAAGCTAAGCATACATATACTCTATGACCAGCAGTCTCAATCCAAATGAAATGGAGTAAAATGGGCATATGGGCATTAGTGGCCTTCAAATGACATCAGGTTCTAATCTCTGAAACCTCTGAATGTTACTTTATACCGTAGTAGTTTTAAAGATGTGTTTAAGGATTTTGAAATGAAGAGATTGTCTTGAATTATCTGGGTGCGCCCTAAATGCCATCCTCAAGGATCGTATAGGAAAGAGGCAGAGAGAGATGTGACCAAGGAGGCAGAAATTGGAGTGATGCAGCCACAGCTCAGGGAGCACCGGCAACCAGGAGAAACTGGACAGGGCCAGGGAAAGGATTCTCCCCTGGTGCCTCTGGAGGGAATGTGGCCTTGCCAACAGCTTGATTTCAGCCCAGTGAAACTGCATGCAGACTTCTAGCCTCCAGAACTGTGAGAGAAGAAATGTGTTTTCAGCTACCCAGTTTTGTGGTCATTTGTCACAGCAACCGTTGGAAATGGATACAGCCATCAAGAGACACACAAAAGTGTCCACAGCAGCGTGATGGTAACTGCCAAAGTGCAAATAAACCAGATGGCCATCAGCAGCAGAATAGATCAGTACCCCGAGGGTCTTCTTACAGGGCACACTGTACGGCAGGCCAAGAATGAGCACTCTGCAAGTGTGGCAGCTGTGTGAATGGGGTTTGCCACGTAATGTTGAGCAAAAAACCCCAGATGCTAGAGTGCGTACTGCATGATTCTGTGTCTGGGAAGGGCAACAGACAACTGTCATGTGTGGAAATCAGGTTGCCCTCGGGAGACGGTACTTAGAGGAGGCCCAGGGGGAGGGAAGCGCAGCTTTTGGAGGTGCTGATGATGTCCCCTTTCTCCATCTCGGTTTGCATGGGAAGGTTCCATTTATGCTATGGAACTTTTCTGTATGTATATATTTCAAGAAAAAGTATAAAAACAGAGCAGTTCATGATCTTGGAGTTTTCAAGGTGAAATTTGAATGGAATGAGTCATGGCTTCTTTTACTGCTAGAACAATACTATCAAAATTGAGATTATACTTAATGTGAGATAATTAGATTTTGCCATTACAACAAATGCTACTAAATATTTAGATGCACACTATATTTTCTAAGTGAGATCAGGGTATGTAAACCCGAGTAGGACGCTAAGATCTATATAGATTTAATTGGTGTGGATAAGTTATCTGCAGGAAATGTATTTTTATTTCTGCATATAAAAGAAGCTGTGCTTTTAAAGAAAACTAGACACAAGTAAGCAAATGTTTAAGTATCAAACGTTATGTGGTTGCAGTTGAGTGGGAAACCAAAGAGCTTTAAGAAGAGTAGTCGGGGGGAGATGCGGCATGTGGAGAACTCCTCGGGGGCAGCCCCATGTCCTTGCAGCCCAGAAGTTGTGGGTGGAGGTTCTATGGCACCACCTGGCTACTTGCCTCCCCAGGCAAGGGCCCAACCCCTCAGGTCTCCAGAGGCGCCCCCTCTCCTTTGCCCACGTCTCTCCCCCCCTGCCTTCCCTGCCTCATCCACCTCTGAACTTCTCATCCCTCTGGTCTCTACTTTGCCCCTTCCCGGTTGCCCCCAGAGCTCTTGTTCTGGCTGTGAGCCCACCAGGATAGGGCCATGTCGCTGACTTCAGAGGAGAGAGACTCTTTGTCCAACGACTGTTGACCTCGTAACCGCTCAGCTTCATGGGCCACAGTGTGCTTGAGTGAGCACAGCTGTGGCGTGGGTTCACCTAAGGCTTCGTGGAAGCCGTGTTGCGTTGCAGCCGGTTGGAGGCTTCCTTATGCTCAGGGCGTCGTGTGTGCCCAGCCTTGCTCTGCACAGCTCATCTGTGCATGTGAGCTCACTTCCTCCTCAGCCTCCCACGGAGGCACTGGGAGACTTTGGACTGGACACGCGTGCAGGCCTGCTCTTGGCATTCCTGCAATCGTGCTATCTGCGGGCTGTTTCCGATTCACAGGGCAAAGGGTGTAGAAATGCAGAATGAGCGTGTAGGGACCTTCATGGTTGCCTCTGTGTGTTGGGTCGGATAATAAAGTGAGGAATGTCTTTAAAAAAAATTCATTTAGGTAGTAATTTAGTTTTATTTTATTTTGCAAAAGTAGAGATCTGTAATATACTAGGAAAAAACCAGTCTTTCCCCCAAGATGGTTTGTGACACAGTGGTGTGAAGTGTGGGAGGGTGTCGGGAGAGATGAGGAGGAGGCAGGGCAGGGGTGGAGGTCAGAGAGCAGGAGGTGAGGGACCCCTGGGGGAGAGGACTTCAATGTTGTGTCAGTTCCTTTCTAGGTGAGGAGTTGGAACCCCAGACAGGGGGACTGGGCCGTGGTCACAGGCGGCAGAAGCAGAGCCTTTGTTTGCACCAGACCCTGACGCTGTGCCCCGTGGGTCCTACCAGCCCTCCTTCCCGGCCTCCTCCGGCTGGACTCAGGCTTCTTCAGGCTCATCAGACCGGAACAGCCTGGCAGTGTGGCTGTGTGGGAATGGGTGACAGGTGCCGTTCTCCCCAGTGCAAATCACTAATGCTGGGCACCATGCATCAGCGTCGTGGTGATGGCAGCATCGGGTGGATCTTCAGGGAATGTCGCGTGTGCCCTCTCAGGGGCTCTGAGGGTCCCACATGACAGAGACCAGCATCCACTGCCCTGGCCACTCACTCAGGTCACTTTATGCTTGGTGACACATCGTAGTTGCTCAAACTGAAGCCTCCCTGTGGCTTCGTCATCTTCTTTCCAGCCAAGGGAGCTGTCCTGACAGACTCTCCCCATCACCTTGGCATTTTACTACTGCAGTGTGTTTGGTGACATTTGTAAATGTGATTTTTTTTGCTGTGCCCTTTGTTGCTGTGGCTGCTTCTACAAATGTGAGGATGAGCCATCGGGGGCCGCTTCCCGGCGTTTTGAGCCCTTTAGCCTGGGCGGCGGCCCTGTGTGTCCTGTTTCCCTGTCAGGATGTCCTGTCCCATTTGTAGCCTCTTCACCCTGCAGGGACTTCTCTTGTGTCTCTGTCCTGTGGCTGACTGACTGCCTGGCAGAGAAGCAGGCACTCACTCGTTTACACACCCCCCCCTCACCCAGGTCCTCCTTGTAATATGTATTGTAAATTGTATATTTACAACTTACCCTCGTCCACACGCATGCAGCCCACTGCCCTACCCCTGGCTGGGGCTGACCCCTGGATCCCAGCACCTGGCACAGCATCTGGAACTCGGTAGCTGCTCCAGGAAAGTGGTCAAATGGTTTCAACAACTCCACACCCCGTCCCATGTCAGAGAGACTAGAGTACCAAGCCCAGCACTGCTCCGGTGGTCATTCCCAGGGATGTGCATGAAGCAAGCTGGTGTCATGTGATGCGGTCATTCTAGGACCTCAGAGAGATTTTGTGTCTCAGAGAGATTTTGTGTCTCCAGCCATACTGCAGGCACACTTGGCTCTGTCCTGGTGCTTGGGTAGCACAATGGCTTCATCAGCCATCACTGTGGCCTGAGGATCTGAAAGGGTGTCTGAGGAGTGGGCCTGGTGGTGCTGCCCCTACCCCCATCCCCCATCCAGCTCTGGGGTTTGGGGTTGTCTGAGCCCCGCCCCACCCTCCCAGACCCAGTGGGAGACAGCCTGGCATGGCGGGTCCCTGTGGCTTGGGCCAGGCTCTCTCCATGGTCTCCCGGCTGGCATTTGCACTATGGAAAGCCTTTCTTCCTATGGGCCTGTCCTTGCCTTCAGCACAGCTGGGATTTGGGGTGGGTTTTCAGTATGTGGTGCTGTGTGTAGTTCAGAAGCACAGACGCATGACTTCTCTGTGCCCTGCATGCTTGCCAGCTGCATCTCCCGCGTTCTTGTTTGGGGGGTGGCGCTTTGTTTATTGCACCTGCAGGAGGGTTGAGTGGTCCTGGATGCAGCCCCTTCTCATCTCCCTGTGCCGTGGCCACACCCCTGACTGTTTTTGCCCTGGATGATTGATGTGGGAGCTGGACTGGCCAGAGACTCTCCCTGCCCATGTTGGCCTGTGGACTGCTGCCTGGCCACCCTGCGGGGTTGGGGACATCTCAGGAGTGAGCATTCCAGTGTTTGCAGTGCCGAGGGCATCATGCTGGATTCTGGCACATGCACAAACCAGCATCGGGAAGCCTGGACCCTACTCTCGGGGAGCTTTTGATGTGTGTGTGTGTGTGTGTGTGTGTGTGTGTGTGTGTGTGTGTGTACGTTGGGGGTCTGGGGTGGAGGAGGGGAAGAATAAAGGGCCAGATGGGGCTCCAGCAAGGTGTGGCAATGGGGGGAAGATTCAGGCCTGAGTGAAGCAGGCATCACAGATGGGGCTCATAAAAACCTGAAGGTAAAGGGGGGTACACTTCCATCCTCACTCCTCTAATGTGGGCTGCACACAGTGACTTCTGTCCACAGAGCCCAGTGCAGAAAGGGGAAGCGGAAACCCAACACACACCGCCTTAGCCTGGGGGCCACAGTTGGCACCAACAGCAAGTCATGTGGGTGGCATGTGCCCTGGGTGCCGTGGAGGGAGGAGGGCACTTTCCTTCTGTATCCGTCCTCCCCCAAATCCGTTATCACTACATAATTATGAGGAAAACTCCAGAGAAACTCCAGTTGAGGCACATTCTACAAAATACCTTGCCAATGCTCTCCAAAATACCAAGTCCACCAAAACTAAGGACACTCTGAGATGCTGTCACAGCCAAGAGGAGGGCCCTCTTCCCCTTTCAGGTGGAGGGAGCCTGAGGAGATGCGACAGCTGAACATGATGTGCTGTCCTGCAGGGGGTCCCGGAGCAGAAAGAGGGCGCTAGGGAGAAGCTATGGAAATGCCAATGAAGTATGGACTTTAGTTAATAGTAGTGGATCGAGATTCATTAATTGTGATTCATATGCTGTGCTGATGTATGGCGATGTTAATAATCGTGGAAGGTGGCTGTAGGCACATGAGAACTCTGTGAAGTCTGCTCAGTTTTTCTGTAAGTCTAGAACTGTTCTAAAAATGAAGTCTGTTAAAGACTGTTGGAGGGCAGATTGTGTCCCTCCACCATGTCCCTGGTGGTGGGACCTTGGCTCCAAACCTCACAGTTTCCCCATCTGTCTCAGGACCCTCAGCTTTGTCATCCTTTTCGGTCCCTCTTTACTGTTCCCATGAAAACTGGGGGGCGCAAGCTCATGTTAGTATTTAGAATGTGTATGTTTTAGTGCCCCAAGCTTCTGGGTGCTTGAAAATGACCGGTTTCTCAGATGCAGCCTGCCTGGGTGCTGGGGGCCATCCCTGGGAGAGAGAGAAGCCCAGTGACTTGAGCATGGAAGATTTTGAAAACAAAACATCAAAGCCTGGTTTGCTGACATCCTATGGCCCAGTTCACTTTCTGGGGTGCCGGCCAGGTTCCATGGGTCTGGTGACGCCGGCAGCAGTGTCCCTGGCCTCTGGCTTTATCTTATGTTCACTAGAAAAGAAGAATATGTCCTGTGATGCTCAATCCCCAGGTCAGCCCCTGGGCTTACTTATAGTCAGTGACAGAGGCCATGTTTTTTTGGGGGGTGATATTGGTCACGATAGACGATGGTGACCAAAGCTGTTGTAAGTGTGGTTGACTGTCCAGTGAGGAGGCAAAAGAGAGCCAACATCTTCATGAACTGGGCTGGCACCTGAGCATTTATGGCCACGGCATAGCTGAGTAGCTGGTCGATCCACTTTGTTCCTGCAGAAAGGGTGGCCTGCTGGGGACACAGAAAAACAGCCCTGGCCACTGAAGTGGCCATTTCAGCTTCAACTTACATAAGCATCAGCGCCTGTATTTGTGGTGGAGGCCCAGGATGAAGTGAAATATTGCCCAGGGAGGGCAGAGCTGCTGTCCTGTAAATGGGCGGGGACCCCGTGGTCTCGTGGAGTCAGCAGGGACAGCTGCGGTTTAGTGGAGAGTCAGAGGGGCCTTCCTGGGACCCCACTGGCTCCCTGCAGTCCGGCTTGCCGCTGGCAATGACATCTACTTTGCAAGATGATGTGAGTCATGACTGAGCCGGGACCTGGCACAGGGGAGGTGCTGGGTGAGGGACAGGCAGTGCTGCGTGGTGGGCCGGTGGTGGGAAGGACCCCTCTGGAAGGCAGAAGACCTACACTGCCAGGGCCCTGGGCAAGTCACAGCCTCTTCACTTGTCCCCGAGGAGGGACAAGGACAAGTCAGAGGAAGTGATTCCTATGGGTCTTACCACTCATCCGGATTTTGTGACAAAATTAGGTTGAACCATATGAAACTGTTATTTCTGTATGTCAAAAAGTGATCCAATATAGGCAACTTCATATGCCTCAACTCAGCAGTTTAGCATTACAGCGATTTTTGGCAAGAGAGAACACTTTTATTTAAAAAACATTATTTTTAGTTATCACATATGAATTCATTCATTGTATTGGAAAATAGAGATAGCAGAAAGTGAAAGGAAGAAGCTTTGAGATGCCAGACTCCACCTGCCAGGGGCCCTCCTGTTGTTCGCCCATGATTCCTCCCTGTGCCTGGGCACCCAGGCTGCCAGCATTCCTTCTCCTGGACGGTATATGAGGAGTCCTTTCCACAATCATGGACGGTTTCTTCCACACCCAGCCATACGAGTTTGTACTTTCTGGAGCTGGACCCCAGGGTTGGACATTGAATTTGTTTAGAATGTTTTTCTGCTATGAATGAATGCTGTAATAAATATCCTTGTAGTTGTGTTTCTTGTTTTTTATTGGCAGATATTCATGATCCTTTATGATAAATTTACAAGAGTAGAATTGCTGGGCAAAAGTTAAGGCTTTTGATTGACATCCGGAAAGGTTTTATTGCCCACTGACAGTGAGAGGGAAGGGTTGCCCTCCCCTCTTTTTCCCTCTTCCCTTCCTCCTCACACCCATTTGATGGTACACCATTGAGCAGCATCCAGCAAACAGTGTTGGCGGCCCCCCTTGGTATCTGCAGCACGCAGACTCCCTGTGTCCAGCAAACAGCGTTGCAGCACCCCTCAGTGTCTGCAGCATGCAGACTCCCTGTGACCCAGCTTCCTAGGCTGGCTGGTGGTGTTCGGAGAGGAAATCAAGAACGTGTGGGGAAGCCCATGGATAATTTCAGAGATTTCCCATGACACACGAGGCAGTGGGAGTGGGGCTGGAGAGAGACTGTTAGTTACTCCGGGGAGAGAGGCCTTTTCTGATTGTCCTGCTCATCAGCACACTGAGGGGCTGGGCCGCTGACCTGATGGGCTGGGGACCAGAGCCTTGGCTCATGTGCAGTTGTTTCTTTTAAACATGTCTTATTTTGCTGGTGATCTGGCAAGTAGGTTGAAACCAAGCCCTCCCCCAGTTGCTCAACCGCCTGGGACTGCACAGGTGCCTGGAAGTCTAATGGCTGGCAGGCTGCCTTTTGAAGCTTGGCCTGGTGTCCCAGAGCTGTTGGTTGCCCCAGGAATCCAAGGAAAAGCTGCCGAATTCTACGGCCCCAGGAGGATCTTTGTCCTCCTTCTGCAGAAGCAATAGGTGGATTTGCTCTGTTGAGCTGGAAGGAGGAATTTTTAGATTTCCTCTGGCTGAAGAAGTTAAAATGGAACGATCTACATCAATTCCCCAAAATTGGACTTTGAAGCAAGTTTTCGGAAAAACGGACTCGATATTTTCTGTGCGTGGAAGCAAATTCCTTGGGAACTTCTGGTGAATTTTAAAGTGCTTGTCTATTTTCTTTCGTTCTCCAATACTGATAAGTCTTTAACAACTAGAGGCTGCCTGGGTAGGTCAAGGTCTGAGGGGCAGCACTCCCCACCAGAGCTAATCATTAAAACAAATAGATCTGCCATCTGTGGTTTTTGTTTTGCATTTTGAGATGGAGGTGTTGCTATGTTTTCTCTAGGCTGGACTTGAACTCCTGGGCTCAGGCAATCCTCCCGCCTCAGTCTCCTGAGTAGCTGGGACTACAGGTACATGCCACTGCACCTGGCTTGATATCTCTGTTTAAAAAATCCCGTCTTCTAGCAATTATCTTGTATCTCTGGAGGAGAAAGGTGCCATTTTTCTGGCAGTGGAATTTGGGGCTGAGAAGGACCCTGGCTCCATCAATGGGGGCTGGTATCTAACATGCTAGATCTTAAGATCCTTTAAATATTTTTTCTGATTATGAAATTAAAATGTACTAATTATAAGGACTCGAACTTTACAGAAATGCATCATGTAGAATAGAAAATGAAAGCTTCCCCCCAAGTTTCACCACTGCCCCATTCAGTGCCCACAAGGATAATCATTATTCACAATTTGGTGGAGATTCCTCCCATTTTTCTTTCTGTCTGTGGAAATATTTTACTTGTCTTTTACACAAATACATGTTTTAGAAGTATTTTTCAACAAAATGAGATCCTATTGTAAATAAGATTTGCAGTTCGATCCCCCAGCCATGTGTCGTAGCCATGGTCCCTTGTCTGTTGTGCATAGCAGCATTATTCTTTTTTTTAAAAATTTTACTTTAAGCTCTGGGATACATGTGCAGAACATATGATAGACTGTATAAAGAAAGTGTGGCACATATGCACCATGGAATACTATGCAGCCATAAGAAAGAATGAGTTCATGTCCTTTGGTGGGACTTGGATGAAGCTGGAAGCAGCATTATTCTGTCTGACACTTGCACAATATGTGACCGTTTACTTATTGAACTTTTGGGTTGTTCCCATTTTTCGCACTCACGGAGAATGCTGACATGTGGAGTCTCATACATTAAACTCTTGCATCTGTGTGGGGTTGTTTTCATAGCATAGGTTCCTAGAAGTGGACTTGTTTGGCTGAATGGTTTGGGCATTCAGAGTATCAACAGATATTGCCAAGTTGCTCTCTGGACAGGTGGTGGCCATTTTAAATGATGCTGGTGTCTGGGGCAGCAGTGTCCCCACTGACACTCTCTGGACATTGACACTCTCTGTACATGATCAGTCTTTGTGGTTTCATTCAGTCATGTGTGTATAAAGTGAGAGCTTATTTCATTTTGTATTTGAAAAATTGTGAATGACAACAAGCTGCTTCTTGCGTGCTTAATACTAATTTGAATTTCTCCTTCTAATTCTCTTTTTCATCCTTGCCTCTTTTCCTCTTGACTTGTGAAGGTTTTTTTTGTTGATTTATAGGTGTTCTTGGTACATAGGGTTATTCCTTATTTGCTGTATACATTGCAGGTATTTTTTTCTCAGATGCCACTTGTCCTTTGATTTTGTTTAAAGACGTATTTGGCAATGCAAAAATTTGGAATTTCTACATTGTTAAATCTATCAAGCTTGCTTTATTTACCCTGAATTTTGTATCTTACTTAGAGAAAGGGTTTCTCTACCCTGATATATAAGCACCCTCCTGCATGTTCTGCTAATACTTGATAGTCCAGATTTTTCCACATTTACATCTCTTATTCAATCTAAAATGTATTTTAGATATGGTGTGAGTTGGGGATGTAGATTTTTTATAGGAGTATTCAGTTTTCCAACCTAATTTCCTAGTCAGCCACTTTGACCTCTCTCTTTTGGCAGATTTGTCATGGGTTAAGTTGCTGCTGTGTTCTGAGTGTTTCTCCTGTGTTTCTGGATTCTCCATTCTAATTTACTGCTTTATTCTTGTGCCGATATCTACTGTGCAAGTTACTGTGGCTTTTGGTAAGACTTTGTTATCTTAAAGGGCCATTACCTCTTCATTCCTCTTCTTTTTTCATTTTCCCCCTAACCTTTCTTCTATATTCCTTTGACTAGAATCATCCTTTCAGCAGGAGCCAGGCAGAGCAGCTGTCCGTGGGCTCCCCAGTTGGCCAGAGCTGTTGGCCAGGATGTGGAAGGAATCAGGCGGGAGCCCCCGGCGGGATGGTCATTGCGGTGTCTCTGCACCTAAGTGATTTGTTTTCTTAGACATCAATGCTCAGGATTGATCAACCTCAGGATCAATGCTTGGGAAGTGTAGAGCTTGTGTCCCATCATAGATATGACTCTGAATCTGTGGGGACTCTCCCCGGGCTGACTCATAAAATGAATGGACACCTGAGCCACTCCGTGTGATGCTGAAAACCAGGAGCGCTTGGGTGACCCTTTCAGCCATAAAGGCTGGCTTTCCCCAGGGAAGTGGCAGCTGCTGGTGTATTTTCTATTTGAACCAACTCTAAAGGGGCCTGCCCAAGTTTCAGAAAAACTGAGGTTCTTGACATATGCAGGGGGAACCCTTTCATTTCTAAAATCTGTTTAAAAACCTTAATGTTATTTAAAAATCCACTTTACCATTGGTGAAAATATCCTCTTACGCATTTGCAGTGCACCTCTGTCCTCTCTGAAGTACCCTGTGAGTGCAGGCCTGTGCCCGTGACCTGGCTGGACCTGGGGTTTTCCCGAGCCATTGTCCCTGAGCTGCTTGTGCTATAGACAGGACAGCCCTGTGGGCCTGGATAAGAGGTTTTGCATGCTCCTTACAGTTCAAAGCAGGCATGGGCCATCTTCCCTGACTCCTGCCTTGTCCTCCAATAGTAAGTCATGCCCCTGTCACTCCCTGATGGAGCCACTCCGCTGAGGTTGTTGTTTTTGTTTTTTGTTTGTTTGTTTGTTTGTTTGTTTGTTTTTTGAGACAGAGTCTTGCTCTGTCACCCAGGCTGGAGTGCAGTGGCGCGATCTCGGCTCACTGCAAGCTCTGCCTCCCGGGTTCACGCCATTCTCCTGCCTCAGCCTCCCGAGTAGCTGGGACTACGGGCGCCCGCCACCATGCCCAGCTGATTTTTTGTATTTTTAGTGGAGATGGGGTTTCACCGTGTTAGCCAGGATGGTCTCGATCTCCTGACCTTGTGACCCGCCCAACTCGGCCTGTCAAAGTGCTGGGATTACAGGTGTGAGCCACCGCGCCGGGCCCACTGAGGTTGTTGTTGATTTTACACTGAGGCTTCTCTTTGGGATACCCCAGGCTCCTGGTTACCCGATAGAGGAAACATTCTGAGAGAATCGGCTGGTGAGATGCCTGACACCGCTCTCCTGGCATCTGACATCAAGGATATCTTAATATTTTTAGTTTTTGAAAATTGTGATAAATACACATAACATGACATTTACCATCTGAAATACTTTTAAGTATATGATTCTGTGGCATTAAATACACTCAGTGTTGTGCACCCATCACCACCATCCATCTCCAGAACTTTCTTCATCTTGCAATCTAAAACTCTGTGTCTGTTAAACACTAACTCCTCCTTCCGCCTCCCCCAGCCCCTGGCTGCCACCATTCTACTTCCTTTTTTTTTTGAGACGCAATCTTGCTCTGTCGCCCAGGCTGGAGTGCAGTGGTGCAATCTTGGCTCACAGCAAGCTCTGCCTGCTAGGTTCACGCCATTCTCCTACCTCAGCCTCCCAAGTAGCTGGGACTACAGGCGCCTGCCAGCAGGCCTGGCTAATTTTTTTTGTATTTTTAGTAGAGATGGGGTTTCACCGTGTTAGCCAGGATGGTCTCAATCTCCTGACCTTGTGATCCGCCCACCTCAGCCTCCCAAAGTGCTGGGATTACAGGCTTGAGCCACCGCGCCCGGCCACCACCATTCTACTTTCTGTCACTGTGAATTTGATGATTCCAGGTGCCACATGTGAGTGGAATCATACAATCATTTGTCTTTTTCTAGCTGGCTTCTTTCACTTCACGTGACGTCCTCAAGGACCATCTGTGTTGTAGCGTGTGTCAGAACTTCCTTCCTTCTTAGGGCTGACTACTGCCCCCATTGTATGGATAGACCATGTTTTGTTTGCGGTTCATCGCTTGGACATCAAGAATGTCTCACGCAGTAGAAAGAATCCAAGAAGCCAATGCGGACTTCATCTTGATCGCCTCTGCGAGGGTTGGGTGGACAGGCCAAAGCTACCTACTCATCCTGCATTGAGCTGGATGCTGGGCACAGGTGCTGGGCACAGAGGATGCAAACTGAAGCAGGAGCCAATTCCTGCCCCCAAAGTGCAGCAGCAACATGCCACGTTAGTGCCAGCCTATCTGGGGCTTTATAAAGCTAAGAAAAGAGCCTGTATCCATCCTGAAGGCTGTGTGACCACAGGGCATCTAAAGGATGCTTCTGTGTTCCTAGAGTTAGGTGGGAGCTCTTGGAAGGCTCTCTGTTATCCCAGTGCTCTTGCTAAGAATGGAAAGCCCCTCTGCGTGACTGCAGTAGCTGGTGCGATCCTCTGGTCACTTGCACCAGAGCCTGGGAGGTCGTGGCTTGCAAAGATCACCTGTCATAATGGGATGCTGATAATTATTATCTGAAGTTGGTATACCCAGAAAGAGAGTTTAAACATTATTTAGAGAGGTGGAAAATAGCCACCAGTAGAATTAAAATCAGAAGTAATGACAAGGATGGCCAGCAGAGTGGGGAAGTCCAGATTGGGGAATGTGATGTTTCATTATAAGGCCTTTCAACATTTGCTTACTTTGATCTGAGTGAAAGAATTGTCTCCTTTTTTTAGGGCCATGTACAGCAAAGGACTCACCATCTGTCAGACACACTGGTCAGTTCTGGCAAGGCAGAGTTGGAGGTTTCTGTCCTCAGGTGGGTGGGCAGGGACGGCAGCTTGCCGTAAGGTATCCAACAGCACCAGGGGCAGGAAGTGAGAAGTGCTCAGTGATTGGTGGGATAATGGTATCTAGCACAATGATTCCTGCTAAAATCTTAATGGTGTGCAATAAATGAAAATGCTGCCCCAGTCAGATGGGACTAGCATTTTTCAGCAACCTTCAAGGTCTTGTGTCACAGGAATGAAGATCCGAGTATTTCCCACCCATGGAGCGGGTTGATGAAGGAGTTTTCAGTCCTGGGCACCCTGGCCTGTGCTGAAAGCCTCTGTGTCAACACCGCCTGGGTTAGTTGGGAAAGAGAGCTCCCACCGTTCTCTTTTAACCCTTGTCCTTTTGTACCACAGCAATTGCTTTCCTGGAGATCAGAAGCATGGCTGGGCTTAACATCATCTTTGGAAATCCTAAAAGGCAATGAAGCGATTTTTCTCTTTTCATTTTTTTTTTGATACAGCTGTGTCAGTTTGAAATTTTATTTTCATATCAGTTCTAATAGTGTGTCTGCTTGACATAGTTTCTGTTAAATGGGCTTGATATGAAGTTATTTAAAAATTCAAATATTTAGAGTTTCAGGGCCCATCGTCTTGATTTTTGGGGCAGTACCTCAATTTCATACGGTGTTATTCTTTTCCAGATAGATGGGTCACTGAATAATTTACATTTTATGGTTATTTTATGAGAAACTATTTCTGGTTATAAATAGTAAACATCTTCTAGGTTTTGCAGTAAGAAATAATGGATTATGTTAGAAAAAAGAACCATAAGAAGATGTGATTTTAATTTTGACTTCCTGTAAGTACCTTCTGGAGAAGAGAAGGTTTTCTCTTCGTGGATTCTGCATCTTGGATTTGGGGACTCTGTTGCATGGAGCTGTGCTCTGCGGGGAGGAGCCTGTGGCAGAACAGTTTGGGTTCTGCTGGCTGCCTTTCACTCTATTCAGGGAGGCTGGGTCCCAGAGAAAGATGATAGCAGTTAGGTCTTGTTGGGAAGAAAACACAGCTACCAACCCTGGACCATTTTGCTTCCCCTGAACAGATAAGATAGTCATTTGCCTGCTTTTGGGGACGGTGCCTGTGATTTGCACAGGGTGAACGAGGTGGCAGCTGGCTTGCCTGCTGGCCTGCTTCATGGAGATAAGATGCTGAGACCCACCGCTGCTCTTCAGGGGTCGTGGAGGGAATTAATGCACTTCCTTCTGTCCCCCAATCTCATTTACATGTCTCTGGAGCTGAGCATGTGTTCTTTTTCTTTGTTCATCTCAATAGAGCTTTTAAATTAAATAGATGTTGCTTAAGCCATTCAGAAATGTTTCACATTTTAAAAAACAAAAGGTAATTGCTGCCATGATTCCTTCGCCGCCCCTACACCAAGGCCTTGTAGGACAGTCCCCCCTTGGCTGTGCTGAGCCCATCTGGAAGTGTTTCTGATTCTAATCAGAAGTGGAACAGTTTCAGTGCAGATTATAGGTTTATGTTAGCCTTAGTGATGGAGGGATGGAAATAGATGCTTCCTAGCTATTACCATTCCAAGTAAAATAATGAGGCTGCGTATTTGCAGTGAGCTGCTGAAGCCAGACGTCACTAGAGTAATTTGGATTAGTGGGAAGTTGGAACATATTGTTTTAAAAGCGATTTCAAGAGCACCATCTTTGGAAATCCTATATAGCAATGAAGTGATTTTTTTTTCACTTTTTCATTTTTATTTATGTTGCTGTATCTGTTTGGATTTTTAGTTTCATATCAGTTCCCTCTAATAGTGTACATGCTTGAGATATTTTGATTTCTATTAAATAGGCTTAATGTGAAATTATATTAAATAATTTTTATTGCTATTTGGAAGACCAGGAAGTGTTCCCAGTTTTCATATTTTGGGTCATGGAGATGCTACTTCCCATCCATTTTGTGACATGTAAGAGTCAGGCCATTTCAAGGAAGGGCCAGAGGAGAGACTTTATGTTTCTGAGAATATACTATGGATTAGGACATGTGGGTTATTCAAAGATCTGTCCTTTTGTGCTTTGAAATCTGAAACGTAGAAACTGTGGCCTCACTGAGGAGGAGTTTTAGAATATGCAAGGGAGATGATCAGGACTGGATCTTGTATTTGGGTACCATGTCCATTCCTAGACAGCATTGCTAAGGCAAGGAGCTCATAAAAGCCCCAGGCTCTAGCTGTCGGCTACTTACCTCCTGGAGCGGCAGGGTGAGCGGGGCTCGGGCTGGGGAGTCCTGATGGCTGCCTGGTTGTTACAGGATGTTAGAGCTTAGGCCTGGGGACATAGCCCAGTACCCTCCAGTGGTTGTCTCTGTTCCTTACTCTTCGGGTTCCCTGGAGGCAGGAGAGGAGCTGGCCTCATTTCTGGCAGGCACCTGGCTACTGTTATTGAGCAATCCTCCAGGCTGCAGGGATGTCAGAGGGGGAGCCTAATGTCTCCTGATTTTGATTGTTTTATTCTTTTTCCTTAGGCCTTTTACTTGCAGATATCTTGAGTACCTTGTTTGTATATTCACTTTGAAAGCACACATTTAAATGTTTATAAGGAAAAGGTTCTAAAGACATGCATTGATCCATTCATTCGTCATTCGGCAAATACTTGTTGAATACCTGCTGTGTGCTAGGCACTGCGGTGGGAGAGCCAGAGGGCTTTGTTGCTCCAAGGAGCTTGCATTCTAGTATTCTAGTTACTTTCACGCATCTGCACTATCTGGGACAGGGACCATTGCGTTTTGTCATATATAAAGCAGCATGTGTCTGCACTACAGTTTTGTCCACTGTAGATGGGCAAGGATTGAATGCAAAAACTTCTGGGCCAAAAGGGGCTGGCGTGGGTCAGGCTGCTCAGTAGCTGAGGTGAAAGCATGTGCCACCCCTCCTGATACAGGGATCCTTGCTGATTGTGTGTGACACCATAGCCTTCACATCTGTCAGCTGGGTTTGTCCTCACAGTAGCTCGAGGAGCAGGCGGGGCAGCATCTGGAGGCTTGGTGCCCTTTCACACCTTGCTGGGACCACCAGGCTGCTCAGCAGTGGCCCATGCCCACCACTGCATCTGCCGCCTTGTTCCGCCTCCGGGACCTGTCAGGCCACAGTACCACCTCCTGTCCCTTCCCCTAGGATCCTAGGGTCTCTGACTTCAATTCCCTGGGCCCAGGTTTGCAAGCCACTCCCTGGGAAGCTGTTCCGGGATCTGTGCCTGTCTACTTCCTGTAGTCCACCACCAGGAGGTAGAAAGGGACAGTCTGCTGACCTCCAGTCTTTCCACAACAGTGTCTGAATGGATTCAGGAAATCCTTGCGGAGCCCCAAGATGTGCTGGTGCTGGCTTAGGGGTTGGAGCCACAGCAGCACATGAGACAGGGGAGCCCCCACTTGTGGGTCTCATCTTCTTTAGAACGTTAGCACTTGTTTAAATTAAAAAGAAATTCTACTAGTTGTTACAATCACTGAGTTTCTTTCATTGTGTTTGGTGACTTTGAAGCCAGTTTGGTAGATTCTATTTCATGAATCGTCCTTTCTCTGGTCTGACATCTGGGTCAGTGAGTAGCTTCAGCCCCTCCCTAGAGCCTCCTGTCCTGGGCTGCAGTGACAGGCTGCGGGCCGGTGGGGTACACTCACGCACACCCTTCTAGGAACACTGGGGCCCTGGATACTTAGGCCAACGGCAGGCTATTTCTCCCTCCATGTGGAAGTCCTTGAGGTGAAACATTGGGTTTTTAAAAAATATTTTAGTCTTCTATTGTGTCTATTCTGAAAATAACTTATTTGCTTTTTAATCCTGCGAACATGTTTCCTAATGGAAGGGTCAGAAATGTTCTCCTTGCACTTTCCATTAGTGCTGCAGTTGAGAGAGGGGAGGGGAGTGGTCAGGCTCCCCCTCCTCGTCCCAGGGGCCCTCGCAGGGGCTACTTTGCAGTGTAGACCTTGGGGAAGCAGCTCACCTCCGAGCCTGGTGTATGAAAGCATAATGGTATTAGGTGACTTTTGAAGGGAAAGCAGGTTTTGGAAGAAGATCTGTATATACAAAAATATTGTCTATTTGACCTTCATCTATGAAGGATTCAGAATTGCAGAAGTTTGAAGGATGGCTGGGGGTTTGGGGCCATCTTGCACATGGCTTCCTTTTGGAGTGCCTTTGTTCTTCTGTGACGCCCATGGGGCTTGAGAGTGCGGCTGGATATTCCACCCGGATTGCAGCTCGGTTGGCTGTTGTACAAACTGCTCCTCCTCCCATGCAGTGCACATCCCGGGTCCTGCCGCCCCGCTCAGCTGCACAGCCCATAAAGGACTGGTCCTGCCTATGCACCCCGGACCTCCCCTGCCCAGGAAAA
This sequence comes from Nomascus leucogenys, assembly GCF_006542625.1. Taxonomy (NCBI): domain Eukaryota; kingdom Metazoa; phylum Chordata; class Mammalia; order Primates; family Hylobatidae; genus Nomascus; species Nomascus leucogenys. Next base: position 70,541,053 of record NC_044386.1, read on the forward strand.
GTTACAGAAAATATCTTCCCCAGGATTCCTGGGCTGCACGACCCTGATCAGCCCCTTTGTGAGAGCTGCTTTGGGTGGAGATAGGGACACAGCTCGTTCTTTCCTCCTGGACCCTTCGTGCATTCAGGGTTCTGAGCTGATGGGGGCCTGGCCACTCCCCAACTGAGCCCGGCCTTGGCTGAGCTGGTCATCACTGTGTGTCCCGGGCTGCTGGCCTGCCTGTTATCTGCAGTGCACAGGTGTGCATGTGTGTGCATAATACACACAACACACACATACCGTGCCCACCTCACACATACCCCATATACACCACACACCACACACGTATCATACCCACCTCTCACACACCACACACATACCCCATACACACCACACACCACACACATATCATACCCACCTCTCACACACCACACACATACCCATACATACCACACACCACACATATATCATACACACCTCTCACACACCACACATACCCCATACACACCACACACCACACACATACCATACCCACCTTACACACACCACACACATACCCCATACCACCACACACCACAGACATATCATACACACCTCACGCACACCACACACATACCCATACACACCACGCACCACACACATACCATACCCACTCACACACACCACACACATACCCATACCCACCACACACCACAGACATATCATATCCACCTCACACACACCACACACATACCCCATACATACCACACACCACACACATACCATACCACCTCACACACACCACACACATACCCCATGCACACCACACACCACACACCATACCCACCTCACACACACCACACATACCCCATACACACCACATACCACACATATCATATCCACCTCACACACACCACACACATACCCCATACATACCACACACCACACACATATCATACACACCTCACACCACACCACACACATACCCCATACACACCACACCCACACATACCCATACACACCACACACCACCACATACCCCATATATACCACATACCACACACACCACACACATACCCCATACACACCACACACCACACCACACATACACACCACACATCACACACACACCCCATACCACCACACACATACCCCATACACACCACACACATACCCCATACACCACACACCACACATACCCCATACACACCACCACCACACACATACCCCATACACCCACACCCACACACCCCCACACCCACACATACCCCACACCCACACACCCCCACCCACACATACCCCATACCACCCACACACACCCACCACCACCACCCCACACACCACACACATACCCCATACACACCACACACATACCCCATACACACCACACATACCCATACATACCACACACCACACATACCCATAACACATACCACACACACCACACACCCACACACACACATCACATACACACCACACACACACACCCCATATATACCACACACCACACCTACCCCACACCACACACCACACACATACCCCATACACACCACACATACCCCATACACACCACACCCCCATACACACCACACACTACCCCACACCCACACATACCCCATACCACCACCACCACACCCCCACACCCACACATACCCATACCACCCCACCCACACACCCCATACACCCACACACATACCCATACATACCACACCACACACATACCCCATATATACCACACACCACACACCACCACCATACACATACCCCATACACACCAAACACATGCCACACACCACACACCCACCACACACATACCATGCCCACCTCACACACCACACATTCACCCTATACACACCACACACATACCATACACACCACCCACACCTTATACCTACCACACCACACATACCACACACACCACATACCATACATACACACCCCATACACACCACACCCCTCCATACATACCACACACCACACACAACCCATAGACAGCATACACACATCACACCATACTCTATATACATATCACAGCACCCATACCACACACCACATTCCACACAGACATCTTATACACACCCCACACACTATACACATACCACACAATAGCATATATACACACACCATGCACATCCCATACACACCACACCCCATACATACCATATACCACACACTACACCATGCACACAAAACACACACACTCAACTCTTCCACACTGCATTACACTCCACACACACACCACACACACAACACATTCACATCACACACACCACATACCACACACCATACATAGCACACTCCACACCCTCCAGGACATCCCCCACCATACACACATGCACCACACACCCACAGCATACTACACAGTTACCACATACACACCACACACTCACTACCCACCACATCACATACTCTGTATCTGACGCACACACCACACACTCCCGCCACACACATTTGCACGTAAACTACTCAACGAATGAAACAATGATTGTTTTCCCCAAATTAATACTGCCCCCGCCTGCACTCCCCTGGCAGTCCTGGCCGGCACATCCTCTGGTCCTGCCCTCCCTTGGGTCAGCACTGCCTCCTGTGTTTTGGGTGTCTGGCTACGCCCTGTGGCATGCTCAGGTCCTGATTGCGTGGGAGGCTGGCTCCTCTGTTCCAGTGGCCGCCTTCCTGGAGGAGACCAGCCTGTTTGCCACCTCTCCTGATGCCCAGAGCAGTGGCCCGTGCGGGAAGTCCTGCTTCCTCCCCTGGCTGTCTGCCCTTCCCCACAGGTCATTTTGTCTCAGTGCTGACATCTAAGGGGAGACCCTCAAAGGCACACAGGTGGGTTTGATTATAATGCTGCTGAATATTAAATGCGTTTTGGTGAAACACTCAACCAGTACACACATCTTTAATAAAGTAAAATGTCCAGGCCCCCTCTGCTCCCACCTGTCTCTCCTCTCCCACCTCTCTCCCCCTTCCCCTCCCCAGAGGACATGGCTGACAAGCCTTTGGGGGGTTTCCCCTTTCTGTGTGCCTTTGCGTGTGTGTATGGGCTGGGCAGTGTGTATATTCTCTAGACATCTTGATGGACCTGTAACTGGGATCTACACACGTGCGCTCGCTGTAGCTCACTTACCATTTCCCTCAAAAACAGGCCTGTAAGATCCCTCACTGTAGTGCACATTGCCCTGCCTCTTTAAAAACGCCCTTGACTCTTCCAGCACATGAACTCTGCCGTCATTTATTTAACCCTTCTCTTATTTATGAGTACTTAGGTTTCCAGTTTTTTAAAAGATTGAGGCAATGAAAATCTTCAGACATCATTTTTTATATATGTGAGTCCTCCTGGAAATGGAGTTTTTGGGCACAAGGATATGCCTATTTAAATTTTTGATACAGAATGCTGAATTGCCTTTCTGAAAGGCTTCATTCTAAAGAAATACACTTCTCAAAAAAAGGGAAAGCTAGCAAAAAAGCAATTCGCTGCCAACAGCTGAATAGAGAGAGGGGGGCTCTCTGAGGCCATGAAGTGGGAAATGTGGCAGCCTGGGAGAAGCCAGGGACCCGGGCAAAGGGTGGCATGGTTACTAACGTTTCCTTTGCTGTTCCCATCCTTCCTGCCCTCCCTCCAAACTCCCAGGAAAGCAATACTGGGGAAAGACAGTAAATAACTAAAATCCTGAGAATTCTCATGAACACTCCTCAATTTGGAGAGAGAGGGACTGTGATGAGGGGAGTTGAGATGGTACCCAGAACCTGATGGCCCTCACCAGCATCAGGAGAAACCTGCTCCCCTCCAGGGCTCCTTCCTAGGGTCCAGCTTGCACTGCATTCTGGGAGAATCCCATAGCCCCATCTTCCCTTTACCCATTGGCCCTTTAATGGTATCCCATTCTCACATTTAGCCCTTTGAATCAATCAACCACCATATTAAAAAATTAATAGATTTAATTTTTTTCAGCAGTTTCGGGTTTATGGAGAAATTCAGCAGAAAGTTTAGGGAGTTCTCCTGTACCCCCTCACCCCATTTCCCCTGTTTCCTCATTATTAACATCTTACATTGGTGTGGTACATTCTTTAGCATTGATGGGGCAGTATTATTATTAACTGGAGCTCATAGTTAAAACATATTAGGGTTTACTCTTCATGTTGTATATTTTATGGGTTTTGACAAATGTGGAATGACTCAGCTACCATGTCTTTGTTTTAGTAGATCATTAGTTGCTTTTTGTCTTACTAGCTGACTCCTGTTTTGAGAAGCCCCTTTGTCACTCCTTTTGCACCCTGGCTTACTGTGGCGTGGGGCAGGGGTGCTGGGGGCCAGCTGGTCTCTGGAGAGCAACACTCACTGCATCCTGCCCCTGCCGCATTCTGCTCCTCTCTGGTCTCAGCAGCCTCCCTTGCTCTTTTCACCTGCCTACCCCAGCACAGCTTAGATGCCACTATGGGGCAAGGAAGCTGCCCTCAGTCGGTCCCCGAGGATTCTGCCCAGATAGGGATAAGAATCACCGCGAGCGTTTGCTGAGCGCTTGGGAGGCTCAGGATCGGCGGGAAGGGAAGGCCTGCAGGCTGAGGCGGTCTGCTTTGAGTTTTGCAGCGTTGCCTGCGGTCTCCGTGGGTGAGGGAAAAGGCACAGGGAGGTTCAGAAGTGTTCCTGGCGCCACGGAGCCGGTCAGTGACAGAGCCGGGTCTCAACCCAGGCCGCTGCCCTTGGCAGCCAAGCCCCTTCTTTATTTTGGAATGGCCACCTGGCCAACTGGCACATAGGGAGAACTCATGAAAGGAGGCGTGGCTCACTCCTGAAGGGAGAGGGACACAGGAGCAGCCTTGATGCGCTGCGCCCCCTCCAGACCCCGAGTCCCTGTCCTTGGAGGAAGCAGGACTCCCAGGTGGGCGAGGTGAAGCAGATGGCTTCCCCCACTGCAAGGAGGAATCCCGGTGCTCCTCTCCACCAGCCTTCCCTTCTGTCGCCCCCTGGCCTCCGCATGAATGTGGGAACACTCGGGCGGGATGTATTTTAAAGGAGTGCCTGATGCGTGTGGGTGTGGTGGGGCTGGGGGTGCGGGTGGGGGTGGGGCTGGGGGTGGTTGCAGCGGGGCCTATGCAGGATCCCGGTTGGAGGGGGCTGCAGAGGCTACTGCTGGCCTTGGTGTCGCCATGGCAGCTGGAGAGCGGGCGACCGGTCGCTTGGCGTCCTGCTTGGGGTTGTTGTCCACATCAGTGAGAGGTTCCTGTCCTGCCCGCTCACTGTGAGGCTGGGCAGGGCCCCTTGCCAGTTAACTGTGGGGATTTTTTGTTCGTTTTTTTTTTTTTTGAGACGGAGTCTCGCTCTGTTGCCCAGGCTGGAGTGCAGTGGCGCGATCTCGGCTCACTGCAAGCTCCGCCGCCCGAGTTCACGCCATTCTTCTGCCGCAGCCTCCCGAGTAGCTGGGACTACAGGCGCCCGCCACCACGCCCGGCTAATTTTTTGCGTTTTTTTTTTTTGAGACCGAGTCTCGCTGTCGCCCAGGCTGGAGTGCAGTGGCGCCATCTCTGCTCACTGCAGGCTCCGCCCCCCAGGGTTCACGCCATTCTCCTGCCTCAGCCTCCCGAGTAGCTGGGACTACAGGCGCCCACTACCTCGCCCGGCTAATTTTTTGTATTTTTTTTAGTAGAGACGGGGTTTCACTGTGTTAGCCAGGATGGTCTTGATCTCCTGATCTCGTGATCCGCCCGCCTCGGCCTCCCAAAGTGCTGGGATTACAGGCGTGAGCCACCACGCCCGGCCAGTTGTGGGGATTATCTGAGAATTGCTGGAGTGTTCTGCACTTCCCTGCGAACTTTTTACCTGGGTGGGCCGGGAGAGAGGCCAAGCCAAGGGAAGGAGGCAGGATGCCACACACGCCCTGCAGGGAGAGTCATCTGCTGGGCACTGCGACACGCAGAAAGCCAGGAGCCTGAGCCCCGCCTGCGGTTGTTGAGGGAGAATGAACAACTGTTGACTCCCTGGTTCCTGGACGGCCGCATCTCTGCACCTCTGCTCCGGGTCAAACCGGCTGTATGCTTAGCCTCAGGAACATGTGGCAGGTGGCATCCCACGGCCCCATGGCAGGTGGCAGCCCATGGCCCCGTGGCAGGTAACGGTGGTTTTGCAGTGTGGCGTGCTGTGGGGGCCAGCAGGGGCACAGCTGGGCAGGCCAGGCTTTCTCTGGCTCAGTATGCAGGGCTGGTTCTTCCCAGAGGTGGCAGAGGTCAGGGAGGAGCTCTTTCCCTGTGTCTCCTGAACAGCTTCATCAGCACACCCTGCAGCGGGGACTCAGTGAGTATCCTGCAGCTCTCTTGTCCCAGAGGGGCTGTGTACGTTCGGCCCTGAGGGCAACCTCTACATTTCCTTTCTGGGGGCCCCCAGATGAGCCCTGCTCCCCCAGGTCATCCTGCTCCATATTGATGTGATAATCCCCTCCTCAGTCCGAAACATCCGGAGGCCCCGTTTGTCCCTAAGAACAGGCTTGAGCATGGCTGTGGGTGCTCTGTGTGGCAACAGTGGCTTGTTCTGTGGCAGCTTCCTTCCTCTGCAGCCTGATGCCTTTGACTCCCAGCCCGATGCACCCTCCTCACCCAGCAGAGGCCCCTCCTTAGCTTTTTCATTTGCTTTCATTTATCTTCCTTCTTTAAGGCTGCCTTTGAGGGTTTACTGGCCAGCAGCGTCAGGTGCAGTCTATAAACTGTGTGCCCTCTTGGGGCCAGGTAGGAGCCCGAGAGGGAATGGGAGAAGTGGTCATGAATGATTGTGAGGACTGCAGAAAGAAGACACGGCTGGGAAAAGCGTGATTACCCCCAGAATTCAGAGATGCCTGCACTGGCTGGGTTTTGAAGAATGAATAGGTGTTTGCCAGGAAGATTCTAGAGGAACAACAGCAACAAAAAATTTAAATATGGGCACAGAAGAGGTGAGGCACAGATGGCACAGGGATTTGGGGTGTGATGAGGCAAGGCAGCAATGGGCAGGGCCTAGGCCCAGGACCTCAGGCTCTTTGCACGCCATGACTTGAAGGCAATGGCCTTGTCATGCAGCACTGTGCCTCCATGGGCCCCATTAGAGTCCCTGGCTCTTGGTGTACCTTTCATGCCCACACCACGGTAGGAGCAGGCAGGTGGGGTTTGGCCTGGGTTTCCCCCAGATGGACACTAGTCCCTCTTGTGCTTCAGTATCAGAGTGGGCCCATGGGGTAGGAATAAATGTTTAGGTTTAGGAGGCCTCCAGCTGGGTGGCCTGCTCCCAGGCAGGAAACACAGATTAGAGAAGTAGCAAGTCAGAAGGCAGCAGCCCTGGATGTTAAAGCTGGAGGAACCTCTTAAGGAATGGGTGTCAGCTCCCTCGTTTGACGTGGTGGGAAGATGAGGGTGAGGGGGGTTGGGAGCAGGTGCTGAAGCTGGAGCCTGAACCCCCATTATCTCAGTGCTGCCATCATCCTTCACGGTAAGGAAACTGAGGCACAGGCAGGTTACATAGTCTTCTCAGGATGTCAGTGGCAGAGCTAGGATGTGAACCAAAGTGTCTGTCTCTGCAGCTCAGTTCTGTGCGAAGTCCAGGCAGATGGTGCTGATCAGTAAGGGTTGCTGGCTGAGCACTGATGGCCACCTGCATCTCAAGGAGAAACAGTGTCACCTGCTAATCTGATGGATTCTCTGGGCACCAGCACGTGGGCACCATCGCCCTTTCTCTGCAAGGGGTTTGTTTCGTGTATTTGGTAGAACATCCCCCAGCCTACTAGGTGTGGCATGCACTATGCCACAAGCTCTGTATCTCATGCAGCATTTTGTACTTTGAAAAAACAAGCTGGGAACAGAACCCTGATGAATGTGTTTCATTTCCTGTCAGAGCAAATGAAACCTGAAATATTAATGGCACCAGATTTCCCTTATCTTCCTACAAAAGGGCTTGAAAAATGTACTCCCCACAAGCTTAGCATGCAGCTCTGCTACCTGTGGCCCGAAATCACTAGTTGTCCATACTCACTGACCTTTGGAAATAAACACGAAGGTTCACTTGAAGACTTGGGGGAGAATCACGGTCAACCTGTGACTCTTGGTTTTTCAGATATTCGGCCGCTCTGGAGAGCCTTGGAGTTCCAGCTGCTCTAGAGGTTCTGGGGAGGGAGCGGTTAGCCTCCCATATGAGCGTGTGGCCCATCGTTGCCATCCACACCTGCCCCTCTGTGGGTGAATCAGTGGTTTCCTTTCTCAGCTGGTTGACACTTCATTTGTTTGTGTTCTTTTTCTTTACAGTCTCCTAAATATTTACGCATTGCTGAATCTCCTGTGGACAAACCACCAACAGGCCAGGACTGTCCTGCGGACAGACGGCGTGAGCCTCTTCTTGTGTCTGGAGATTCTGAGTGAGTAGAACTCGTCACGATCCCCACTGCACTTAATGTGGCATTCATGCATGAGTCTGGGCTGATGTGCTAATTGGGGGCCGTAAGAAGAGTTATAGCCACCATGGCCCTCACCTTTCTCTAACAAAAGCTTAAACACGGCTATGCTAAATATTTTTGCTTTCTGCTTTCACAAACTTCACATACACTTAATTTATTTTGAGGCGAAAGGGGAAGAACAGACATTTACAGGGGACCAGTTTCTAGGAGAAGACTGTGCATTCCCTGTGACCCCGTCAGTCTCACCTCAGAGATCCTGTCCCTGGGACGCCCCAGGTCCCTTTTCCCAGCTGCACTGAGTGCCTCCGTCCTCCTGGTGGAGCTGTGCTGCTTTCTTGGGCAGCCTCCCTTCCCCATGGGGTGCAGATGGGCCGGGGGCATCCCGGTGGTCAGTTCTTCCCAGGGACCCAGGAGGGGGGGCCGGCAGAAAGTGGCCAGGTTCTTTTCGCTCAACCTGGCAATTACAATTCCTAAATTGTTCAGCACCCCAGGCTGCTTGCCTTGACCCAGGTGGCCAGTCCCAGGCATCGCCAGTGTGGGCAGGGCCCTCCCCAGGGGCAGCAGCAGGGCAGCCCAAGACACTGGTGGCCACCACAGTTAGTCCCCATGAGGCGATTGTGCAGGACACGTTCTTGAGCTGCCTGCAGGGTCTGGTTATGGGAGCAGCTCAGCCCCTCCGGCAGAGCGGGAGCATCTTCAACAGCCGGCAATTGTCCCGCAGGAGCTCTGTGCCCAGTGGAATATCTCAGTGCAGTGCACAATGGGGCCACAGCTGTGTCACAGCCATGCTTTGTCCTTTAGTGGGCCATCTGAGCCATGTTCCACCTGCGTGTTCTGACACACTGCTCTCCCTCGATGACCCTGCTCCCATTGGCCTCCCCATGGTTTCGATCTGTAACCCAGACCCTGTTCCCAGGAGCTGGCTCAGCCCCATCCTGTTCCACACCCTGTCTCAGGGGACATCCTAACCTGCCCGGCCTGTCCTGCTCCTGCCTCTCAACCCAGAACACTGAAGGTCCTTCAGGTATTAGGTGAGACCTTAGAAGCAGGGACAGCAGGATTTATCCCACATGCACCATGCACTGTGCTGAGGAAGCCACGGTCACTCCCCTAATGGTCACTAGGGGTGAGGAAACTGAGGTTGTTGCCCATGTGGTAGAACTGGAATTCAGAGCCTCAGCCACGCCTCAGTCACCACACCACGCCCTGTGCACGACACTGGGGAAACCAGACAGCTAGGAGCGGCCTGTGCCTTGGGATGCTTACCCAGACCACCCACCCTCACCCCCTTTGCACCTCAAAGGCTTGGTCTACTTTTCAGACACAGTTTTTATGTTGTCAGCATGACACATATGCATATTTTAAGACGTCAAATAGTTTTATAAGTTTTATGGAAAAAAATAGCAGGCCCCTGGCCTCCCAAACCATCTCCCCACAGCCCCTGCCCTGCCCACTCCCCATAGATTACCACTTCTAGCTCTTGTCGCTTCTTCCTCTGGATTTATCTCCACGTTTGTAAAGAATATGGGCACGCTGCTATTTCTTAGTCTCCTGTTGTGGTCAAGATGATTGAACTCATAGATTTCCCTCCTGAGAGCTGCTCCATCTAACCCTAACCCTAACTCTAACATATAGAGTTATGTCATCATTTAGGTGAACCCTTATGCAGTGTGTATCAGTCAGGATAGGCTGCCTCATGAGGCAGGAACAAGCATCCCCAGAGCTGAGAGAGTTCCGTTTCTCTAGCCTCCTGCCCTGGGGGTGGGTGCTGAGTCTGGGGGAGGTGTGGGGTGGGGGGAGGGGCCTCAGTGCTTAGCAGACAGGTGCTCACTGGTGTCATCATGTTCCCTGCCCTCTTCTCATATGGAACCCGTGATGCCCTTTTGCCAGGGCATCCCTGCTAAGGGGTCAGGATAGTCCTCCTCTGAGTGGCTGGGGGTCTGACTGCTCCCTATTTAGACCATTGAGTAGCCCCCTGCTTTCTGCCTCACTCCCTTTCTGTGCTGGTGTCTCAGTGCTTGGGCCTTTTGGGGTTTTAGAGGTGGGCTGTGAGGCTGGGCACAAAAAGACTTCTCTGCCTCCCGTCCCCCCAGGGCTCCGTATCCCTGTGCTGCCTCAGCACTTCATCTGGCAAGATTTGCAGGTGCAGTTTTCATTTCTCATTCTCTGTTGGTTTTGAGTGATTTCAAGAGAAGCAGAAAGGCTGTGACCCCACCTCTAAAAGCCAGCGGTCAACCTGGCCACCCTTAAGCCTATTCTAGTGGGCCTCCCGCCCTGTTGCCCTGCTGTGACAGCGTCCCACGAGGACAGACTCAACACAGGACTTCTGTCCTTGCTTTCCTGAGTGCCCAGCAGTGCTGGTGCTGTTGCTTTCCCTCTCCCCTCCTTGCTCTCAGTCTCAGGAGGAAAATGTCCAGTTTCTCACCATGAGATATGATGTCATCTGTAGGTTTTTTTAAAAAAGGTAGGTAAAATTCATATAACAGTAGCCTTTAACCATTTGAAAGTGTGTAATTCAGTAACATGTAGTGCATTTGCAGTGTTGGGCACCCACCGTCTGTGTCTAGTTCCAACACGTTTTCATCATCCCAGAGGGAAACACTCCATTAAGCAGTCACTCCCCAGCCTCCCTACCCCAGTCTCTGGCAACTTCAATCTGCTTTCTGTCTCCATGGACGTACATATTCTGAGTTTCCCAAAAATTAGACATCATATAATTTGTGACCTTTTCTTTCCGGCTTCTTTGGCTTAGCATAAAGTTTATGGGGATCATCCATGTTGCAACATGTGTCAGAACTTCAGTCCTTTTTAAGGCTGAACAATATTCCATTCTGCAGATACACCGCATTTGTTTGTGCCTTCAATTGATGGACGTTGGGGTTGTTTCCACCTTTTGGCTGTCAGGAATAATGCAGCTGTGAGTGTGTGTGGACAATGTTATATTCCGTATCTGTTTTCAACTCTTTTGTGTATGTATTTAGGAGTGGAATTGTTGCATTCTGTGGTGACTCTGTTTCACTTTTCCAGGAACTGCCAAACTGTTTTCCACCACGGCTGCACCATTTTACATTCCCGCCAGCGCTGACTGAGGATTCTCATATTCCGCCATCTTAGCCAACACTTGTTAGTTTCTGTTTTTTGTTTCTTTGTTTCATTATGGCCAGCCTACTGGGTGGGAAGTGGGATCTGACTGTTTATTGGCATTTCCTGAATAGTTTTTTGGTAGATGTTGTTTATCAAGCTGAGGATGGTCTCTGCCTCATTTAGTGAGTGGTTTTTAATCAGAAATGGTGTTGGATTTTTGTCAGATGCTTTTTCTGCATCAATTGATCTGATCATATGATTTTGTCTCTTTAGTCTGTTGATGTGGTAGATTATAGCCATTGGTTTTTCTAATGTTGAACCAACATTGCAGCCTTGGAAAAAATACCACTTGGTTGTAGTGTATAATTCTTTTTAAACGTTGTTAGATTTGATTTGCTAATAATTTGTTGTGGATTTTTAAGTTGTTTGCTCCTGAGAGGCAGTGGTATGTCATTTTCTTATAATTTCTTTGGTTTCGATGTTAGGATAATTCCAGCTTCATAAAGTGAGGAAGTGTTTCTTCTCTTCCAATTTCTGGAATAAGTTGTAAAGAATTGGTGTAATTTCTCCCTTAAGTGTTTGGTAGAATTCACCAGTGAAATCTATCTTCCTGTTACTGATTTTTAGTTTAATTCTATTGTAGTCTGAGAACATATTTTTATGATTTCTATTTTTAAAATACTTGTTAAGGTGTACTTCATAGCTGAGAATGTGGTCTATCTTTGTGAATGTTCCGTGCAAGCTTGAGAAGAATGTGTATTTTGCTGTTGTTGGATGGAATATTCTATAAATGTCAGTTCGATTGAGTTGATTTATGGTGCTATTCAAGTGAACTGTCCTTGTTGATTTTCTGTCTGCTTGTTCTATCAATTACTGACAGGTCTTGAAGTCTCCACTTCAATAGTGGATTTACCAATTTCTCATTTCGAATTAAAATTCTATCAGATTTTGCCCCATATATTTCAATTATCTGTTAGCCTTTGAGGATTGTAACATCCTCTTGAAAATCGATTTTTCTCTCATTATGTAATGTCGCCTCTTTATCCCTGATAATTTTGCTTGGTTGGTAGTCTGCTTTGTCTGAAATTAATAATGGTACTCCAACTTACTTTGATTAGAGTTAGCGTGGTATACCTTTCTCTATCCCTTTACTTTTAACCTACCAGTGTCTCTACATTTAAAGTAGATATCTTGTAGATAGCATGGAGCTGGGACTTGTGTTTTTTATCCACTCTGAAAATCTCTGCATTTCAATGGGTGTGTTTTGATCATTCACACTTAAATGATTATTGAGGTACTTAGATTAATATCAGACTTTTTAGTAACTGTCTTCTGTACTTGCCAAAGACTTCTTTTTCTCTCTCCTCTGGTTTCAATGGACCATTTTATGTGATGCCATTTTATCTCCTTTCTTAGCATATCACTCATACTTCTTTTTAAAAGTTTTACAATATATGTTTACAATATGTATTTCAAAATAATCTAAGCCCACCTTCAAATAACACTATACCTCTTCCCATTTAGTACAACTACCTTATAACAGAATACTTCCAAGTCCTCCTTCCTGTCCCTTGTGACATTGCTGTTAATTATTTCAATTATCCATATGTCGTAGTCATACAGTATAGTTACTATTATTGCAGTAAATAAATTTATCTTTATATCAAATAAGAGTAAGGAAAATAGAAAATTTTATTTCACTGTCATTTGTTCCTTTTTGAGTATCTCCTTTTTTATGTAGATCAAAGTTTTCAACCTATGTAATTTTTCGTCTGTATGAAGAAAAATCTTTTAACATTTATTTCAGGGTATATATTGCCAGTGATGAATTTCCTTGGTTTTGTTTGCCTGAGAAACTATTTCTCCTTCATTTTTGAAGGATACTTTTTCTGGACATGGAATACTAGGTTGGTGGTTTCTTCTTTCAAAATGTTAAGGATTTCACTCCACTCTCCTTTTTTTTTTTTTTTTTTTTTTTTTTTTTTTTGAGACAGAGTCTCGCTCTGTTGCCCAGGCTGGAGTGCAGTGGTGCTATCTTGGCTCATTGCAGCCTCCACCTCCCAGGTTCAAGCTATTCTCCTGCCTCAGCCTCCTGAGTAGTTGGGATTACAGGTGCCTGCCACCATGCCTGGCTAATTTTTGTATTTTTAGTAGAGATGGGGTTTTACCATGTTGTCCATGGCTGGCCTCGAACTCCTGACCTCAAATCATCTGCCTGCCTCAGCCTCCCCAAGTGCTGGGATTACAGACGTGAGCCACCGCACCTGGCCTATCCACCCTCTTCTTTCCTTGTTTCTGATGAGAAGTGGGCTGTAATTCTTATCTTTATTCCTCTATAGATAAGGTGTTTCCCCACCCGGCTGGTCATTTCCCTTGGTCATTTTCTCTTTGTCTTTGGTTTTCTATAGTTCAAATATGGTGTGCCTAGGTGTAGGGTATTTTGCTTTTTGTTTTGTTTTGTTTTGTTCTTAGTATTTACTCTATTTGGTGTTCTTTGAGCTTCCATGGTCTGTGGCTTGGATCTGTCATTAATTTTGAAAATATTTTGGCCATGATTACCTCAAATGATTTTCTTCTCCATTGTCTCTTTTGTTCCCTTTTAGCATTCCAATTACACGTGTAACATCTTTGAACATCTTTGATGTTGTTCCACAGTTCTTGGATACTTTGTTCTGTTCCCCCACCCGCCCCCGGACCCATTATTATTTTTTTATTTTTATTTTTTTGTAGAGATAGGACTTTGCCATGTTGCCCAGGCTGATCTTCAACTTGTGAGCTCAGGCGATCCTCCCGCCTCAGCCTCCCAAAGTGCTGGGTTTACAGGCGTGAGCCGCTGTGCCTGGCCTTCCCACCATTCTTTGTGTGCATGTGTGTTTCAGTTTGAGAAGTTCTTGTTGACCTGTCTTCAGGCTGATTATTTTCAGCCGTGTTGATGACCCTGTCAAAGGCATTCTTCATTTCTGTTAATAGGTTCTTTTGGGCCGGGCGCAGTGGCTCACACCCGTAATCCCAGCACTTTGGGAGGCTGAGGCGGGTGGATCACCTGAGGTCGGGTGTTTGAGACCAGCCTGACCAACATGGAGAAACCCCTGTCTTTATTAAAAATACAAAATTAGCCGGGCATGGTGGCAGGCACCTGTAGTCCCAGCTACTCGAGAGGCTGAAGCAGGAGAATGGCATGAACCCGGGAGGCGGAGGTTGCAGTGAGCCTAGATCGCTCCACTGCACTCCAGCCTGGGCAACAGAGCCAGACTCCATCTAAAAAAAAAAAAAGAATATGTTGTCCTTTTTGCCTTCTAGCATGCCTTGTAAGTTTTTTGAAGCTAGATATGATGTATAGGGTGATAGGAACTGGGGTAAACAGGCCTTTAACGTGAGGTTTTCTGTTAATCTGGCTATGGGCTACGTGTAATGTTTGTTGTAGCTGTGAGTGCCAGAGTGTTCCGATCCCTGCAGTGCCCTTGTTTTTGTCCTCAGGCTCTGGGCTTCCCTAAGTTCCCTTCCTGAGAGTGAGTGAGCGTCGTGCAGCTCTCCTAGCCTTCACCTGCTGTTGTGCACTGGAGTCCTGTTGGTGTGGTTGTAGGGTGTGGGGAGGGCCAGCTGTCTGTCGTCTTCTGATTACGTCTCAGTCTTTCTGTGGTCCCATTTCCCTGGGCTGTGACTGTCACGGTTGTTTCTTCTTATATAGCTTTTCCAGACCCCAAATAGGAGGCCAGAGGGGGCTGGACTCAGGAATGCCCTTCCTCCGTGGCTCTGCAACAAGGTTCTGGTAAAGTCTTTCCCTGCGGGGAGCAGGCCTTTGTCATAGAGAAGGCTCCGGCTGCATTTCACCAGGATATTTCTCCTCCTCTGCCAGAGTCACCAGGAGATATCTCTTGGGTTTTCATGGTGAGAACCTAGTGGGGATCCTGGAGGAAAAGCCCATGAAAGTTTTGGGCCCCCCTAAGGCTGTGGCTTCTAGGAGTTTCTCAGTCACGGGAGTCCACCCTTGGCCTGCAGCAATGTGTCAGAATTACCCAAACTACTGTGGTTTGGCCCTGGAGGCTCTGGTCCAGGTCAGTGGATCTTTGGATTTGGCTGTCTCTCTAGATTTCAGGGGGGTGGTTTGCAAACTATTCACTGATGAGTCTAAAGAAAGTCATCGATTTTCAGTTTGTGCACCATTTTCTTGTCATGAGGATGGGAGTGATGACTTCCAAGTTCTTTTAAGTGTTGGAGCAGAAACTCCAGTCCTTCCCCTGCTTTGATTTTCCTGTCACCCCAACCGGGAATCGTGTTTGTTATTTGATGGTTTATTCAGTTGTCATCCGTCTTCCTAATTAGAACATAAGCTCCAGGGAACTGGAGTGTCAGTGTTCCCTCGCGTCCTTGCACCCACAAGACAGCCTGGCACATTCTGAATGAATACACCAAAAGGGATAAACAACGAGGCCAAGCCACCTGGCTGTGGGTGGCTGCTAATCCGTAGGATTTCTCGTGCCTTGTGGTTTCAGTGAATTTGAGACACACATGAGTGATGCTGCCAATGGGAGGCTCCCAGATGTCCTCAACAAATAGAGGAGTGACCGCTCAGATCCAAGGGTGCAGCACTTCCCGACTGTCACTGGGAGCTGGTGGACTGTCTTTAGCATGGCACTTTGTATGGTGCTGGCGCCCAGGCTTCCCTGGGGCAACAGTGTTGGCCCAGTCGACACAGAAGAAGAAGGGGGCTTTTCTGTGGTCACTTCTGTGTTGCCAGTTGTTTTGCCCTCTTACTGTGGCTAAACCTTCTGTCCATACCTTTCCCACATTCCCAGTATTTGGCTTTTGGGATTGCAGTAGTGGGACTTGGGTGCACATCACAAAAAACCAATTTGCCCCCATTATCCATGTCTTGTTGATGGTCCCATTGCCAGCATCAGTTCTCATGAACAGATTTCTAAACCATCACCATCTGTTCTGCTCTTAATTTCAAGTGTAAAAAGTATTATTTTCCTAATTCTGTCAAGGGGAGGGAGAATATGTATTCCTGAAGACCACAGTTCTTGTATGAGGAAGTGTAGATCTGCCACCCACCTACTAAAGGAAAGGTTGCTTCTGCCCATCCTCAAAGCTGTTGAGCAGTTATTTACCTAGAGGGTAAAACTGGCCCATTCGCATCTCTATAAAAACAAGGTAGAAAAAGGTGGAAGTAGCTGAGTTGGGGAGGTGGAAGGGGGCCAAAGGCTGTCTCCCATCCCTCCGTGATACTGCAGCCCCCCGACCTTCCAGCCCCCGGCCAATATAGGTGGGAATGGGCTGGCAGGGCTGCATCGTGGTGGTCCCTGCTGCTGCTAGGGCTGTTTCCAGAAGAAGGCCCAGTTTCAGGCTTGACTTCTCCTCAGAAGTCATAAGGACCATAAGGTCCATCTGGGTGGGCGCTGAGCTCTCCACGATGGGAGCAGGATAGACATGAGCATCTTCACCCTCGCGGTCCCTCTGAGCCTGCCCTGGGGGTGAGCTCTTTTTTTGCTCAAATGAACCTTCCAGGCAGGCCCTGGAACTTTCTGTCGTTCTAAGGCAATAAAAGCTTCTTTGGTTACTTTCAGTCCCAGGAACAGTGTTGGTCAGTCATGAAAAGGAGTGAGTAATTATAGACTCTTTGGAGCTTCTCCCACCTGGCTGGAGCCTGACCCATCTTGGAGCCGACTGGGGAGGGAGGGCTGTGTGTCCCCTTCTTCCTTTGCCTCTGTTTTTGCTGGCCAGGGAGCGCTCTGAGGGATGGAGTGTCTGGGGAGAGGGCATTCTCTCCACAAGTGGGCTGAATGGCACTTCTGGGGTCCAGCAGAGGTTTCACTTGGACTTCCTGTCTCCGGCAACCCTCGGGTAGGTTTCTTAGAGATGACCCTGCTGGGAACTTGCAGCTCATCCCTGAGACCTGTGGGAGGCCTTGCTGGGCTGATGCCCTTGACTGCTCCCCCTATCCTCCCCCATGCCCCTCGGGAGTGCTTCTGGGCTGTTCCTTCAAGGCAGCCCCAGGCTGGCCCCACGCTGGTGGGAGCAGCAGGCAGCTCCTCCATGGGCAGCAACTCCTCGGGCAGCTCCTCCTCTTCCCCTGTGAGGCAGCTCTGGTCATGGCCTCCTGCCTCTGGATTCTCAGGAAACTCGGGTGCCGCATCCCCAGACACTGGGGACTCGGTACAGCTATCGTAGGGGTCTGCTAGAAGCCCTGTTTGGGAATCAAGGTGAAGCCACCTCCCCAGCCCCCTCCATGAGGCACAGCCCTTCACGGGAAGTCCCTGCTCCTCTCCTGGTCCCCTGTAGGCCAGAAACCATGCTGGGGTGGGGAGCTGGGACCATCTGTTGATGTGGGATGCAGGCATGCTTGTCACCTCTCCTGGCCCTCAGGGCAGCAGGACAGCTTACATGAACATCTCGTCCCACCGCTGGTGGCCTCTGGTAAGAGACTACTCCAGTCGGTCCCCCTGTAGCTCCTGGATCTTAGCGGGGGCCTGGGAATGGGAGGCCACAAGGAGGTTCCAGAGCTAGCTAAAGCCACTGTGACTCAGAAGGAATCTCACGCCACTGCCTCCTGTGCCCCCATCCCCTAGCAAAGTGGGGCTGATGAGGGATGACCTTGCATCCTTGTCCCCTGTTCACTGGGACCTGGTGCTGTTGCCACCATGGGCCCAAACATCCACTGCCCTTTTAGCAAGGCAGCGCTGCTCCACAGGGTCCAGCTGGGGAAGCATCTGGCTTTGCACAGGTGGAAGATCATGACTATTTCCAGAGTCTGTTGCCAGGCTTCCTGCAGCTCAGGAGTTGTTTCTCCCTCTGAGAGTCCAAAGTGGTTGTTTTCTGGAGTTTGGCAGTACCTAAGGGTTAATTGGGATGTTATTGTCTGCATTTGGCTTAGAGATAGGAAAGTTTTATGTTTATTCACATTATCAGTAATTTAAAATTACAATTTTAGTCTTAATTGTATGTATTTGGAGATCCCATTTAAGTCTTTGGAAATAATTGCAGAGTAATATTTTGGGAAGTTATATTACAATGCACAGACGTTCAGGTGGAGAAAGGTCCCTGTGTGTGAGCCTTGGCCTGGCAGAGGGGCACCCAGGACAGCGTCCACAGCACGCGGCCCTCCCAGCTGGGTCTGGGCATGGCTGCAGCTGAGTCTAGCCCTCCTTTCTGTGCTGCTGCGTCCCAGGGAATACAGCCACACAGGCCGCAGTTGCCTAGACTGACCTGGTGTCAGAATCACTGTCTCTGCCTTGGTAAGATGTCCTTGGGAGGGGAAGGGAGCCAGCCAATGAGATGAGGGGTAGGAGGGTGACAGGGTGGAGTAGACCCTCATGCTGGCAGAAGAGAGGTTCACATTCACCAGGGAGAGGGTTTTTCTGAACCCTGGAGAGCTGAGGGGGGCACCTGGAGTGCCTCTGCAGCCCATAGCATGGGGTGCTGACTTCTGTATCCTAGTGCAGGTGCAGTGCCATGAGGTGCCCATCCCTTGCAGTGGGGTAGGGTTTAAAACCCAGAAGGCAGCCCTCCCTGGAGCACAGCCCCATGGTGTTTAGAAACCCTCTCCTCTGAGCACATGCAGGATGTGACAATGCAGGTGGGCCTAGTGCTGCAGTCTGAGAGACATCCATGGGCTTCTGCCATGCTTTTTATCCACCAGGGCAGTAAAAGCAACGTCCAGGGTGGCTTAGCCTCCTGCAAAGCCTGTGGCAGGACAGCCAGGGTTCCCTGACAGTGGAGATGGTGGATGGCCCCATGGGGGGTTGGTCCCATCTCGCCAGCAGAAGTGACCTGTGTGGCCTTAGTAGTCAGTGCTGCCTATTGTGGTAGTGGATTGTTTAAAGCCAGGTCCCATCATGGCTCCTGAGGGAATGAAAATGAGGGGTTCTTTGCTGTGATCTGATGCTTGTGTTCCACCAAATCCATATGTTGGAATTCTCATCCCCAAAGTGATGGGACCTTTGGGAGGGGGACTTTGGAATTCGCATTCCCAAGGAGATGAGGCCTTAGGGAGGTGTCTTCATCTGTATTCTGCTGTTGAAACAGAATACCACAGATTGGGTAATTTATAATGAACAGAACATTATTTGGCTCAGAGTTCTAGGGGCTGGGAAATCCAAGGTTGAGGGTTGCATCTGCTGAGGGCCTTCTTGCTGCATCCTAACATGGTGGAAGGCATCATATAGGGAGCGAGAGAGGGAAGGGGGCCAAACTCATTGTTTTATTAGGAACCTGCTCCTCAGTCGCTAACCCACTCTCGCGATAATGGCATTAATACATTCATGAGGGTAGAGCTTTCAGGACCTAATCACCTCTTAAAGGTCTCACTTCTCAACATTGTTGCATCAGGGATTAAGTTTCCAACACATGAACTTTGGGGGGCACATTCCAACTATAGCAGTGGGTGATCAGGTCCTGATGGTGGAGCCCTCATACTGGGATCAATGCTCTTTTAAAAGAGGCTGCAGAGAGAGACTCCCGCCCTCCACCATGTGAGGACAGAGTGAGAAGGTGCCATCTCTGAGCCATCACGTGGGCGCTCACCAGGCACGGAATCTGCTGGCTCTCTGGTCATGGACTTCCCAGCCTCCCGAAGTGAGACAAGCACTTTCTGTCATTTATAATCTACCCAGTTTATGGTATTTTGTGAGAGTACCCTGAATGGAATAAGACTCCCTTCAAACAAATGTCTCGCTCTTTGAAAGAGAGTGTGGGGCTCACAGTCTGCTAGTAAAGACAGTTGTAGGAGTAATGGCAAGCCTACACTGGCTCGGATTTTCAGACCTTATCATTGAGTTAGGAGCGAAGTCCTCGACCTGAGGTTTTATTGGTCCAAAGTCAGGGCCTGCTGGAGCCCCACAGGTTGCGCACTTGGCCTGTGGAGCAGTTTTCTCCAGAGCACCCCTATCCCCTCTGCCTTGTGCCAGGCCCAGCAGGGACTGAGGGTAGAATAATGACAGGCACAGCTCCTCTCCTCCAGGAGTCCACGATCTGGGGTTTGATGCTGGAGCCCAAGGAGGGGCTGCCCACATGGGCGGAGCAGAGGGCCTGGGGAAGTTCCAGGAAGAAGTGACTGTGCCGAGGCTGCAGGAGTAGAGGCAGCCCAGGAGAAAGGGGGGCATGGGCTGGGGGTGGGGGTGGTTCCGGGCAGAGAGAGCAGCTTGCATACGGGAAAACAAGGCATGGAGTGGGCAGCTCCTTCCGCCTGGTCTCTAAACCTGTGAAGAGGGAGCTGGGGAGGAGAGACGGGGGTGGAGGAGAGCAGGACTCGCAGGCCAGCCAGCCCTCCACGGCCTTGGGAACAGAGTGAAGAGCTTGGGCTGTGTCCTATGTCCTGGGGCTGGTGCCACTGCAGGCTTTGGAGCCAGGAGGGACTCAGTGGGACTTGCTGTGTATGATTGTGAGTGTGGGGAATGGTTTGGGGTGGGAGGCAGGACAAGCAGCTGTGGACTCCTCTCTGCAGGTCAGTGCCAGGGCTCAGTGTAGGTTCTGATTGGGCTAAATAGGTGCCCATCTGCCTGGAGTCCAGCTGTCCTTGTCTGGTCTGTAGACCCTGTTGTCGAGGTCTGGCAGCTAAACGCTGGTCTTTCTGAGATAATGAAAAGGGAAAACTTTAGAGGCAGAATGAAGACCTTTCAGTGACCAGTGACATCCCCACAGGGTCTAGGTGTGCGAGGTCTGTTGGCGCCTGTGTGGGAAGGTGGGAAACCAGGGGCTTGGAGCCAGCCACAAATGCCACACTGGGCTCTGCCTTGGCTCTAGGTGCTTTGATTGCTGAATTTGGTGGTGGCTCAGGGCAGTCACTTGTCAGTCTCAGTGTTTTATCCCCTGGGGCCTCCCCAGAGCCATAGGAGATGGTTCACCTCTGAAGGACTGCCCCATGCTGTGCCTGGTAAGCTCGGTCACCCAGGGCTGTCACAGAGATGGGCTATGGACCACGTGGGCTGAGCTGATTTCTGCCCTGCCACTTACACCTTGCTGTGGTTACTTTGGCAGTGTTTCCTCATCAGGAGAGCAGGTGGGAGGGGAGGCAGGTCCCTGAACTGGGATAGAGCCCAGAGACCTGGGTGTCCTCTGCTCTGTTGTACTGACCCGCTGCGTGCTTATGAAATGAGGGCAGGGGTTCTCGGTGCTCCCATGGCATGGTGACTATAATCCATGAATGATTCCCACACAGTTCCTGGCATGCTCAGTGTAGCCTCGTTGTTGTAAGAGAAAAAAGCAGGGAGTCTCCACTTCCCCACAGAGTGAACTGGAATGAGGAGAGACTGGTATTTCTCCAACACTAGGTTTCTTTGGATTTTTGTGCTGGTTGATACTCCCTAAATCACAGGTCGCCTTAAAGAGAGCAAGAGCCCTGCACGGTGGCCTGGACCCTTAGGGCCCCCTCCATCCGATGCACCTCGTGGCCCAGTCTTTACCTGCTCACCATGCACAGCACTTCCTGTGGGTTTGGAAACGTGTCATCTGCATGGCAAGGATGGGAATGTGGAGTGGGAACCTGCAGTTTAGGGTCCAGACAGGTGGATTTTAATTTGCCCCTGGGGGATTCTAGGGCCAGCAGAGCTCAGTGCTGCTGCTGTCTGGGCCTCCAGGCAGTGAGCTGCTGGGGGAGCCCCTCTGGAAATGGACAGTGGCTGTCCAGGGCGTAGGACACTAGGGGGCGAACAGAGGAAGTAGAGGCATCTGGGGCTGAAGTTCAAGGTTGCAGCATGAAGTTCAGGGTTGCAAAGCCCAGCCTAGCAGGGCAGGGTTCAATCTGGAGGACTGGCATGAGGAGGCAGAGGAGTCAGCCAAGCCCTCCCCTCAGCCTCTCTCCAGACACTATAGATTCAAGGCCAGGTCTGCATGAGGACAGCCATCTGGTCTCGGCTGAGGTTACAGGAAGGGAGTCAGGGCAAGGGCCAGTGAGTTTGTTCCTAATTTGGGTCCCCTAATTGTCCAAGAGAAGAAGAAAAGGCCTAATTTCTGTTTTGCTAAGTTTTATACTACTTTAGTTCACGTTCTTTAGCAATAGGTTATTCATGCAGAGCTCATCTCTATTAATCAAAATGTATGATTAGGCAGAAAGCCCTATTCCCACACCAGAGTGGTGAAATGCAGTGCATGTGTGTTCAGATCAATTTTTGAAGTCTTGATTTTGTTTTGTTGCATGTTTATTTGATTGCTTGCAGAAAAATGAAGTTTTTTGGCCCTCTGGAAAATTTTTCTTTCTCCTGAGAGGTTTTCCAATCTAGTAGAAAATAGACGCAGAGTTTGGCTTGCATTGATTGCGGTGTCAGAAGCGGCCCTGTACATTTTAATGTGGAAGACGTGATGGTTTTGCATTTGCTCCTCCAGTTGTGCCCAGTGGCTCTCTTTCTGCCAGCGCTCTTGCACATTTAGTTCTTGAGCGAGATGTTCTAAATAGAAGCCATGGTCCATTCAGTCCCCAGCCTGCTGTCCTTCTGTGACCCGCCAGCCAGCTTTGCTTAGGGAGCTATAAGCCCCTCCCACTGGGCTACAAAGTCATGGGCAGGGAAAGCATCTGTGCACAGCCAGGAGCAGAGCACCCAGGCCCAGGTCTGTCCCAGAGCCGTGTGGACCTGGTGAATGGCTGTTCAGGTCAGAAGGGGGTTTGGATACACTGGTTCTGTGTTTTGGAGGCCAGCGTAGTCCCCAGTGTATTTCGCAGAAGTGATAGCAGCTTTATTCCCAAGGCACTGGTGCCAGCGTGTTAGGCACGTGCTGGGTGCCTGCTTGAGCATCTCCTTTGTTCCTCTCTATTCCCGGCTGTTCCCCTGCGAGCCGAGGCAGAGAGTTGGCTGAGGCGAGCGAGGCAGAGAGTTGGCTGGTAACAGCCAGTGTCCACAGAGCCCCAGGGCTCCCTGACTGGGCTGTGCCACCCGGGGACAGGCAGATAGACCCCAAGTAAAGTTAAAGGGAAGCACAGTGGGGCCTGCACAGGATGTGAGTTGGAGGCTCTGGTGAAACTGAGACCTGGTGGGGGATGGGAGGCAGGGGCCCTGCTGGGACAGACAGGAGACCAGGGGCCAGTGGCAGAAATGGTCCTTGACCTATCCTCATGCAGATGGTGGCCTCCACCGGGAGCCCTGTGTGTCTCTGAGCCTTAGTCTCCCTCCCTCCAGTCTGCGAAATGGTCATAATAGAAATGATGCATCTCACTAATCTGTGCAGAAAGAGAAAGCAGTTTGCAACTGCAAAGCATTATTCAGATCTTCCTGGCTCTACCTCCAGGATCGTATGCCTCTGCTATCTCACAAGACACAGGCCTCCCATGTGCCCGGTGCTGGTCTCAGGGTCATCTGAGGCATCATCCACCCCTGTATACCAGGGACAGTGTGCTGCCAGGAGGGGCACCAGAAGAGGTGTCATACAGTGGCATGCTGAGCTAGGATTCAAGGCACTTCCTGCCTCTTCCAGTTCCTTGTGGGCCGGGGGCGCTTTGCTCAGATGGTGCTGGGGAGGAAGGGCAGTACCTAAGGATGTATTGAGAGGGTCACATTCAGGTATGCCATCTTCTGAGGGACAGAACCCTCTCACGACAGTTTTGCCGTGATTGAATTCCCACATCACAGAGTGCGCTTGGGGTGTGGCTCTGAACATCGCTGGCAGGTCAGGTGGAGCCTGGCTGCTCTGGGGAGCTGTGCCCAGGTTCCCTGGATTCCTGAAGCCCAGTGGTTGCAGGAGAAAGGGCCTCCTGGTGGCTGCTTACTCTGCCCCACTGTGAAGTGCCTGGTCACTAGAGTTAGGCCCCTCTCCCCCTCCGGGCTTCAGGGATTCCACTGAGGAGGGAGGGTGTTGGACTTAGTTTCTTTTTTTTTTCTTTTGAGATGGAGTCTCACTCTGTTGCCCAGGCTGGAGTGCAGTGGCACCGTCTCGGCTCACTGCAAGCTCCGCCTCCCGGGTTCATGCCATCCTCCTGCCTCAGCCTCCCGAGTAGCTGGGACTACAGGCGCCCACCACCACGCCTGGCTAATTGTTTTGTATTTTTGGTAGAGACGGGGTTTGACCGTATTAGCCAGGATGGTCTCGATCTCCTGACCTCGTGATCCGCCCGCCTCGGCCTCCCAAAGTGATGGATTACAGGCGTGAGCCACTGCGCCCGGCATATTGGACTTAGTTTCTTTAGCTCCAGCCAATCCTGTGGCCTCTTTGCCACTGTGTGAATGTCCCCACCTGATAAGCAGGTGTCCTGAGGTCATCAGGGATTTGGACTTAGTTATTAAAAAGCAACCAGCACCCTTAGGAGCCTCCAGAGCAGAGTTTGCCAAACTTTCTCAGACCACGGTGCCCTGGATCTCAGCAATTTCATGGTGTTTCTAGACCAAAACATGTAGCTAACAACTCTACTTTTTAAGTAGCTAGGTCCAAACCACATGGTATTTATGTCCCAACAACTTGGAAAGCCGCATGAGAAATAATACTCATAAGTTGAAACAAATGTATTTCATCCTAAACCACAATTACAAACGGAAGTGTGTCTGCTGAATGAGATTGGCACCATTCTCATTTCCTGTTTGATGCTGACTTGTGTGGGACTTGCTTTTAAAAGTTTATTTTTATTTTTAATTTTTATACACATATCACAGTCATAATATTATGGAGGTACGTGTGATTTTTTTTCTTGAGGCAACATGACAGAGTCTTCCTCTGTAGCCCAGGCTGGAGTGCAGTGGTGTGATCTCGGCTCACTGCACCCTCCACCTCCCTGGTTCAAGCGATTTTCATGTCTCAGCCTCTTAAGTAGCTGGGACTACAGAGGTGTGCCACCTTGCCTGGCTAATTTTTGTATTTTTAGTAGAGATGGGGTTTCACCACATTGTCCAGGCTGGTCTCAAACTCCTGGCCTCAAGTGATCTGCCTGCCTAGGCCTCCCAAAGTGCTGGAATTACAGGCAGGAGCCACCGCGCCTGGCCTACATGTGGTATTTTAATACAAGCATATAAATTTTTAATTGTGGCAAAGTACACATAACATAAAATACCATCTTAATCATTTTAAGTGTATAGTTCAGTGGAATTAAGTACATCAACATTGTTTTGCAATCATCACCATCAGCTATCTCCAAAACGTTTTCATCTTCCCAAAACTTAAATTGTGCGCATGAAACAGTACCTCTCCTTTCCCCCTTCCTCCAGCCCCTCCCAGCCACCACTCTACTTTCCCTTGGTCTGAATTCACCTCTCTAGGTACCTTATGTAAGTGGAATCATGCAGTATTTGTTCTTTTGTGACTTATTTCACTTCCCATGGTGTCCATAGGGGTCATGCACGTTGTGGCGTGCGTCAGAATTGCTTTCTTTTTTAGTGCTGAATAAGACTCCATTGTGTGAATATGCCACATTTTGTTGATCTGTTCTTCTGCTGCTGGACACGGGGGTTGGTCCCGCCATTTGGATACTGTGGATAATGCTGCTGTGAACAGGGGCGTACAGATGTCTCCTTGAGTCCCTTCTTTCAGTTCTTTTGGGATATACCCAGAAGTGGAATTACTGGACCATATGGTAGCTCTTTTTAAAATTTTTTGAAGTGCCATACTATTTTCCACAGCAGTTGTACCCGTTTACATTTCTATTATGCCAACAGTGTACAAGGGCTCCAATTTCTCCACATCCTCACCAGCACTTGTGTTTTCATTTTTTTTGTTTTTCTTTTCTTTCTTTCTTCTTCCTTTTTTAAATGGTACTATCCCAACAAGTGTGATAGCAGGAATTTGCTTTTAATTACAGCTACTTCTGGCCTCACGAGACGTCTTTCAGAGGAATGTAGTGTGATCTCACCTTGGAAACGAGAGCTGCCTCAAGGCAGTGGTGCATGCAGTGCTGACAGGTGCCAAGGGTTACTGCCTTCCCCGTGGACATCTGGGCTATACTGCAATGCCCCTGTGGGTGCAGCAGGGCCCCTAGGGTGCCTCCGTGCAGCTTGGGAACCATGGAACTAGACACTGTGCTTCAGACGGGTAGATAAGCACAGAAACAGAGCCATAAGGACTGGGAGGAACGTCCAGTCCATAGTTCCGTGTGGAACCACGATCCATGGAGGCAGCTGAGGGGTGAGTGTAGTGTACGTGGCTGTGTGCTCCATCTCCGTGCTTACAGCCCTACAAAATGGGAAGAGAATGGAAGAAACAGGAGAGAAAAAGTCCCGTGTGGTTTCCCGGAATCCTGTCGGTAGTGAGAGTCTCAGCATTGTTATTCCTAGCATGTTTTGTGTGTAATGTGAGATGAAGCAAATGATTACTGATGTGATCTTTTAACTCTGAGGACCTTGACCAGGATTTTCAGTGGGGAGGAGAAAGGAGATATGGAGGAAAGGTGCTGCGGGTTAAGAAAGCCTCTGGAGGCTGGGCGCAGTGGCTCACGCCTGTAATCCCAGTGCTTTGGGAGGCCGAAGCAGGTGGATCACGAGGTCAGGAGATCGAGACCATTCTGGCTAACACGGTGAAACCCTGTCTGTACTAAAAATACAAAAAAAAAAAAAAAAAAAAAAAAAAAAAAAAAATTAGCAGGGCGTGGTGGCGGGCGCCTGTAGTCCCAGCTACTCCGAAGCCTGAGGCAGGAGAATGGCGTGAACCTGGGAGGCGGAGCTTGCAGTGAGCCGAGATCGCGCCACTGCACTCCAGCCTGGGCGACAGAGCGAGACTCTGTATCAAAAAAAGAAAAAAAAAGAAAAGAAAAGGAAAAAGCCTCTGGAATCCAGAACTACAAATCCATAAATAACCCTAGAGCGTTCCCTGGAGAGGCCTGGAATCAGTGGCCAACCCAATCACACGGAGCACCCCCAGTCCCGGGTAGTGTCTTGAAATTCAGTTTTCTGCTGAAAGAAGCTGGGACTACTTGGACAAATGGTTGATACCGGGTTGGGGGCAGGAAATGTACAAGTTGAACCTAAACGCTTTTTCATAGCAGATAATAAAGGAGCCGCCCTAGACTGTGAGGATGTGATTCTGCTGAGAGAGAGCATTAAAAGAAGGAAAAAACTATTAAAGTCAAAGACCACGAGGATAGCGTTAAAAGGACTCGTGAGCTCACCTGATGAAGCCAGAGATGGACAATTTGAACATCAGTAAGAGTAAAAATCACAGTGGGTTGAAATGTATACAGTATGTTTAAATCCATGAGTTTTTAACAATACTCAGGAAACAAACCTAATCTGTCACCTTTGGAGAATGCTAGGGAACCAATTATTTATTTTTGAACATTGGTAAATAAGGGAAAGCTCTGAAATACGTATCCTGCTTTTCTTATGCAGGCCGCACTACTGGGTGAGCAGGTGGCTGGTTGGGAGGTTCCATGTATAGAGGATGGAACCTCTGTGTCTGAAGTGTCCCAGCACATCTGAATTCACAAGCTGGGCGCTGGTGGCCCTGGTGCCTGCTGACATCTTGGGAAGGGAGGAAGAGCCACACTGCCCAGGAGCTGGTCTGCCCCGATTCTAACGGGGATCTCATTCGACTTCCAGATCCAACCACCGATTTGCAGGAGCACAAAGGACAGAGGACGATGTTTGGCTGTGCTTCGGGCACCTGGCCATCAAAAGCCAAACCACAGGAAATGCTGTGTGACCAACGACTCTTCAGTTAATAACTTGGGAGGCAAAAAAAAAAAGAGATGGAAGCACAACCAACGGTTAAAGGGGACATAAAAGGCACACATAGTGTGTGTTTAGGGACATGTGCTACACGGAGCAAGGTGGGGCTGTGATTACCCCACAACCAGGACATGATCAGGGGCACACAGGGAGGCCGGGTCCCGAGGGCTGGAGCGGCCGGTAGGGCCCCTCTTCCCTGCTTAAGGTTTGTAAAGGTTGTTTCATAGCCATTTATTTATTTATTTATTTATTTATTTATTTATTTAGAGATGGAGTCTCACTCTGTCGCCCAGGCTGGAGTGCAGTGGCGCGATCTCAGCTCACTGCAAGCTCCGCCTCCCGGGTTCACGCCATTC
This sequence comes from Nomascus leucogenys, assembly GCF_006542625.1. Taxonomy (NCBI): domain Eukaryota; kingdom Metazoa; phylum Chordata; class Mammalia; order Primates; family Hylobatidae; genus Nomascus; species Nomascus leucogenys. The sequence goes on from NC_044386.1 coordinate 70,569,427, forward strand.
TCCTGCCTTAGCCTCCCTAGTAGCTGGGACTATGGGCGCCCGCCACCACGCCCGGCTAATTTTTTTTTGTATTTTTAGTAGGGACGGGGTTTCACCATGTTAGCCAGGATGGTCTTGATCTCCTGACCTCGTGATCCACCTGCCTCGGCTTCCCAAAGTGCTGGGATTACAGGTGTGAGTCACCGCGCCCGGCCTCATAGCCATTTATTAAGCTAAATATTTACACTATGTTTTCTAAAAAAGTAAAATTATTTTAACAACATAAAAGTCAAAGAAGTTCCTGGAAGTGGTCTTGAAGCTGGAAGTGGTCTTGAAGCTGCAAGTGGGCAATTGTGAACAGTCTGCCGGTGTAAGATGTGGCGCTTCGTCGTGGGAGCGCCATCTCCCTCCACTGCGGGCCCGGCGCCTTCCTGCAGCACACACAGCTCACTGCTGCCATTTCCCGTGTAATCCTGTCTTCTGTTTTGACTCAGACCCACTCGTATCTTTGTTGTCTGGGGTCTGTGCTTTACTAGGGGACCTTGGAGTTCTGTTGTTGGCTGTGACTTCATTCCATGTTCTTTCCCATAAGGAACTGTGCTGGGAATAGTTTGTCCGATGATTCCATGGTCATGCTTTTTGGCCTTTCCTGTGAGGAGTGAATGGGGAGCACGTGGAACTCATTGCTGCTGTCTTCAGTATTTCTTGGGGGAGGAACTCGGTGTGGTTTGTTCCAGGCTGAGCCCACCCTGAGGTTGATTGTTGGACCCACCTGCCTGGTGCAGGCTGCCAGGGTCTTCCTGACAGCGCGGGATCCCACACTTTCCATTTCATCCTGCAACCATCAGACCCAGGGACATGTGTGGCTCCTTCTCCAGTAAGTGACCTGGGAGGCGTCCTTACCCCAGGACCCGAGTGAGCGTCTGTTGGAGACTCCCAGGTGTGCAGGCCAGAAGGACACGCCCAGTTGTGTGGCTGCCTCTTCCCTGCAGGGAGAGAGAGAAGGCTGGCGTGGGGCTTCTCCCTGGGCTGGGCCTACGTTTTCCCCAAGGCCCGTGGCCGCTGGAGCAGCTCCTGAGCGACTCTGCTCCTTCCTGGGCCTTGGTTTCCTCGTTCTCAGTGGGGGCTTCTACCAGACTGTCTGGGAGATGTTTTCAGCCCTCTAATTTGTGCATGCTGTGACTCACCCAAAATTACAGAGCAAAGCTAATGGAATCAGGAATTTATAAATCCCCCTTCCTTCCTCACGCGGTTCCTTGAGTTTTTGAAAACTACCATTCAGAATGAGACAATGGCCCTCTACCTGAGGCCACAGGGTTGTCTGTGGTCTGACTGATTTCTGGCTGGTCAGGCTGGGTGAGCCCCACCAGTGTGAACGTACTAAAGGCTTCTTCCTTGCCCTGGGACACCGGTTCTGGCCAGGCTACAGGGCTCACAGCTCAGACCTGCCTCTGCCCAGGAGTGACATGGTCCCCTCTGCTCACGTGCTACGGATCAGAGCTGCCATGTGGCCCAGCCTGGGGAGGCCAAGAAGCATGGGAGACTCCCCAGCTATTCGACGAGCAGGACCTGTCCATGCCATCTCCCATCTATGCCCCGCATCTGCGACTTCCAAAGAGCATCGGCCTGCACTGTCCTATGAAACGCCACCTCGAACCCTTTCTGGCAAGTGCAGTTAATCCTGTTTGATGGATTAGGAAACCAAGGCTCTGAGGGAGGCTTTCAGTGCCACAGCTGGGAGGTGAGAGTTGTGAGTTGCAGATGTCTCAGCCATCCCCAGCGTGTCCATTCTGGGTGGTGGGAAGCTTTTCACTCAGCACTGAGTACATGATGCCTACGGTGTTCCTGGCCTCCTCCATCAGGAGTCAGGGGCCCTTCTCCCCAGGATGCTCATCAATGGCCCCGGCTCCTCCAGCCCTGGCTCCTCCAGCTCTGGCCCCTCCTTGGGCTGTGGCTGCACCCTGGGCTCCACCCACTCCAGACCCAAAGGCCCATGGGCCAACCAGACACCGCCCCTACATGGTGTGCCCACAGGCTCTTATGGATCCCAGAGGGCCCCCTTTGTCCTGCTTGGGGAGGCTGGGGTGGCCCCTCCACAGTGCCCTGCCGTGGCCCCCATGCTCCCCAACTCCCTACTGCGTCTGCTGGATGTTTGAACAGCCTCCTGCCCTAACCCTTGCATCCTGCCACCTCTGGCCCACTCTCCACTCTGGCCCACTCTCCACCATGGCCCACTCTCCACCCTGGCCCACTCTCCACCCTGCAGCCAAGTGATCTTTTCCAGCGGCACGTCTTGAGTATTGCTGATGGCTGCGACTGCTCTCAGGATCAAATTGTGTCTCTTCCAAAAGAGACATCAGATAAGAGACATTGGAAAAGAACACGAATTGTGGTCACCCAGAGCTCTTTCGCGGTTTGGGATTAAGCCATGCAGAAAGGTGTGCAGGAGCCTAGCTCACCTGCCAACCCTGCCTCTTGCCATCTTCTATTTTGTATGCTCAGTCACCCCAGAAAATTGCTGTGGCCCTTGGATTTACCTCCGGGTCACTGTCTATCCGGTACCCTCTGCCTGGGATGCCTCCTGGGTCTCCATCACCCACCTCACTCGTTTTTTGTCTGCACATGGCATCTACTTCAGCCCTTCCGCAAGACGCCTTCCCAGGCTGGGTCTGGACCACCATGTGGACTCGCTCCTCGCAGTACTGGCCACATGCCCTCAAGCCCATCTGTTTCTTAGAGTCGATGTCCCCTAGGGTGTGAGTTCCTGGTGAGCAGGAGAACCTGTGCCTTTTATAATCTGGTGTGCTGCTTGGCATGCTGAAGGAACCAAGGCAATGTTGGGAAATGAATGGAACAGCTGTACTGTGCAGAGATACGTGCAGAGAGGGGCAGGAGGAAGCCTCCACTTCAGACTTCAGTGTGAAAAAGAGACACTGGAAAAGAACATGAAATGTGGTTGCCCGATGCTCCTTTGTGGTTTGGGATGAAGCCCTGCAGAAAGGTCCGGGCAGCACTGCAGCCCTGCCACGCTGCTTGCCCCACGTGGGTTCTGGAGTCTGGTGGCACCTGGAAGAGCAGGTGGAGTGGAAGCTGCTAGAAGGTGGGAACCTGAGGGTCCTGGGCTGGCGGAGGCCTTGCTCCCACTTTGCCTAGGGAGGCAGTGGGCTTCCTCCATTTGAACTTTGCCCTGAAGAGCTGGGCCTTCCTTGTTCGTAGGGAGCCTGAGGCTTCTTCCAAGCACACCGCAGCCATGCAGGAGGTGCGGCAGAGCATGCAGAGATCCATCTGGCACCTCGCAGCCAGCCGTGGCGCCACTGTCAGGACTCTGTGAAAAATGAGGTTTCTCTTTGGTGCGGGGACGACCAGAGGGAAGGAGACTGGTAGAGCATAAGTATTCAGCCGATCATTAAAAAGTGAAAGTCAGAAGCAATGTAAGTCAAAACTCAGGACATCTCAGGGTGACCTTGGCCCCTCACAGTTGTTCGTGTTTGAAATCACATTGATTCTTGCAGCTGTCCAAGGCACTGGAAATAACCACTCTGGGTGATGTCGTTGGGATGGTTTTGTCAACACTCAGGATTTGGGGGTTTCATATGAAAATTTCACATTACAGAAAAGGGAGAAGTGCAGTTTTGTGTGTTTAGGGTTATTGGTGGCTAGACATCTGAAAATCAGGATCCCCACTCATTGATTTTTTTTTTTTTTGAGATGGAGTCTTGCTCTGTTGCCCAGGCTAGAGTGCAGTGGCCCATCTTGGCTCACTGCAACCTCCGCCTCCCAAGTTCAAGTGATTCTCCCGCCTCAACCTCCTGAGTAACTGGGATTATAGGCGCCTGCCCCCTGCCTGGCTAATTTTTGTATTTTTAGTACAGCCAGGGTTTTGCCATGTTAGCCAGGCTGGTGACTCCTGACCTCAGGTGATCAGCCCACCTTGGCCTCCCAAAGTGCTGGGATTACAGGGTGCCACTCCTTGAATTTTGTTGCCGTTGCCAGGAAGATTGATGGAGGGAAAATACACTCTCCACAGAGGAGATCCTGTGTTTACAGCCGTCTTAGATAGAGTCATGATGAGGAGGAGGACTCTGGGCCGACAGTGTATGAGGGTTCCGCCTCACAAGGCTGTTTGGTGTTTGTGCCCACACTGGGTGTGATGGGTTGAAGCAGCGGATAACAAGCCTATTACTGTTATGCAAATGTGGGCGGCACAGTTGCATTCTTCATGCATGTGTCTCTTCCTAATGAGTTTCAAAATCTTAATTTAGATCTTGATTTTGTTGCAGATAGGATTCCAGTTTAAAGAGAGTATGTCATTCAGAGACTGTGGTAGACAGGAAAATGGTCTTCAGAGATATCCACACCCTAGCCGTGGGGCCTGTAAATCTGTCACTTTATATGACAGAAAGGACTTTGCAGATCTGATTAAGTTATGGATCTTGAGATGGAGAGGTTATTCTGGATTATTCAGGTGGGCCCTTATAATTATGGTGACCCTTATAAGAAGGAAGCTGGAGGAGTTAATTGTCAGAGGAGAAGGTGCTGTGACGATGGAAGTGGAGATTGGAGTGGTGCACCTTGAAGATGGAGGAAGCAGCTGCAAGCCAAGGAATGCACGTGGCTTCTAGAAGCCAGAAAAGGCAAGGAAACAGATTCTTGCCTAGAGCTTCTGTAAAGAACCAGGCCAGTTGACACCATGACCTTAGCTCAATGAGACCTGCATGGGATTCCTTTCTTTTTATTTTCTTTCTTTTTTTTTTTTTTTTTGAGACAGGATCTTGCTGTGTCATCCAGGCTGGAGGGCAGTGGCACCATCTCAGCTCACTGCAACCTCCACCTCCTAGGTTCAAGCCATTTTCGTGCCTCAGCCACCCATGTGGCTGGGATACAGGCACATGCCACCATGTCTGGCTAATTTTTGCATTTTTTTGTAAAGATAAGGTCTTGCTATATTGCCCAGGCTGTTCTTGAACTCCTGGACTCAAGGGATCCACCTGCCTCAGCCTCCCCAAGTGCTGGGATTATAGGCGTGAGCCACCACACTCAGCCCTGTGTGAGATTTCTGAACTATAGAATTGTAAGATAGTAAGTTGGTGTTGTTTGAAGTCACTAGATTTATGGTGACTTGTCACAGCTGCCGTAGGAAGCTAACACAGAGACTCAGGGACCAAGCCTTTCCATTGCAGCAAGGTTGATCAGTTGTTCTCTCCCATCATGGGGCTCTCATTTTGCTCACGTCCTATGTCATCATCCCTCTTTTCCTGGAGAGCAGGAGCTGACTTCAGATGCCAAATCTTCTTTTCCTGCCACAGTGCACTCGCAGCTCTTGGGAGGTGAAGGTTCTGCCTGCTGCTCTTCTGGAATGATAAACGCTGGGCCCTTAGTGGAAATGTCAGGTGAAATGGAAGGCAGCTCTTTGGGGGCAGTGATGGGACCTGCAGCGGGCCTCTTGGAGCTGGCACTGAGGGCTGCTCCCTGTCCCTCTGTGGGTGTATTGGCTGCACGCTGACTGGCCATCCTCATGGGTGTGGCCTGGTGTGTGTGCAGGTAGACGGAGGCCGGAGTATCCTTGAGAGGCTATGCCTTCTCTCGGCTTCTGTTGGAGCCAGAGCCATCAGGGAGCCATCACCTGTCCTGGCCTGACCTGCCCTGTCATGAATGCTGTGTTCCTCGAGCTGCCTCTCAGGCTAGGGGATGAGGTGGCTGTGCTCAGGCCTGGCTTCTGCAGGCTTCTTCATATCTTTGGAGCAGCTCTACCACTGGAATCTGTGACATGAGAGGCCTGTAGCCCAGCCCCATCATCCAGAATGGAGAGGCAGCCCTGCAGCCTCCTGGGGGCCAGAGCTCCTTGCCTGGGTCATCACAGAACTAAGCCTTAAAATCAGGAGGCCTCAGCAAAGCACCTCTAGAGACTCAAACCACCTTATAAATCTCACTGGGAGTGAACGATTGACTTTTTACGCAGTACCAGGACTACATACTACCTCATTCATGGGTTTTTCCTCTAAACTGCTAATGTTTGAAGTGGAAATTTTCAAAACTGACTAATGCCTCTGCTTCAAGATTTGATGTCAGGCAACTTATTTATAAATAAAGCAGCTTTTCAAGGAGCATTAACAAACTAACAGTGCCTCGCGTTAGGATACTCAGAGCCAAGTCGTGGCTCTAGGTCAGCCTCGCAGGGTGTTAGGGAGCCAGTTCTCCATCCCAGGGCCATGGACTTCTGGGTCCTTGCACCATCCAGAGAGGTGATGATGTGGTTATTCCCATGTATAGAGTCTACTGTTTTCAGGGGGCGTTTGCATCTGTGGTTTCATTCGATGTTCAGAGCATCCCCACAGGGGTTAGTTCATGTAGAGAAGGAGTCAGAGGCCCACAGAGGTTCAGGGTTTGCTGGATCACCAGCTCCTAAGAGCGGCCCTTTGGGCTGAGGCCAAGGCGCTTTCTTTCTTCCAAGACAGAAATTCTCCTTTTCCTTTCTTTGCCATAATGGCCACCTCCTTCTACCCCATATCCTTCTTCCCTTTGGCCACTGGTGAGTTCTGTTTATTTTTGAAAAAAAAAAAAAAAAAAAAAAATTAAAACTCTGGGAGCTTGAGACTGAGGAAGAGTCCCCTTTTGTACAGATTTTTGGACTAACATGTTAGCTCTCTGCCCTGTGTAACTTCAGAGTTTGGCAGGTGATGGGGACACGCCCGTTGGAGAGTCCTAGTGTGTCCAGTTTTGTCCCCGCAGCTTCACCGGCTGTCAGAGCCACAGCCTTTGCTTACAGCTACGCCCTGGAATATTTACCAGCAATTTCTTTTTTCTTTCTTTTGTCTTGTTTTGTCTGTGTCAGTGTTTTGTGGTCTTACTGTACCCGTTGTTTTACTATAGGCAGATACTGTAAATGCTGATACAGTGTGTGCCCTGCGGTTGTGGTTTTTAGGGCCTTGCAGCATCTTTGCTAGTGCTCACTGCAAATAGGGGCAGGAAGCCGTTGTTTGGGAATGAGCCACATGGTGGGATATCTTGGATGTCCCAGGCCAGGCACAGAGCAGCTGTTCAGTAAATGTTGCTTAGTGAGAGGCCGGCGGGTTGGTGAGGATGGGCAGGGGTGGGCGTCCAAGGCCGCAGAGTTGTCAAGCGGGAGGTGGGCCAGCCAGCAAGTCCAGCTCAAGGAAACACCATGGGGTCCAGGGGCTCTGTGTAAGAAATGGCAGAGGTTTGGCTTCGCTTTTAGTTGTTTTGTTAGTTGTTCAAGTGAGGAGAGCACACCGAGAAGGGAGGAGAGTGAGGCTGGCTGAGCGTCATGGCAGGGTGGTAAAGGAATTAATCACCCAGACAGGTTGTCCGTTCATGTGCCGTTGTTTGCATTGCTGTGATACAAACTGCTGTGCTACTGAAACCTTCTGAAAAGCAAGCCACCCAGAGAGTGACTTGGGCAGGTGTGTATTTATGTGTGCATCAGGGAGAGGAATACTTGCAAGGAGCAGAGCTTCCAGAAGACCAAGATTCAGTGGAGGCAGCAAGTCAGGGCCAGGCAGAAGCCCCTGGGGTATCTGCAGAAGAGCGCTTTCCAGGGTGCATGGATGGATGTGTTAACTAGCCAGTTCCTACATATCACTGAGGAGAGGTGCCTGCCCTCCTGGGAGCCGAGCCTATTCCATTGCTTCTGTTGTTTTTTTTGAGACAGGGTCTCGCTCTGTCACCTAGGCTGGAGTGCAGTGGCACGATCTCAGCTCACTGCAGCCTCTGCCTCCCAGGCTCAAGCCATCCTCCCACCTCAGCCTCCCAATTAGTTGGGACTACAGGTGAGCACCACCATGCCTGGCTAGTTTTTAAATGTTTTGTAGAAACGGGGTCTCACTGTATTGCCCAGACTGTTCTCGAACTCCTGGGCTCAAGTGATCCTCATGCCTCCACCTCCCAAAGTGCTGGGATTACAGTCGTGAGTTACCACGCCCAGCCTCTTGTTGTTGTTAGTAAACTTTTAATTCTAGAACAGCTTTAAAGTTATAAAAAAGTTGCAAAGACTGCAGAGAATTCCCATGCTTTCTTCCTCCAGTCTTCTCTCTTGTTAACATCTTACATCACACGGTGCATTTGGCATAACTGAGGAACCAACATGGGTCCATTGCTATGAACTAAACTCTGCAGTTTACACCAATTTCCTTAGTTTTTGCCTAATGTTTTTTTTCTGTCCCAGGAGCCTGTCCAGGCCACTACATTACCTATAGTCCTTGTGTCTCCTTAGCCTCCTCTGGTCTGTGACAGTTTTTCAGCTTTCCTTGTTTTTAATTACCTTGATAGTTTTCAAGAGTACAGGTCTTTGTGGAATGTCCTTCAATTTGGGTTTATCTGCTGTTCTTCTCATGGTTAGACTGGAGTTACGGGTTTGGGGGAGGAAAACCACAGAAGTGAAGCGCCATTTTCAACATACATCAATGTTACATGATAGCAACGTGACTCATCACTATTGATGTTGACCTCGATCACCTGGCTGAGGTAGCATTTGCCAGTTGCTCACTGTAAGATTACCCCACCTTCAGTGGAGTGTGGTGGCTCATGCCTGTAATCCCAGAACTTTGGGAGGCCGAGGTGGGTGGATCATGAGGTCAGGAGATCGAGACCATCCTGGCTAACATGGTGAAACCCCGTCTCTACTAAAAACACAAAAAATTAGCCGGGTGTGGTGGCAGGCGCCTGTAGTCCCAGCTACTTGGGAGGCTGAGGCAGGAGAATGGCGTGAACCTGGGAGGCAGAGCTTGCAGTGAGCTATCATGCCACTGCACTCCAACCTAGGCGACAGAGCGAGATTCTGTCTCAAAAAAAAAAAAGAAAAAAAAAGATTACCCCACCTTCTTTCCATAGTCCTCCCTGGAAGGAGGTCGAGGTGGGGAGCCCATGCTTAAGGAATGTGGAGTTACACTCCACCTCCTTCATGGGGGTGGGGATATCTGTATAAATTATTTGGAATATTTCTATATGGGAGACTTATCTATTCTCCCCCATTTATTTATTCAAACATTTACATCAATATGGATTTGTGGATATATAATTTATACCTTGCTTTGCAATCCAGTGCTATGTTATTTATTTTATTGCTCAAACTGTCCCAGCTTTGACCATGTGAAGCTCTTTTAGGTGGCCTCCTGTGTCCCCTTGAGAGATCCCTACCTTTTTGTTTTTTTGAGTACAGTCAGTCGGCCGTAGCCGTGAGTTCTGCATCTGTGGATTCAACCAACCTTGGATGGGAAATATTTGGGGGAAAAATAGATGGTTGCATCTCTACTGAACAGACTTTTTGTCTTGTCATCATTCCTTAAACAGTACAGTATAACAACGATTTACATAGCATTTACATTGTACTAGGTATTATAAATAATCTAGAAAGGATTCAAAATATACTGAAGAATGTGCATAGGTTATATGCAGATTCTACACTATTTTATAGAAGGGACTTGAGCATTGAGGATTATGGTATCTGCAGGGGGGCCTAGATTCTAACCAATCCCTTACAGATACCCAAAGAAAACTGTACCTCTTTCTGGCACAAGATACTCAGGCTCATCTTGAATTTTTCCTACCCGGTCCTGGACTCAGCTATTTCTGCAAGGATCCCTGCCTTATTTTATTAAAGAATGGTATCTAGAAACCAAGGTCTGGACACAGGGTTCTTCTTGTCACCGAGGTACATTGCTTCCAGGCCCTCTCAGCAGACAGAGCTAGGAAACGTGTGTATGCTAATCTGTGTATACATATGTATCTCCCATAGTTTTTTTTTTATTTTTTTATTTTTTGAGACAGAGTCTTGCTCTGTTGCCAGGCTGGAGTGCAGTGGCACGATCTCCACTCACTGCAACCTCCGCCTCCCAAATTCAAGCAATTTTCCCGCCTCAGCCTCCTTAGTAGCTGGGACTACAGGTGTGTGTCACCACGCCCAGCTAATTTTTGTACTTTTAGTAGAGACAGAGTTTCACCATGTTGGCCAGGGTGGTCTCGATCTCTTGACCTCATAATCCATCCGCCTTGGCCTCCCAAAGTGCTGGGATTACAGGCGTGAGCCACTGCACCCGGCCTTTTTTTTTTTTTTTTTTTTTTAAGACAGAGTCTCACTGTGTTGTTCAAGCTGGAGTGAATGGCACAATCTTGTCTCACTGTAATCTCCACCTCATGGGTTCAAGGGATTCTCCTGCCTCAGCCTCCCAAGTAGCTGAGATTATAGGCATGCACCACCACGCCTGGCTAATTTTTGTATCCCATAGCTTTTTTTTGAATGCACAACCCCATCTGGTGGCCAAGCCCTGGACCTAGCCTCCTGATCACTCATGGGAACCATGACCACATGTCACATAGTAGAAAGGAAAACTTGGACAACTGACTGTGTAGACAGGAGCAGCAGCAACAAGACAGACTTGGAAGGCTTAAAGAATATTTTCCAAGTATACAGAAATACAGAGAATAATAAGAGGAATGACTTTGAGAGCCCGAGGGAGGAGGATTGCTTGAGCCCAGGAGTTCAAGAACAGTCTGGGTAGCATAGGGTGACCTTGTCTCTACAAAAAAAAAAAAAAAAAAAAAGCCAGGTGTGGTGATGTGCACCAGTGGTCCCACCTCCATGGGAGGCTGAGGCAAGAGGATCACTTGAGCCTGGGAAGTTGAGGCTGCAGTGAGCCATGATTGCACCACTGCATTCCATCCTGGCTCACAGAGCAAGATTCTGTTTAAGAAAAAAGGAGTGTCTGGGGTACCTGCTATCCAGTTTAAGACATGTACAAATATGATTCAGCCTTCCATGAGCATGCCTCCCCAGCCACCCCTGTGAAACCCAGTAAATTGAATTTACTGTTTGTTTTTTGGAGGTATGTTTTATTTTTACACTGCATGTATGCCTAAATGATATATCCTATTGTTATGATATTTTCAAACTTTGTAGAAATGATATCTTACTGTGTTCCTACAAGTTGAATTTTCATTAACTGAGACGTTTTACATGTATTTATCTTCTTAGCAATCCTGAGAAAAGCAAGAGTCACTATCTCCATTGTACAGATAGAGAAAATGATAATGCAGAGCAATGACATGATTTTTGCTAATTTCAAGCAGCTAATGAAGATCGACTCACATTCGTATCTTCAGAGCCCTAGTCCATGCTCTTTGTATGACGTAAATGTCGAGATTCATCAGGAAAAGGAAGAACAAGCAGGTCTTGTTGGTTACTCTGTGACCCTGTTGCTTCCCTGGGATCTGGAGGTCCTGGTGTCTCCCTTAGCCTGGAATCCCAGGCTCCGTCTGGGTTTTGCAGGCTCCAGGAGTTTTGATGAAATGAGGACCCATATGGCTGGTTGAGACTCCCACCCCCTCATCACTCCCTACCAGCGTTTGTGCAGAATCCTCCTCTCCTCCTGAGTTGGAAATAATGTATAGTTGGCTTAAAAGTCAGCCCCTCCTTATTTTAGCACCAGATGCTGCCCCTCAGCTTCACGCTGCCCTCCAGCAGCATTGCCTGTGGTCCATGGGATCTTGGCCTTCACACTCAGCATTGAAACAGCTGCCTTCCGCTCCTATCGTAGGAAAGAGAACAGAAGTCTCTTGCTCCCACTCCCCCCCGCCCCACCCCCTGCTGCTGGCCTATTTTTGTGCTTTGTTTTGCTGTAGAACTTCTGGAAAGAGTTGTCTGCAGTGGCTTTCTCCATTTCCTCCCTTCCCGTTCTCTCTTATACCCACTCCAGTCGGACTTTTGCCCCTTCCACAGACACCTCTCCTGACACTTTTGACCCCATCACTTAGAGATCAAGATCTCTAAGACTCCAAGTCTCCAGATCCAGTGGTCAGCTCTTGGTCCCTTCCCATGTGACTGGCCAGCAGTGTTTGCCACAGTCGTCCCCCCTAGGAAACACCTTTTTCCCTTGGCTTGTGGGGCACTCTGTGCCTGGGATTTTCTTCCTGCTTCACTGGACTTTGCTCAGTCCCTTTACTGACCCGTGAGTGTCAGAGTGTCTCTGTGGTCAGTCCATGCCCCTCTTCTCCGCTCGGTCCCCACTCCCACCACGGTTGACCTCATTCCGACTTGTGGCACAAGGATCTCACATTTATCTTTTAGCTCTGATTTCTCTCCTGACCTCCAGACTGTACACCCTGTTCCCCACCCAGCACTTTCCCTTAGAGTTCTAATTGACGTCCCCACACAACAGGCACCAAGCTGTCCCTGGCTGTCTCAACCTCAATCTCCACATCTCAGTAAATGGCAGCTCCATGCTTCTGGACGCCTAGACCATAGACTTGGAGCCAAACTTGACTCCTGTCTCTCTCAAACCCCACATGGAATCTGTTCGGTAAGCTGCCCCTGGTCACACCGGCACCGCTGCCGTGCGATGAGAGCCTGTCATCTCCTTGCTGGATTGCTGTGCCAGTTTCCTGATGGTTCCTGTTTCCACGCTGACTGCATACCTTCCCACCCAAGTCTGTGTCTGCTCAGCAGCTGGTTTATTGCATACAAACTTAAATGAGAATGCTCCTCGGACTAGAGCTCTCCATTCTCTGGCCATCCCACTCAGAGTAAATGCTGGAGGCCCCTCCTCAACTGACTTTATTTCTTAAAACTCTATCCTGCAAAATCCTGCCTGGCTAATAACTTTATCACCTTCTTTGTGTTGGTTCCAACGTTCCCTTCTCCAGGTGGCTTCTGCGGATTTTGGTACTGGCCCACATCCCTGCGCTGGTAACCCCCTACCATGCACAAGCACCCCCACATTAATTCTTTAGCTTATTTGTTTATTGTTGTTTGTGCCACTCCAGACAGGAAGCCTGTGGGGGTTGGGGGCTTGGTCTGCCTTCTTCAGCCCTGGGCTCCCAGTCCTGGCATCTGCTTGAAGACGGTGCTCACGGTCAGGCTGCAGCAAATTCACAGTTGACACCTAGGAGTGAGGGCCTCCTGCCATGCTGCACACTGGCCTCTCACCTGCCTCCTGCTAGTCCTGGGCACACCTGGAGGACAGGGAATTTCTTTCCCCATCTGCCTTGGCATCCTCCAAACCTGGGGACCTTTCTAACACCTGACTGCTTGATGACCATGTGTGTGTCCTGTGGATTTCTGCCCAGGAGGGTCCCTCACTCTGGCCCTCAGGGCCACGTGCATGTGAACACCAACTGGTAGGGTTGGTTTCCTATGCAGAGAGCCGGGCCAGAGGCACAGCCAGCCCACCTCCAGCCCCATCGTTCACACTTCACCCAGTCCCCTGGCCTTTCTGACGCTGTGTGTATCTGTATTTGTTGCAGTGAACACAGCCTAGAATTGTAGGACTTTGTCAGATAGGTTGATTTTCAACCCCGTAAAAAATACATTTTACTTAACCACCTAGGATACCTCTATATTACAGACCTGAAGCAGAAGTTTCAGGAGAGAGTTTCTTACTCTCATTAGAGGTGATGCGTTTTCTGTGGTCTTCGGTTTCAATGGCCCATAAACTCACTTGGCCATCTGCCTGTGGGTCCCTAGCAGTCCATAAGCCACAGCTTTCTCAGCCATACTTCCTGTTCTGGAGGAGAAACCTGAGCTGCAGAGAGCTAAGGGTCTCGCTAAGGTCACACCAGTGAATTCACCAAACAGCCAGGACTGTAACCCTGTCCTCTCCTCTGATTCCCATACTGTGGCTTTTTTAGGCTTGTGTAATTAATTTTAATGATTGCACCATTGTGGCTTATTTAAATTACCCCAGGAGGAACATCAGCTCTGTTCAAGAAATGTTACTATAGTTGCTCACCTGCTCTGTTCAGGGAAATGCATCTTTTGTGGGATTTCTTCTGAGTAATTAAGAGGGTCTAAGAAGCTGGTTTGATAGTCATTTATTTAACTGTAGAGAAGAATGAAGTTAAACACAAAAGCTGGTTCCATCTGCAGGAACATATGAGTGATTTGAATTAGGGTGTTCATCAAAGGCCCTCCCAGGTGCCTAGGGAGGCGTGGGGGGCCTTGGTGGGTTCCCCGAGGGTAGGGCCAAGACCTCGGGCCAGTTCCATTGCATTGGGCGTGTTTGGGGCAGAACCTTGTGCTTGGAGGTAGGTGTTGGTTCTGGCCCTCGGTTGCTTGCTCCTGCAGGCAGGGCCATGGACCCATAGCTCAGCAACCATGGAGGAGCTGTGAGAAATGCGCAGTCTCAGGCCCCACCATGGCTCTGCTGACTCGGAACCTGCATGTTAACGAGACTGGGGGTTTGTATGCACATCACAGCCGGTCCAGCTCTGGCCTGAGGACTGGGGTCTGTGGTTTCTAGTTTTTATCATCCAGCTGGTCATCCTCAGCAGTAGAGAGTGTGGTTGGTTACCATGTGCAGGGCATCATGCCAGGTGCTGTGGTAACAGAAGGGTGGGGCATAGCCCTCCCGGCCCTCTGGGGCTTGCTGTCTCCAGGGCAGGCAGGGGCTGGCGTATGCAGTTGCATACCATGGTGTTTTACAAAGCACAAATGCCATGGACCCCAGGGGTGGGCTGGATTGAGATGCAAGGAGGGAAAACAGATGGGGTGGGGTCCCAAGTAGGAGGAACTGCATGAGGAAAGGCTCGGAGGCTGGAGAGATGCAGATGCAGTCAGGGAATAGCCAGTGTCAGAATGGAGCAGGCGACGGCCAGGTTTTGGAGGCTTTCAGTCCCATGTTTAGATATTTGGACTTCATCCAGTGGGTCATGGAAGCTACTATAAACTTTTTAAAATTAAGTACTATTTTATTTTAAAAATTATGTAAAATACACGTAACATAGAATTCACCTTCTTGAACCATGTTTAAGTGTAGAGCTCAGTTGCGTTAAGTACATTTACACAGTTGTGCAGCCATTGCCCCCATCCACCTCCAGAACTCTCCTCATCCTGCAAAACTGAAACTCTGTCCCCATTAAACACTTAACTCCCATTCCTCCTCCCCTCACCCCCTGGCACCCACCACTGTACTTTCTGTCTATGATTTTGATGACTTCAGGTGCCTCATATGAGTGGAATTGTATAGGATTTATATTTTGTGACTGGCATATTTCACTTACAACGTCCTCACAGTGCACACATGTCGTAGCACGTGTTAGAGTCTCCTTGTCTGTTAAGGTCGAGGGATACTTCCTTGTATGAATAGACCACATTTTGTTGATCGTTCATCTGGTGAAGGACGCTTGGGTTGCTTTTACCTCTTGGCTGTTGTGAATCATGCTGCTGTGAACATGGGGGTACACTTTGAGCTCCTGTTTTCTTTTTTTTTTTTCTTTTTTTTTGAGACAGAGTCTCGTTCTGTCGCCCAGGCTGGAGTGCAGTGGCGTGATCTTGGCTCACTGCAAGCTCCGCCTCCCGGGTTCACGCCATTCTCCTGCCTCAGCCTCCCGAGTAGCTGGGACTATAGGTGCCCGCCACCATGCCCGGCTAATGTTTTGTGTTTTTAGTAGAGGCGGGGTTTCACCGTGTTAGCCAGGATGGTCTCGATCTCCTGACCTCGTGATCTGCCCGCCTCGGCCTGCCAAAGTGCTGGGGTTACAGGCATGAGCTACCACGCCCAGACTGAGCTCTCATTTTCACTTCCTTCGGGCATACACCCAGAAGTGGAGTCATTCCTAGGTCATATGGTAATTCTATTTTTAATATTTTAAGGATAGCAGTTTCCAAAGGGGCTGTATAATTTTGCATTCCTACCCACTGTATACAAGGGTTCCAGTTTCTCCACATCCTCACCAACACTTGTTATTTTCTGGTTTTTCAATCGTGGCCACCCTGATGGGAGTGGGGTAGCAGCTCTCTGTGGTTTGGATGGCGTTTTCCTGATTCACAGTGGTGTGGAGCACCTCTCCTGTGTGGGAGCACTATGGCCTGGTGAGCAGGGGCTCTGTGGTGGGGAGGCACGTGCCGAAGGCTGTAGGAGAGGGCGACGGGTAGTGCTGTGCATCAGGTTTGGGGTGATGGGGATGCTGCCCCTTGCACCTGCACATCAGGCCTCCCCCATGCTACTTTGGTGGCTTCTGTGGGAGCACAATATGTCCAGGGTGCCATCCCCAAGGCAGAAGGGAGCACCGTCTGGTTTGATGTGTGGCCTGTGCTGCACCAAGCCCACCACGTTTGCCCTATGACTGTGTCCTGCTGTGACTGGATTGAAGTCAGAGGAGCGGAGACAGGCGGGGGAGCATTTGGAGGACGTGTCTCTTGCTGTGGTGTCTTTGCAAAAGTGGCCAGCACTTGCACTGCCCAGTAGTATTTTCGATGCTCCTGGGAACATGAGCGGATTGCACTCTACGCTTTCTCAAAGTTAGATAAGACCATGTGCCTTGCTTCAGCCAATGACATGTAAGCAGAAGTGACTTGTGGGTAGAAGCTGGAAGGGACTTTCTATGCTGTCCTTTCTCCAGTCACATCGGTCCTAGAAGCACATGCCGAGGAGGAGGGGCCATAATAGCAACATCGCTGTTGTTTGCTTTGGACTCACAGTGGACTCTGAGTGAGCAAGACAGAAACCATTACTGGGCCCAGGCCCTGTGGCGTGGGAGCTGTTTGTTGCCGCAGCACAGCCTAGCCTATCCTCACTGCTCCAGGAGGAACCCGAAAAGTATTTTAAGTGCACAGACAGGTGAAGATGAAAGTGTAGCGTTTTGGGATAATTCTGCATGCTTCTTAGTATCTCCAACAGTTTCAAGACTTGGTGAAGGGGCTGCATTTTTCTGTAGGTAAATCTCTTGCTGAAGAGTTCATTATCAGCTGGTAATGGCTTCATTTTGTCAGCGGCACAGAGCTCTGGCTTGTGTGTGTCTGAGGCCTGTCCCCACTGGGGCAGGGAGCTAATGAGAACTCATGAACCCTGCATCTCTGCCTGGCTTTAACGGCCTCTGTGTTTTCCAGTGCTTATCAAATCCAGAGCCGTTTACATTTCAGGAGACAACTTCAGACTCTGTGGACCTCATTATACTTCCAAAGCAGGAGGGTTTGTTTTTTTTTTTTTTTTTTTTTTGAGACGGCGTCTCGCTCTGTCACCCAGGCTGGAGTGCAGTGGCGCGATCTCGGATCACTGCAAGCTCCACCTCCCAGGTTCACGCCGTTCTTCTGCCTCAGCCTCTCCAAGTAGCAGGGACTACAGGCACCCGCCACCACGCCCGGCTAATTTCTTTTTGTATTCTTAGTAGAGACAGGGTTTCATCATGGTCTCGATCTCCTGACCTCGTGATCCGCCCACCTCGGCCTCCCAAAGTGCTGGGATTACAAGCGTGAGCCACCGCGCCCGGCCCGCAGGAGGGTTGTTGTTTTTAAGCATTATTCCTGACTTTTTTTTTTTTTTTTTTTGACTGCAGAAATGCCTTTTTAATATCAGAAAATTTCCAAGTTTTCTTTACTTGGCTATAGTCTTGTTTTTAGTACTGCTTTGGTGGTTCAGTAACTATTCATTAAACAAATCTCTTCATTTTAAGTTTATTTCTTCTACAGAGCTCTGCTCTTCTCTTCTCTTCTCTTCTCTTCTCTTCTCTTCTCTTCGAGACAGAATCTTCTTCTGTCACCAGGCTGGAGTGCAGTGGTGCGACCTTGGCTCACTGCACCCTCCACCTCCTGGGTTAAAACAATTCTCCTGCCTCAGCCTCCCGAGTAGCTGGGACTACAGGTGCACGCCGCCATGCCCAGCTAATTTTTGTATTTTTAGTGGAGACAGGGTTTCACCATGTTGGCCAGGACGGTCTTGATCTCTTGACCTCATGATCTGTCCGCCTCGGCCTCCCAAAGTGCTGGGATTACAGGCGTGAGCCACCACATTCAAATATACATAAAAACAGAGAGAATTGTGATCCCTGAAAATTCATGTGTTGAAATGGACCTCAGAATGTGACCCTATTTGGAGAGAGGGTCTTTGAAGAGGTAATTGAGTTAAAATGATGTCATCAAGGTAGCTTAATCCAATCTGACTGATCTCGTTATAAGAAGAGATTCAGACACAGACAGGCACAGAAGGATGGCCGTGAACATACATGGCGGAAGACAGCCATATGTGAGCCAAGGAGCGAGGCCTCCTGAGAAACCAGCCCTGCTGACACCATGGTCTCAGACTTCCAGTCGCCAGAAGTGGAAGAAAATACATTTCTGTTTGTTAAGTCCCCTAGCCTGTGGTACTTTGTGATAGCATTCCTAGAAAACTAATGCAGTGCCTGTGTGCTATTGTTCAGTGTCAGCAGTTCCAGTTTTTAAGCAATCTTCATGGACTGCTCCCGACGTGCAGGGAGCATGGGGCCTATAGCAGAGAATTAGGCATCACCTGTCCTTGTGAAACTGACACTCTATGGAAACTGGAAAAATTCATGAGGACAAGCTTCAGTTAACAACACTTTGAGGCTGGGTGTGGGAGCTTGAGCCTATAATCCCAGCACTTCGGGAGGCCGAGGCAGGTGGATCACTTGAACCCAGAAGTTTTAGAGTGGCCTGGGCAACATGGTGAAACACCATCTCTACTAAAAATACAAACAATTAGTTGGGCCTGGTGGCAGGCACCTGTAGTCCCAGCTACTCGGGAGGCTGAGGTGGGAGGATTGCTTGAGCCCGGGAGGCAGAGGTTACAGTGAGCTGAGATTGCACCACTGCACTTCAGTCAGCCCAGGCGACAGAGTGAGACCTTGTTTCAAAAAAAAAAAAAAGGCACTTTGAGGCTGGGCACAGTGGCTTGTGCCTGTGATCCCAGCAGTTCAGGAAGCAGAGGCAGGAGTACTGCTTGAGGCCAGGAGTTCAGAACCAGCCTGAGCAACACAGCAAGACCCCTGTCTCCACAAAAAAATGTATTAAAATTAGCTGGGCATGGTGGTGCATGTCTGTAGTCCCAGCTACTTAGAGGCTGAGGCAGGAGGATTGCCTGAGCCCGAGAGGTTGAGGCTGCAGTGAGCTATGATCATGCCACTGTATTCCAGTCTGCGTGACAAAGCAAGATCTTGTCTCAAAAAAGAAAAAAAAAGCACTTTGAATTCTCATAATCATAATCATATGACATCTGTCTACCTTAGAAACTCTCGCTGGTGGGTCATCACACATAATGCCAGTGGTCTGCGGGGGGGCAGATGGACTCTCACACCCTCCTAGGTTCCCCTTTAGGAACTGAGGCTTCAGGTATGGGAAGGGTTTGTGGAGTAAATGGATGAAAATGGAATGAGAAGCATGGCCTGAGCAGCTTTGCCCCCATCAGAGCCAAACTATCATGGGGACCAGGATTCAGACCACCCCTGGGAGAGGAACCAGGATGCACCCATCATTTTTTTTTTTGTTTTTGAGACGGAGTGTCACACTGTCACCCAGGCTGGAGTGCAATGGTGTGATCTCAGCTCACCACAACCTCCGCCTCCCGGGTTCAAATGATTCTCCTGTCTCAGCCTCCCGAGTAGCTGGGATTACAGGCGTGCACCACCATGCCTGGCTAATTTTGTATTTTTAGTAGAGACAGGGTTTCTCCATGTTGGTCAGGCTGGTTTCGAACTCCCGACCTCAGGTGATTCGCCTGCCTCAGCCTCCCAGAGTGCTGGGATTACAGGCGTGAGCCAGCGCGCCTGGCCTACACCTATCATTCTTACACAGTGAAGACCCAGGGAGATGATGAATCACACCGGGAAGTGATTCATTTGCTTACTGTTAAGTTCATCCAGGATTCCTTTAAATACCAAATCCCCATATACGCTTAAAAATACCTAGTTCACTCAGAAACAGTGTGCTGACTGACGGAAGCCAGACACGAAAGACTATATGTGGTGCAATTCCATGTATAGAACGTTTCTAGAAAGGGCCTAATGACAGAGATGGAAAGCAGATGAGGGCCTGCCTGGGTCTGGGGCGTCAGTGAGGATTGGCTGCAGGCAGCCATGAGGAGCCTTCGGGGTGATGGGGCTTCTAAAAGTGCATTGTGTGCCTGAGCCACTGCGACATTCACTAGAAGTCCTCTGTGCTGACGGAGGGTGAACTGTGTGGGGCCCAAGTTCTATCTCAGGAAAGCTGAGGAAGCCACTCAGTTCAGCTTTGTGAAAATCAAGAGAGTCTTCTTGGAGGAAGCGGGCTCTGAGCTGGATGTGAATGACAGAGTGTCCTTGGTAAGGAGAGACAGCTGCAGGGGACTCCTGGTGGAGGAACAGGATCCTAGGGGAGCGGCCGGGTGGGTCACTGAGGCGTGAATGGAAGGAGAAGCCTGTCGAAGGTGAGGGCATTGAAGGGAACTGCAGGGACACCCAGCACTTCTCAACTCTGACTGCAGATTTCCAGCTGCCATTTCTAAAGGACAGGTGCCTGGGCTCCACTCCTGAAGGTTTGGATTTAATCGGTCTCGGGTATAGATCCCAGACGTTAGTATTTTTAAGCATATTTTTAAATGAAGTGATACTCTAATTCTGTCATTTTCTTTTTACTTCTCATCTTGTTGCTTCTCTAAAGAGATACCTCCCTTTATCCATTTTGTGGTCACCCAGTGGGACAGTTCAGAGAGAAAAGGCCGGGTGACATGTGATTCTTCCACTTCATTTACCAGTTTTGAAGATGATGAATTTGTTTCCCATGACCTTCCAAAGGTGGTTTTTTAAAATTTATTTTAATCTGTCGTCGTGAACTCCTGGGTCGTGAACATGTTTCACAGGTTTCAAACCACTGCAATCATTATCCTCATTGAGGTTCATTGTGGCTGGTGGTAGGGTCTTCAGCTTGGCCTCTGAGACCTTCTGACCTGATTCTAGTTATCTTTGGTAATTTCCTTTTCTTTAAAAAATTATAATTGTATATATTTTTTAATAATAAAGATGGGTTTTGGCTGGGCGCGGTTGCTCACGCCTATAATCCCAGCACTTTGGGAGGCCGAGATGGGCAGTTCAGGAGGTCAGGAGATCGAGACCATTCTGGCCAACATGGTGAAACCCCATCTCTACTAAAAATACTAAATTAACTGGGCATGGTGGCGGGCGCCTATAGTCCCAGCTACTCAGGAGGCTGAGGCAGGGGAATCGCTTGAACCCAGGAGGCGGAGGTTACAGTGAGCAGAGATCGCGCCACTACACTCCAGCCTGGTGACAGAGTGAGACTCCATCTCAAATAATAGTAATAATAAAGACAGATTTTGCCATGTTGCCCAGGCTTGTCTCGAACTCCTGGGCTCAAGCCATCTGCCTACCTCAGCCTCCCAAAATGCTGGGATTACAGTGTGAGCCACCATGCCCAGCCTAACTTCCTTGCCTTTTAAGAGTGAAGCAGTTTTATTTCCCATCGCTCTTCCACTAGCTTTAAGTATGTGTTAATTTATTATTTTAGGTTGCCCTAGAGGTTGTGATCTGCAGACTCATTAGATGCTAGTGATGATGGTCTTCTTTAAATTGGTACTTTAACCGCTTCCTGGACAAGGCAGGGACTTTGCATACAGATATCAGTATGGTGTGGAAGGCAGCTACACTCATCACTATACCACCTGCGCAGATGTCAGTATGTTTTGAAAGTTGCCTGGAGACCTTGGTGGCAATCCAAGGCTGAAAACTCTGGGTGGGGCACTAGGTGGGTGGCAGGTGCACTGGGGACTGGATGGGATGCTGTAGGAGAGAGGACCAAACCCAAAGCCTTCAGTGAAGAAGGCCTGGTGTGAATTTTTTAGCTGGTTATCAGGTTCATATTTTAAAGAATATTTTTCTAATTCTGTTTGTTTGTTTGGTCTGGCCTGATGTGGGATGTGGTATTTTCAGTGTATAGGTCTTCCTAGAGTTGGGAAGGAGGGATGCCCTTCTGTCGGAGATGTTTCTGTTACTCAGGTGCTTTAAGAATGGAAAAGAAAGTCATGCAGCTCAGGCCTGGCAGGGGCATTGTTGAAGATCCTCAGCCACTGAGGCGCCTTCCCTGTGCCCAGCACATTGCCGAGGACCTTGCCTGAAAGATGTCCTTTCATCCTCCCCACCCACCTGAAAGATGAGAAGTGGAGGACTGATGAGGACTTTCCAGATGGGTTCTCCAAGCCACACAGCTGGCAGGTGTCAGAGTCGGAATTTGAACTCAGCTGTGACTCACTTCTGTTACCAGCAGAAGCGGGTGAGAAAGCCGGCCACAGTCCACTAAACAGGGGCTGTGACCAAGTTCTCTTTGACAACATAATCCAACAAACAGGCTTATTTTAGAATAGAAATCTCAAGGAATTTGGGGGGAGTTGATATACTCTTGTTTTTTACTTTTTATTTTGAAATATTTTTAGATTCACAGGAGGTTGCAAAGAAATATTCAAGAAGATCCTGAACACTCTTCACTTAGCCCCGCTTCAATGTTAACATTATGCATAACGATAGTACAATAGTCAAACCAGGAAATTGATAGCGACGTAGTCAACAAAAACTATTCAGACTCCAGCAGTTATAATGTGTGTGTGTGTCTGTGTGATTCAGTCCAATTGCATGTGCAACTTGATGTAACCACCACCACAATCAAGATATTTAATTGTATCATCAGCAAAGGACTGCCTAATGCTACCCCATTGTAGCCACATGCACAGTCCCTCTTCCATCATTCCTAACCTATGGCAACCACTAGAGGACATTTGGAGTTTCCAGTCTGGGGCTGTTATGAACCCAGATCTGCTATATGAACATTCACTTACAAGTTTCTATGTGAAAACAAGTTTTTATTCCTCTATGATCTACAACTGCTGGATTGCATGGTAAATTCATTTTTAGTTTTAAAGGAATTGCCAAACTATTTTCCAGAGTGGCTGTACCATTTTATATTCCCATTAGCAATGTATGGATGATCAGTTTCTCCACATCCTTGCCAGCATTTGGTGTTGTCACTGTTTCTTATTTTAGCTATTCTCATAGGTGTGTAGTGATACCTAGTTGTGGTTTAGATTGCATTTTTCTAATGCGTAATAATGTTGGGGATCTTTTCATATGATTATTTGCCATCTGTGTATCCTCGTGGGTGAAATGTCTGTTCATCACTTTTGCTTATTTTTTTTTTTTTTTGAGATGAGGTCTTGCTCTTGTCCCCCAGGCTGGAGTGCAGTGGCACGATCTCGGCTCACTGCAACCTCCGCCTCCTGGATTCAAGTGATTCTTCTGCCTCAGCCTCCCGAATGGCTGGGATTACAGGCGCCTGCCACCACGCCTGGCTAATTTTTGTATTTTTAGTAGAGATGGGGTTTCACCATGTTGGCCAGGCTGGTCTTGAACTCCTGACCTCAGGTGATCAGCCTGCCTCGGCCTCCCAAGGTGCTGGGATTACAGGCATGAGCCACTGCACCTGGCCCACTTTTGCTCATTTTCTAATTAGATTTTTTATTTATTTATTTT
The DNA here is from genome assembly GCF_006542625.1 of Nomascus leucogenys. Classification (NCBI taxonomy): domain Eukaryota; kingdom Metazoa; phylum Chordata; class Mammalia; order Primates; family Hylobatidae; genus Nomascus; species Nomascus leucogenys. The sequence goes on from NC_044386.1 coordinate 70,592,659, forward strand.
TTTTACTGTTGAGTTTTGAGGGCTGTTTATATATTCTAGATACAAGTCCTGTGTTAGGTACGTGATTTGCAAATAATTTCTCCCAGACTATAATTTTTTTTTCTGTTATCTTAACTTGACCCTTGACAGAATGAAAGTTTTTAATTTTGAGGAGGTCAAAGTTTTATCAAGTTTGTTCCTTTTATGGATATTGTGTTTGGTGTATGTCTAGGAACTCTCTGCCTAATCATTAAGGTCCCAAAGCTCTTTCCTTTGATTTTTTTTCTACATGTTTTCTAGTTTTATATTTAAGTCCTTGATTCATTTTGAGTTAGTTTTTGTATAAGGTATGAAACTTATGTCAAATTTCTTTTTTCTTTTTTTGCCTATGGATGTGCAAATGTACTCCGGCGCCATTAATTGAAAAGGCTGTCTCTCCTTCATGGAATTATTTTTGCTCCTTGTGACAAATCAGTCGGGCATATTTGTAGGGATCATTTTTCCTGGGCGATCTACTCCATTCCATTTGATCTCTGTGTCTCTCCCTTTGCCTATACCACACTGTCTTGATTACTGTATCTCTGTAGGAAGCCTTAATATCAGGCAGGGTGATTTCCCCAATTTTATTCTTCTTTTTCAGAGTTATTTGGCTATTCTCAGGATTTTCTCTTTCTAATAAATTTTGGAATAAGTTTGTTTGCATCTACAAAATACCTTACAAAGTTTGACAGGACTTTTGTTAAGCCTGTCAATCAATTTAGGCAGAATCGACCTTTTAACTATGTCGAGTGTTCTAATCCATGAGTATGTCTCTTCAGTATTTAGGTCTTTGATTTCCTTCCTTGTCATTTTGTAATTTTTATTTTGTATAGATCCTGTACATGTTTTGTTAGATATATTTGTAAGTATCCTCTTGTTATCTTTAGAGCAACTTCAAATGGTGTCACATTTAACAGTCCTGATTTCCACTTCTTTGTTATTAGTGTATAGACATGCAATCAGTTTTTGAATGTTGATCTTGTACCTTGAAACCTTACTGAACTATGTATTTTCCTCTCAGCACTGTCTGAGCTGCATCCTACCAACTTGGTATGTCATGTTGTCATTTTAGTGCAGTTCTATATAGTTTGAAATTTCCCTTGAGATTTCCCCTTTGACCTATGGAGTAGTTAGAAGTGTGTTGGTTAATTTCCAAGTATTTGGAGATTTTCCTGTAGCTTTTTTGTCATTGATTTCTAGTTAGAGTCCATTTTGGTCAACATATTCTGCATGATTTTAATTTTTTTGAATTTATTAAGGCTTTTTTTTGTGACCCAGGGTATGGTCTGAGTGTATGTTCCATGGACAGTTGAAAAGAATGTGTATTTTGCAGTTTTTGGGTCGAATGTTCTATAAATGTCAATTCGATCTTTTTGTTGGATGGTGTTGCACACTTCTGTATCTTTGCTGATTTTCTGTCTAGTAGTTGTGTCAGTTGCTCAGAGTGGGTACTGACATCCCCAAATATTATTGTGAATTTGTCTATTTTTCTCTTTGGCAAGATTTGTTTTTGTTGTATGAGTTTTGTTGTCTGGTGGGTACACATTTAGAATTTCTGTATGTTCTTGGTAGGTTGGGCATTTTATTATTATGTAATATTATTCCTTGTCTTTATTTAGTTTCTTTACTCTGAAGTCTACCTGGATATTAATATAGCCACTTTTGCTTTCTCATGATTAATGTTTGCATGACATGTCTTTTCCCATCCTTTACTTTCAGTCTACCAATGTTGTTATGTTTGAAATGAGTTTCTTGTAGGTAGCCTGTAGGTTATTTTTAAAATCCATTCTGCCAATGTCTTTTATTTGATGTAGTTAGACCATTTATATTTAAAATGATTATTGACTTGTTAGGGTTTAAGTCTGCATTTTATGATTTTTTTCCTTCTCTTTCTCATTCCTCTGTTTCTTTTTCCTTGCCTTCCTATGGTGACAAACATTTTTTAGAGTCCCGTGTTTCCTTATTTATACTGTGTCTGAATGTACGGCTTTGGATATTGTTCTTTATAGTTGCTGTAAATATTATGTCAGCCTACTGGTGTCAGAGTTTTACCACTTTGGACCCTTTACCCTCACCACTTTTTAAATATATTTGTCTTAAGTATTTCCTCCATATCCAATGAGTACCTTATCGTATGACATCATAACTTTTGCTTCAACTTAAAGTATGATTAAAGAACCTCATGAGGTGAAGGACAGTCTAGTCTTCTTCTGTTAGTCTCTTTTTCTGTTTGAAGACATTTCTTTAGCCATTTTTTAAAGGTGGGTCTGCCAGTAATAAATTCTTCTGCCTCTCTTCTCCTGAGAATATCTTCATTTCTCCTTTATTTCTTTTTTTGACAGCAAATTTATTGAGTCATAATTCACATACCATGTAATTCATTACCTTTAAACTGTACAATTCAGTGTTTTTTAGTGTATTCACAGAGTTTTGAATCATAACCACAATCTAATGTAATAAAATTATAAGTATGGCTTTTTGCATATGATAGAGGGGAGGAGGAAAAGCAGTCTATACCATCTTGCTCTGGAACTAGAAGTTGATAGTCTTTTCAAGTGTTTTATAAATTTCAGGTTCCTCTCTCCATCCCTTTATTTTTATTTATTTATTTATTTATTTTATTTATTTATTTATTTATTTTGAGGCAGAGTCTCGCTCTGTCACCTAGGCTGGAGTGCAGTGGCATGATTTCGGCTCACTGCAAGCCCCGCCTCCCGGGTTCACACCATTCTCCTGCCTCAGCCTCCAGGCACCCGCCACCACGCTTGGCTAACTTTTTGTATTTTTAGTATAAATGGGGTTTCACCATGTTAGCCAGGATGGTCTCGATCTCCTGACCTCATGATCCGCCCGCCTCGGACTCCCAAAGTGCTAGGATTACAGGCATGAGCCACCGCGCCCCCTTTCTTTATTTTTAAAATGTATTTTAATTTTTAGTTCTTAATTGTGGCAAGAGATACATACAAATGTATCATTTTAAGCGTTAAGTGTACAGGTCAGTGACGTTAAGGACATTCACATTGTTGTCCAGCCATCACTACCATTCATCTCCAGAATGATTTCATCTTCCGCAAATTGAACCTCTGCACTCATTAAGCAGTAATTGTCCATTCCCCTCTTTCCACACTCCCTGGCAACCACCATTCTACTTTCTGGCTGTGAATTTGACTCTTCTAGGTACCTCACATAAGTGGAATCCTACAATATTTTTGTGCGTGACTGACTTCTTTCCCTTAGCATAGTGTTCTCACAATATTGTAGTAAGTGTCAGAATTCCCTTCCCTGTGAAGGCTGAATAATACTCCACCGTATGTGTAGACCACATTTTGTTTATCCATTCATCCATGATGGACACTTGAGTTGTTTCCACGTTTTGGGGACTGTGAATAATTTGCTATGAGCATGAGTGTACAAATAATCTCTTTGAGATAGACCCTGCTTTTCATTCTTTTGGGTGTATACTCAGAAGTGGGATTGCTGAATGATGTGGTAATTTACGTTTTTAATTTTTGGAGGAACTGCTGTACTATCTGTCCCTGTCTTTTCCTTACAAACACCTGTGGAAGACTTTGAGGCATCTGACCTATGGAACGTCTCCTGTCTTATTTTGGATGGGTGCACTCCTGGTGAAGTTCAGCCTGTCCCTTTGTCCTCTCTCTCCTGCACATTGGCAGCTGGATCCAGTACCTTCGCTGGACTTGGTTCCGTCTCTTTGGCAGGATTAGAGGAAGTGCTCTATGTCTGTTCACCCATCTTTCTGTGAGCAGGCAGCTGTTGATGCTCAATGCCCCTGTTTTGGGTAAAATTGTGTCTCCCTAAAATTCATTTGTTGAAGTCTTGAGCTCCAGCATCTCAGAACCTGCCCTTATTTGGAGAAATGGTCTTTACAGAGCTTATCAAAGCAAAATGAGGTCATTACGGCAGGCCCTAATCCAGTATGCCTCTTCCAAGAAGAGGAAATGTGGAAGCAGACACGTGCAGAGGGAGGATGGGAAGATGTGGTGACTCCACATGAACATAAACACGGCTGTCTCTTGCCCTTCATTCTTGAACACTTTGCTGGACAGGAAATCCTTGAGTGTCTTAAATAGGCTACTCTTTTTTTTTCTGGAGGTAATCATGGTTGTCAAAAAGTCTTAAGGGTCAGCCACAGTGGCTCACTCCTGTAATGCCAGCACTCTCGGCAGTCAAGGCGGGAGGATCACCAGAGCTCAGGAGTTAGAGATCAGTCTGCACAACATAGGGAGACCCTGTCCACAAAAACCTTACCTTTCATTTCTTTTTCTTTCTTTCTTTCTTTTTTTTATTTTTTATTTTTGAGACAGAGTCTCCCTCTGTCAGCCAGGCTGGACCGGGTGGCATAATCTCGGCTCACTGCAACCTCTGTCTCCCGGGCTCAAGCGATTCTCCTGCCTCAGCCTCCCAAGTAGCTGGGATTACATGCATGCACCACCAGGCCTGGCTAATTTTTGTGTTTTTAGTAGAGATGGGGTTTCACCTGTTGGCCAGGCTGGTCTCGAACTCCTGACCTCAGGTCATCTGCCCACCTCGGCCTCCCAAAGTGCTGGGATTACAGGTGTGAGCCACCGCACCTGGCCTTAACCTTTCATTTCAAATAAAAAGGAGATAACTTGGAATTCTGTGTGGGCTCTCAGTGTAAAGATAGAAGGACACACAGAGTGTTTTGAAACATGCCCCTCCCTGATCAGCAGGTGTCCTGCTATGTCACACATGACTGCCAGTTCCCAACCCCTCGGCCGAGCAGAAAGGGCTTTGGCAAGGTGTCTAGAGTCAGAGGTGGCCTCTGGGAGGCTCGCTGCCCGAGGATCCTGTTGCCCCCAGGACTGGTGAGGAGACTGAGGATTGAAGGGGCCAAAAGCTGACAAAATTCTGTGTGAGGGCTGAGCGGCGGATTCGGGTCTGAATCATTTCCTGGTTCCTGGAATATTCCCACTTAGGTGCCGAAGCCAGAATTGGAGGGAGCGTGGCGCCTACTCACGGAGCCTGCCAAGGCGCTGCCAGCTGCTCGCAGGCCAGGCCGGGCAGGCAGAGCCTCCTCGCTGCCTGCTGGCTTTGAAATTCCTAAGTTTCAGACACACATTCCAGCCTTCACTGCTTGTGCAAGGTGACACATGATTTTCAGACTGGACAGCTTGGCCTCTTGTCTGTTCTTGTGTTTTCCTTTATGTACCAGGATAATATTAAACCCTTCCCATGATGCTGCAAAAAACAAATAGTGCAGCACACACCCCACAGCCCAAAACAACTGCAGGTGCATGTGCCAGTGGTTCTGAAAGGAATACAGGGACGTGTCGTTTCCGAATCCGCTGATTGTTTTATTATGTATTATTATAGATCATGTTATTCTAAATTATAAAATAAAACTTATGTTAATATACATGTATACAATGTAACATATTATACATTATTTAGCATGTAGTGATGTATGATATAATGTATGATACATACTATATAATAATTTATAATATATTATAATTATTATAATGAAAATGACTGGCCAGGCACAGTGGTTCATGCTTGTCATCTCAGCCCTTTTGGGAGGCCAAGGCAGGAGGGTTGCTTGAGGTGAGGAGTCTGAGACCAGCCTGGAGCAACACAGCGAGACCCCGTGTTTCTAAAAAAAATAGTAATTTATTATTATTATTCCTATTACTATTTTTAAGGGACAATTTTGGAAACACACTTTACTTTTTCTAGTGTAGCAAAGAGTTTACATTTTGTCACCTGAAAGCATCCTGGAAAATCCATCCTAGTGTCTTGTAATTCTAACAGTCAACAGGAAGGCTACTTTGAGAAAATTTCATATGGTATGAGGGAAAACAACATTCTCATTTTTTTTGTCTTGCTGAATTAAAAAAAAAAAGCAACAACAAGAGAAAAACAAAGCCCAGGGCTGGGGTTAAGTAGGTGAAGGAGGAAAGGGAGTCCCCCACCTGCCAGTCTCAGTGCCACTCTTTGCCATGCACACACCCGTATGTGTGCCCATGTGCGTGCTCACAGACACCACCGGGTCCCCTTGGAGTTACCAGGCAAATGCATGTCATCAGCTATTGTGCCTTGATGTCTCCTAAGCTACATAGAATCCCCTCAGACCACGCCTGACACCCAGGACACCAAGGCAGTAATCCGCACGCGCATTTCACTCTCACCATGTAAATTGCGTTTTCTATTTTCATTTCATTTTATGTCACTTTTCTTCAACAAGTAATTATTCTAGGGCTTTATAAAAACGCTGTGCTTTCTTAGTCTATTTATAATGGGTAAGAAGTTGTTTTTATTCGATTTCTTTTCTGTCTGTGCTTGCCATTTTTTTTTAATCATGATTGGATAAGGGGGGATCCCTGCAAGATAACAGCACCCACCAAATTAGAATCTCCCTGAAAAACATACAGTTAATCAGGAGGAAAATATAGTTGCCCATAGTCCATGATTATAGCACAACTAGGGGACAATTAATGTAGCAAACCTCTGTTTCCACCCAAGACCAGGATACAGGGTTTCAGGGCCAGGCCAGAGCCCCGAGCCATCTGGACCGGGCACAGGAGAGTGCAGGGGTGGCCTGGTCCCACCCTCACTCGGGAGATAATAAGAGACATCTGAAATGTCACTCAGTGTTGGCTTTTGAAGGAATAAAAGAGAGGGTCTTGGAAAGTGCATGGGATGGGAGAGTCTGCTCCTGGGAGATGTTTCCTGGAGGTTTGGTGTGAAAGGGAAGAGAAGAATTAGGTGAAAAGGAACTTAGTAAAACAACTGAGCATCCACAAAGAAGAGCTCCTCTCGGGAGGAGGTGGAAGAAGAGGAAAATCTCTCTCCCTAATTAAAGAAACTGTACTTTAGAGAAGTAAGAGAAGAGTGCACGGCTGAACTGTGTTCCTGAGCAAGCCACTCAGATCTCTCCCTCCCTACCGACTGCACTAATCAGTTTTGGAGAGTCTAAGTAAATTAATATAAACCCAAGCATACCTAGCGTCCATACAATATTACCGTAAGAAAAGAAATAGAAAATGTGTAACAAAATGCTGGACATGAAAACAGCCAAGAAGCACAAATGAAATGTAAGTAATAGGCAATTGCAAATGTGAAAAAACACCATGAGCCAGCTCTTCATAAAATAAGACTGGAAGTGGATAAACAACAGGAGATATGAAATGAGAGCTAATTAAGTAAAGCAAATGAAGAAAAGTCTAAGATAATCTCTGAAGTTAATAGTAAATGATAAGGTGCCCCAAAGGGATAGCAGTTACAGCTAAAAGCACAGTAGGGATAGAAATGAAAGAAATAGAAAAGATCAAAACCAGTGTCTGTTGGAAAGACATCCAATTTACCTGTAATTGGTGACCCTGAAGAACTAAAACAAGGCAATGGAACAGAACTAAAAATTTAAAACTGCAAGTCAAGAAAACTTTCCTAAAATAAAATTAAGACCCAGATCTACATGGAAATATAGTCCACTGCCATTCCGGAAATGGTTGACTCAAGACTTATGTTCTGGGAAGACTAAATTCTAAAGAGAATATCAGCAGGGCCTCCAGGCAAAAGGACCAAGTTATTTACAAAGGAAATTTACAGAGTTGTTTACAAAGTTACAAGTTATATGCAAAGTCTGATGTCAGACTTATAACAACATAGAAAGCAAGACACCAATGGCACAACACTTTTAAGAAACTCAAGGAAAGAAAACATGAGTGAAGGATTTTATGCCCAGCCAATGGTTCTTTAAGTGATTCAGGAACAAAAATACTGTGCCCACCAGGTGCACTTAAAGAATCAGCTGGAATTAGTGATGCATCAGGGGCTGGACGGCAGAAATGGTCTGCCCTGGTTGCAGGCAATCAGGAGTTTCATCATCTGTCGATAATTTAAAAACAGTAATAAAACTGACTGAAAGTCTGTCTGCTTTTTATGTCACTGTGATCCAACACTTTTAAACAATGTCAGCCAAAAAATACTCCTCCTGAAAAAAACCTATTGTTGGTCTAATTTCTAAGCAATTTTTCCTATTACAATTGCATTTTAATGTTATGTGTAAACCTCAAATTAGCATATTTGCATTACTTATGCTTTAATAAACATTATATTCTACATGGCATTTAATTTGGAGAACTCCCAAGTATACAATCAGCCCCTGACATCTGCAGACTGAGGCACACGTGTTTATTTTGAGAGGAAGTTTGCAGCAATCTAGAATCATGCAAACTCCATTGAGGTCCAGACTCCTGTGACCCTGTGTATTCCTCTGTTTGGATAGCAGATTAGTAATAACCAGTGATATTGCAGTAGGTAAAGACAAAGAAACGAACTTGGATTTCTTCAATTCTGTCATTCTATGTGAACACTAGGGGTTTTTATTGGTGTGTAAAATTTGAAGAGTAAGAGCACAGATGATGAGATTGGATATTTTTGTTTGGTGCAACTTTTAGTTGACACATGAAATATTTTACTGAATATGAGCTGTACCATTAGGACTGAAATTCATCTTTTAAAATTGTCCATGGTTTTTAAAATTACAGATCCAATTAAGGAAATAGTGATTATTAATGGTTATGATGTGATAATTACTGAAAACACTGTTGTCACTTAGAGGATGGAGGTGTTAAAAATTAGCCACATTATGTATGCCACATAGCAGGGGACAGGCTTCATCCAATGAAAAGATGATGTGGGAAACTTTGGCGAAGGCACTGGTAGTATTTTTACATTTAAACAAGTATTTTAAAACGTTTAAAAAATTGTATCTGTATGACTGAAAGAAAGGTAGGGATAAATATGGAGGAATGGCTATAAATATTATATATTCTGACAAAATAGAAATAATGAATACAAATAATAGTTGGAGTAGGAAGAGAAAAAGAGGAACAGAGAATCAGCTCATTGATTGCCCTGCAGGTAAGAAAGTGGTAACATCGTTTGGTATATAAGAATGACCACTGAAACAAAAATATAGACCTTCTTAAATACCCAAAGAAATGGAAAAACAAAACAAAACAACTTTTAAAGAAGCAAACAGACCACATGGTGAAATACACACGGTCAATATAACACCAAAGAATAGAATGAGACCAAACCTAGCAGCCGCATCAGTAAATTAGAGTGGATTTAACCCACTTATTACAAGGCAAGACTGATTTTCAGATTGATTCACATAATGGCACCCAACTCTATGCTGTATAAAGAAGTCATATCCAAAACACAGTGATCCAAGAAGGCTGAAAATGACAGGAGGGTGTATAGCAACGAAGAGAGAAAAAGAGCTGGGGAGTTTTAATCCCGACTGCAACCAAGCTAGTATCAGGCCAAAAGCATTAATGGAAACAAAGAGGGCCGCTGTCAATGCTAAAGGCTGCAATTTGCAGAGAAGATACACTAGGTGTGGTTATGTCTGTTTCACATAACCACCAGAACCTCTACGATGTGGAAACCACAGGGGCAGCGGGGAGACATGAGGGACACGCAGTTCCAGGACATTGTGACCCCCTTGCTCAGCCTGAGACATGTGAAGGGGACCAAAACATACGCCTCCAAATGTATCAGACTTTGTGCTGTGATAACAGGGAATACAACTTTCTTTCGAGACTACTTGGAACACTTAGGAAAGTTGACATATATTAGCTTACAAAGACAACCTCAATGAGTTCCATAACAGAAATAATACAAACAACATTCTGTGCTCACAATGCAATAAAACTAAAAATTAATCATAAGATTAAAAACCAAAAAGGCCCTTCAATTTGAAGAGTTATAAGATTAAACTCAAATAAGTTTTCAGGTGAAAGGAAATACACAAACCAAGTGCATAATTTTTGAATTTGACGATAATTAAAATATATCGCTCTGTGGAATACACATAAAGCTGTGGTTATAACCTCAGAAATGAAACCAGACAAATTAATGGATTTATCATCTAACTAAAAATGTTAAATAAAAATAGCCAAATAAACTGAGAGTAGAATGACAAAAAATAAAAGTAAGATTGGAAATTCATGAGTTTTAGGAATGAGAAAAAAATGAAACTAATAAATACACAAAATACTACATCCTAGAAAAAGAATCAAGTGGACAAACCTCTATTTAAGCTAATCATGAAGGGGAGGGAGAGAGACCCCAAACACACAGAATAAGAAACGACATTAACAGAACAGAGCATATTTAAAAAAATCATTAAAAGCTTACTTTGTATAGTGCTTTGCAAATAAGTATGAAGACCTGGATAGAAAGGGAGCTTCTTTAGGAAAATATAATTTATTCAGATTGACCCCAGTAGATAAACTTTAAAAAAAAATTTCTACTGGAAAAAAATTCAAATCTGTATATTTTCACAAGAGAATTATACCAAATCTTCAAAGAACAGATATCTCAATGCTACTTACATTATTCTAGAACATAGAAAAAGAAACCTTAAGATTATTCAATAAGAAAACCACACACCAATCTCACTTAGGAATATTGATGTAAAATGCCTAAGTAAAACAGTAGTAGAGAGAACCCTTTAAAAATGGTTTTGAGACAGCTGGATAGCCATTTGGAAAAAGATAAAATTTTGTTGATATCTTTCATCATCTACAAGCATACATTTCAAATGTCTGTAGATAGGTAGTTACCAGAAAAACTACCACAAAAAAATGGGTAAATTTTAAAATAACCTGTGGATTCAAAATCCAAAAGCAATGTAAAAAAGATTGAGAAATTTGGTTGTATTAGGAAAAAAAAAACTGCTTTCACATGATGGGGGAGGGACACCATAAGCAAAGTGAAAAAGCCAGGTAATAAACCAGTAGAAAATATTTGCGTCTTATATCACAAAGCTCATTCCTTCAAAATATAGATTATAACAAGATACCATTTCTCATGGGCCAGATTAGCAGAGAGAAAAAAAAAAAAAAACACAAAACAATGCAATACAAGTTTAATGGCGCCCTCTATTGGTGAGGCTGTGGAGCAGCCGTTCAGATTGCTCCACCCCTGGAGGAAACAGGATGCCTTGGGACTTGGTGCACCTGCATAGACCCTGACTCAGCCATGCCTCCTTCCTGAATTTACCTGGAAGACAATACCCCAAATCCAAACATGCTCATGGCATATGGGGATCTTAAATTAATAGGTCTTCTTTTATGTCTTTCAATAAAGTAATAGATATTTTTCTATAGAGTTCTTCCATTTTTACATTAAATTGATTCCCAGGTATGAAATTTTGGCTACTGTCCCGGTGGCAGCTCTCTGGAAATGACCTTTGTTGAGTTTGTGTTTTGACTTGATATCCAGCAACCTTGTTGAACAGTCTGAAGAGCAGCTTGGGGCTTTTCTCTATGGACAGTATGTCTCCTGCATATAATGACAGTTGGCTTTCATTCATCCATTGCAATCTTCATCCTTTAATTTCTTCTTGTTTTCTTACTTCTGTGGTTAGGAGTGACAGAACAGTGTTAAGCAGAAGCAGTGATACTGCAAATTCTTGTCTTATTCCTTCTTGTAGGGCCATCTCTAATGGTCCACCATGAGATGTGGAGTTTGCTGTGGGCTTGTGGTAGATCCTCACTTTGTTAAGGAAGTCTCTTTCTGGTCCTAATTTGCTAGGAGTTTTTTCTCCCTTTAATTATGAATGCATGTTGAACTTTACGAAATGGTTTTTGGGCATCAATTGAGATGATCTGTTAATGTGATGAATTATGTGATTGCGACAGTAGCTTTTCTAATGTTACACCAAGTTGACATTCCTGGGATAAACCCGTATTTCATCATGATATGTCTCTTAAAAATTGCTGGGTTCACTTGGCTAATACTTTATTTAGGATGTTTTTTCACCTGTTTATAAATGAGTTTGGCCTATAATTTACCTTTCTTATTCTGCCTTTCATTGGTTTTAGTATGGAGATTTTATTAGACCCATAACATTCAGCATCTCATCCTTTTCTCTTTTGGAGAGCAATTAATATAAGACTGAGGTGATATGTTCCTCATTGGTATTGTTAAAACTTACCTGTGACACCTTCTGGTTCCAGTGCATTACTAGTGGCCAGATTTTAAGTGACTAATTAAATTTCCTTAACATTTAAAGTCTATTCACAATGAGGAAATAAACCTTACCTCACCGGTTGGCTTCCTTCAACACTACCATTTTTCTTCTTTCTTGTGAGTATGTGAGTCCGTCTTAGTTCAGGCTGCTACAACAAAAATGTCATAGATTAGTTTAAAGAACAGACATTCATTCCTCACAGTTCTGAAAGCTGGGAAGTCTAACATCAAGAGGCTGGTGATTCTTGGTGAGGGCCCTCTGCTTGGTTTGCAGATGGCCGCCTTCTTCCTGTGCTCTCACATTGGGGAGAGAGAGAGCATCTCTCTCGTGACTTTTCTTCTCATCCCATTCATGAGGGCCTAATTTCTTCCCAAAGGCCCCATATCATAATAGCATCACATTAAGGATTAGGCTTCAACCTCTGAATTTGGGAGGAGCACATTCAGCCCTTAGCAGAACCCCACCCCCAAGATTTTCCTAAGTGAATGAATAGTCATCCCCCGGCCTTGTTCCTGGCCTCTGACAGCATTTTAGAAGGAGGTTTCTCATGACTGGGGTTGGCTAAGATGGGAATTTACTGATTCCATTGGCCGTGATTCAGGCCCATGCCATCCTGCCAGTAAGATGAACACATGAGTCACGCTCAGCTGCTAGGGTGCCTGGTGCTGCTTCCAGTTCCTCTGGGTGACCTCTGTCCAGCACATAAACCTCCTGAAGCATTCCGGATTCGCGGAAAGTGAGCCACCCTCCCAATGTGTACACTTCTGGGCCTACCTTCCTGCTCTCGTATGTGACAGGCACACAACCTTTCCAGAAGGTACCTCATTGCCTAGTACAGAAATGCTGAGCGGTGCACAGGAGTGAGAACCCTACTGACTGGCTGTTGTGTCTCTCCCAGACAGTCGGGTGTGGAGCAGTTGGACCCACGTACCTATCTGCACTCATCTTCAGCTGAAAGGTAGTGAACAGCTTGGGCTGTAGACTTGGGCAGGCCTCGGTTCAAATCCCAGCTCTGCCACTCAGGGGCTGTGTGTGCAGATAGGCTGCATCTATTGTCCAAAGCCAAACACGGGGAAAACCAAACAATCTCTCAAAAGGGTGTGGTGAGGGCTTAGGCAAAGGACTGGTGTACTGTGGCTTGGATGGATTAGTTTCCATTCTCCCTCGCTCTGTTTCCAGCTTCCCTCTCACTACAAGATGAGGGCCCTGTCCCTCATGGGCGTTTGCCAAAGGAAGGTCTGGACACCCAGCAGCTCATTCATGTCGCTTCCCAGTTTGCTGTTACCATGTTGCAGTGCAGAAGCCATAAGCCACATGATCTGTGAGCCTGGCCCTGCAGCCTGGCTCCTCCACACAGTGGCGTTTGCCTTCATTGTCACAGATGACTATGAGAAGATGCCCTTGGTCATCTTTGGTCTGAGCTCTGGAGTTCTGTAGAGCTTTGGGCCGCCAGAGCTAAGGGGGTGAGGCTTGCCCCAGGCCGGTGGCACACCCAGGACTGGGCCTGGTGACTTTAATGGTAGGACAGAAGGAAGAGCAAGGTGTTCCCCAGAGTCCAGCTGCTGGGCTGTGCAGCCCATTTGCAGTGTACTTCCAGGAGCCTTGATGGTGAATGCTGTGAAAGGGGGAATGTTTCTTCCTCACCTTTCTTTAAATCATAGAGCTATCGTGATGGCTTCTGAGCTGCAATAGAATCACCCATGAGGATTTTTGTTTGTTGTCTTGGCATGAAGTTCCTGTCCTTTCACAGTAATCCGGCAGGTGCCTCCCAGGGCATGGAATCATTGTGTCACTTTCTTCTCCAGGACTGCAGGAGGGTGGGCGCAGAGTTCCACGACTTGAAATGCAGCAGGCAGTTGAAAGGATTCTGCTCACACCAGGAGTTGGATTGTATTTTTCCAAATGCATTAAGTATTTTAAGCAGCTTGAGCTGCTTAATGGGCCTGAAAGCATTTGATTAGTCCAAAGGGCTCTATGCCTGGCAGGTCAGGGGACAAGAAGATCTTAAAATCCTATGGGTCTGACCCCTTCTGCTCTCTCTGGCTACAACGGGTCCCCAGGGTTGCCGCAATAGCTGTGACCTTCTTATCTTCCCAGAAGTGCTGGAGGCAAGCTGATCCCTGAGCACTGTGCCTGGAGCACTGCAGGTGCCCTGCAGCCATCTCCATCCACACCCCCTGCCTGGCCTGCCCCGATTCCAGGCTGGGCCTCGGGCTCCTCTCCCCGTTCGTCCCCCTCCTCATCTATGTGTGGCTCTTTCTCTTGGGCCCTATCACCAAGCCCTCTCCTTGCCATTTTCTTCCGTCCCTCAAGCCATATTCCTCAGCATCACATGGTCCTCCTGGGTCCTGGTCCACTCCTGTCATGTGAGAACAAATGGTATCTGCTGGAATTTGCTTCGGGCCTCTGTTGTGTTTTGAGCCGGTGTGTGTGGTCCTCCTAACGTCATTTGATTAATCCAGCAAAGGGCTCTGCTGCCTGCCTGTCTGGGGCAGAGGTTCTAAGACCCTGTGAGTTTTGGACAATGAAGCTTCCCTGGGGGTGCAGGGTGGTGAAGCTGTTTGGAATCCTTCTCTTGAGGTGGAGTCCAGAGTTTCTTCCTGTCAGTTCCTCCCCATTTGTGTCGGCAGGGTGCTATGTCCAGCGTAGGTCCTCACCTGGCCCCTTTTTGGCCTTGCAGAGTGCCCCCGGCCCTGTGTGAGCAGATGGCCTTCTGGGCGGAGTGTGCAGTCTCTTGGCAGGGCAGCCAAGTGGGGGGTGAGATGGACCTAGGGCTCTCTGACCCCATAGGTTTGGCCTAGACTGAGACTCTGAGCAGGTCACTTACCTCTGGGTCTTCATGCTCAGGTTCAAAATGAGACAGACAGTGGAGTTAAGAGATGATTTTTCTGATCCTTCTTTGGGTCTTTGCATCAGTTATTTTAAAAAAAGAGAAAAGCAAGCCAACACAACCATACTCAGCTGATTGGTGGAGCAGGGCTTATTTATGTGGCTAGTTAAAAGAAAATTTCTTTTTGAAAGCTGCGTGGAGATTTTCTGTAAGCACAATAATGTGAGCCAGGGTCAAAGCTGTCTTTCAGAGACAAGGAAGTGCAGAAATGTTCAATGTAAATTGTGCCTTTTAGCTAAACACTTGGTAGATTCAGCACTGACCATGTAGGTTTGTCCTGCTTGTTTTGGGGGAACCAGAAAAGATCTGATTGAATTTAATCTGATTTCTGCTAGAGTTTGGTCATGTAAGATTTGAAAAGTGAACCTTCTCGAGCCAGAGCAATCAGGTAACAAAGAAATAAAAGGCATCCAAATAGGAAAAGAAGCCAAACTATCTGTCTTCACTGATGTTATGATTCTGTACCTAGAAAACCCTAAAGACCTTGCCAAAAGGCTCCTGTAACTGATAAACAACTTCAGTAAAGTTTCAAGATACAACATCAATGTAGAAAAGTCAGTAGCATTTCTATACACCAATGATGTTCAAGCTGAGAGCCAAATCAGGAGCACAATCCCATTTACAATCGCCACACACAAAAATACTTATGACTACAGCGAACCAAGGAGGTGAAAGAAATCAGAGATGATACAAACAAACGGAAAAACATTCTATCCTCATGGATTGAAAGAATCAATATTGTTAAAATGACCATACTGCCCAGAGCAGTTGACAGATTCAGTGCTGTTCCTATCAAACTACCAAGGCCATTTTTCACAGAGCTAGAAAAAACTATTCTAAAATTCATATGGAACCAAAACAGAGCCAGATAGCCAAAGCAATCTTAGCAAAAAGAACAAAGCCAGAGGCACCAATTACCGAACTTCAAACTATACTACGAGGCTACAGTAACCAAAACAGCATGGGACTGACACAGAAGCAGACACACAGAGCAATGGAACCAAGTAGAGAACCCAGAAATAAAGCCACACACCTACAACCATCTGCCCTTTGACAAAGCTGCCAAAAATAAGCCATGGCGAGAGGACTCCCTATTCAGTAAATGGTGCTGGGATAGCTGGCTAGCCTTATGCAGAAGAATGAAACTGGATCCCCACCTTTTACCATGTAAAAAATCAACTCAGTTGGATTAAAGATTCAAACTATGAGAATCCTAGAAGAAAACCTAGGGAAACATCATTCTGGATATTGGCCTTGGGAAAGAATTTATAACTAAGTCCTCAAAAGAAATTGCAACAAAAACAAAAATCAACAAGTGGAACCTAATTAACTAAAGAGCTTCTGCACAGCAAAAGAGTAAACAGCCTACAGAATGGGAGAAAATACTCACAAACTATGCATCCAACAAAAGTCTAATATCACAACTCTACAAGGAGCTTAAACAATTGAACAAGCAAGAACCAAATAACCTTGTTAAAAAATGGGCAAAGGACATGAACAGACACTTCTCAAAAGAAAACAGATAAGAAGCCAACAAGCATATGAAAAAATGGTCAACATCACTAATCATCAGAAGAATGCAAATCAGTACCACAATGAGATACCATCTCACATCAGTCAGAATGGCTGTTACTCAAAAGTAAAAAAAATAACAGTTGCTGGCAAGGCTCTGAGGAAAAGGGAACTCTTATACACTATTGGAAGGAATGTAAATTATTCAGCCACTGTGGAAAGCAGTTTGGAGATTTCTCAAAGGACTTAAAACAGAACTACATTTGACCCAGCAATCCCATTCCTCAGTATATTTTCAAAAGAAAATAAATCATTCTATCAAAAAGACACATGCACTTGTATGTTCATCACTGTGGTATTCACAAGGGCAAAGACACATAAGCAGTCTAGGTGCCCATCAGCAGTGGACTAGATAAAGAAATTATGGTGCATATACACCATGGAATACTATGGAGCCATAAAAAAGAACAAAGTCATGTCCTTTACAGCAACATAGATGCAGCTGGAGGCCATTATCCTAAGCAAATTAACACAGGAACAGAAAACCAGATACCACATGTTCTCACTTATAAGTGGGAGTCAAATATTGGGTACTCATAAAGATGGCAACAGTAGACACCAAGGACTACTAGAGGGCAGAGGGTGACAGCGGGGCAAGGGTTGAAAACTAACTATTGGGTACTGTGCTTGTTACCTGGATAATGGGATTAATCATACCCCAAAGCTTAGCATCACACAATATACCCAGGTAACAAACCTGCATATGGACTCCCTGAATGTAAAATAAAAGTTGAAATTAGTCAAAAAATAAGGAAAATTGGGCCTTCCCCCCCAAACTTATAAAGAGTTAAGGATTTTGTGTTTATTCTAAGCCGTGTTGAACTCAGCCCAACATATTGACACAAGGCAGGACTTAGTGCAGTGTCACTAGGCTTTAATTTTGTTGCCCTTTGGGCTAATTAAGTCGGGTTATCTCACTGGGCTGTTTCCTTATCCATGAAGACATTTGATATAACTAAGTACCCATCCTATGGTGACATAAACTTTTTCTTATGTCATTAGAAAGTCCAGAATACCTAGTTGCAGGCAAGGCTTGATCTAGCAGCTTGACCTTGTTAGCACAGGTCCAGTTTCTCTCCCTCAGTCCTCCCTGGTATTATATCAGCTTTATCCTAAGGCTGGTTCAGGGAAGATATTCTGATGGTATATATTTCTGCTTTGGCAATGGAGGATTTATATTCGATCCTCAAAGTCCTCATGTCCTATTTAAAGTCTAGTCATTGGAAAATAAGTTGATAAGGATGGACCTGAAGAAAATAAAGCAGCAATTTGTCATGACAAAGCAAGACTAGGAAGAGGCATTGGACCAGCATGACCAATTCAAGGATACGTTGATGATGTCTTCAGCGCAAGTATCCTTCCCAAGCTTGGGGGGCCTGGCGTGGCTGCCTGTAAAGCTGGTGTCCAGCCTGCTCTATAGAAGTCAAATTAGAGATCGCAGTAACGGGCCAGCTTCCATGATGACCCCAGGTTGTAGTGATGTCTATGTAGAAATGAAATAAATGCATAGTTAAAACCAAAGGTAGGCTTGCATTTAGGTTGAGGTCCTGGCACCAACAGAGGTCACAAGTGTGTCAGAGTGGAAGGTAACTTGGTGAAACAGGAAGTCACTGCCTGTTGCCCACCCATGTCTCCACTGACCGAGTTGGCTGGGGGATCCCCTGGTGCAGACCCTGGAGAGTCATCACTGTCTTCCTTGTTCAGTGGGCTTGGGTCACCTGCATGAATTCTGAGGTTGGGAAGGTGTAAACATTTCCATGAACACCTGCAGCCCAGCCGCCGTCTCCCTGGGTGCTTCAGTCAGCCGTCACATTGGGGAGGCATCATGCAAGGTGGTCCTTGCCTGAGTCGAGCCTGATTTTGAAAATGAAATTCATTTCCTTGCCTTCATTTTCCAGATGAAAAGACATGTATTTGTGGTGTGTGTGTGGTGGGAGAGTAATTGGCTTTGGTTTTGACAAGGAGGACACCAGGGTCCTGTTTTGGGTCCATGCGTGACAATTCTGTGTTTCTTTTCAGTGTTTGCCAGTACATTGTTTTCTGGAGTCTCTCCCAGCATACTGAAAAACCCCAAATTCAAATTTGACTTTTCTCTTCGAGGCTGGTGTGGCATGCCGAAGCTCCCAAGACATGTAATGTAGTGAACAAGGTGGCCTCCAGGAGCGCCGTCGGCTCATGGGCCCCACCCACCCACCTCACAGTGTGGGAGGATCCACCAAGTCACTGTCAGAGTGGGTTGGAGAGACCTGGCCTGGGGTCAGCTCTGTAGGCAGCTGGGCTCTTTCCCCCACTGGGTGGAGGGCACTCCTTAGTAGCCCAAGACAGAACATTGCCTTCTCCCAAGAAACCCACCTCTGGGGAAGGTTGGGCCACGGGATCTGCGGGAAGGGTTTTAGGAGTAGATTAATGGGATTTGTGATCCCAAGCACCCAGGCCACTTTGTGGTCCCCACCCCTGGGGTTGGGTCCTGCTGAGGTATAAGTGGTGCTAGAAGACCCCTGCCCTGCCCTGCCCTGCACCAGGAACCTGGCTTTCTTTGGGCTAATGAGTGTCCTCTCTGAAGGTATCCAGAGGCCGTGCAGACGCTCACACTTTGGTGTGAGGCGTGCCTTCGGTTGATCAGTTATGCTGCTGTGGGGTGCACAGGTGGCAAGGTGGGGGATTCTGGGATCGGGGATGCTAGTCTGGGTGTAGAGTCCTGCCCTGGAGGGGCTCACAGTGGGGTTGAAAGCAAGCTCTCGAGGCATAATAACTCAGGCGTAATTCAGGACTCTGAATGCCGGGCAATGCTGGGGGGTGAGGGCAGGGGAGCTGCGGGGGCAGGGCTCTGAGGGCTTTAGATCAAGAGCCAGTGTGCGTTTCCCACTGAGTACCTGCCGGCACCTCATTTAAGCCACGTAGCAACCCCATGACATAGGCTTATAGGGGACTATAATTATCCCCATTTCACAACTGGGAGAACCTAGGCTTAGTGTCACAGAGCCACCCAGTCCTGAGCCAGCATCAGCTTCCAGCCCCCTGACTCACTCTCTCTGCCGTGGTTTCCTCTGAAGTGCCAGGATCCTTCCTGGTCCTGTTTGCAACTCAGACCAGTGGAGGGGTGTGCTGTGGTTACTGCTCATTAGAAGAGAGGCAGGGTCTCTCTGTGTGTCTCTCTCTCTCTCTCCCCCAACTGCCATCTCTGGAGGTTGGGGGAGCTTCTCTCTCTCTCTCTCTCTCTCTCCTCCCTCTCCTCTCTCGTCTCTCTCTCTCTCTCCTCTCTCTCTCTCTCTCTCTCTCTCCTTCCCCTCCCCTCACTGCCATCTCTGGAGGTTGGGGGAGCTGCCTGGGATGCAGAGCGGCTTGGATTGGTGCTCCCTATGCGTCAGTGGTTGAGCTGGCCTCTGTCCAGTCTGTACACATTGGATCCTGAGGCTGAGCTTGGGTGGCTATGGCAGGAAGGTTTGGTGTTGTCACACCCTTCGGGCTTGCGTCTGTCTGAGCCAGGCTCTGACTGGCTGGGAGAAGAGGAGGAGGTGGGGGTCTGGGAGGCCCTGAGGCTGAGCACAGCTGCTGTGGCTCTGTGGCTGCACTGCAGGGGCACGGGCTGAGCATGTGCTGGGCCAGGGCACACGATGCTTTCAGATTAGGCTCCAGCGCCCCACACGCCCCTTCACTCTTTGCCCTTTTTGTCTACCAGCCAGAGGGCAGTGAATAATGAGAACAAACAGCGTCGGGTCCAGATTCGTCTGGTCATTTTCCTAACAAGCCGAGGTCAGAGAGCACTGAAAGGGAGGCCTAAGTGCTTCTGTCACCTCAGCTGAGTGTTTTTCAAAAAGGAAAGCACGTGTTGGGATGTGTGTTTTAGGTGTTATGGCGATGTCTGTTGTCAGATCATGGCCAGAAAAGGGGTTGTTTCAATTAAAATGGATTTTGGACTTCGTTTTTCTTGAAATGAGTAAATTGAGGGAAATAGCACACGTTGAGATTTTGAATTTCTGCTCTTAGAAAGGATTTAAAGTAAGTGGTCTTCAGTAGTTCCACAGCGGATCTTCGAGACTGGTACAGATGGGGTCTCCTGGATGTAACGAGTTCTTGCTGCTTTAACTGGATCGGGTTGACTGTTTGACCAGCTCAGCTGGTTTGTTCTAAGGAATGAAACGCACTTCTGCTTTCTGGAATCTGAAGGAAAGAGAGAGATAGAAAGACAAAGAGGGACAGATGTGTTGGTGGCCGGACCCTGGCTTCTGGACAGTCCTTCCTGATGGCTTCAGGACCTGGGAGGAGCGGCAGAGCAGGTGGCTGCCCTGGGCTTGCCAGACACCCCCATTCCAGCAAGATCCTCCTGGGGGATGTGGTGCCCTCCCGGCCTCTGAGGCACAAGCATATGCTCATTTGGCCTAAAAAAGTCTCCTTAATTAAAATTAATATCGTAATGCAGTAAATCCTTCTGCCTCCTCTTCCCCTGCCCAGTTACAATTCCCGGTGGCTCTCTAGCCGGTAGAGGAGGCTTCTCAAAGTTTCCTACCTCCTGGAGGAGAGAAGCCATTCCCCGATCACCCAAAAGGATGAAGTATGTTCCCACTGTGTGTACTTGCTTGTCACTGCCCAACATCTGCAAACATTAACTAAAGTGCTGAGCCCATTCAGGTATAGGACTCACTAGTTGGTTAATGTGACAGACAGCGTTTCCTGTGCCAGCGCTGGCAGGTCACTTCCTGTCATCCAGCCCTCCTGAGTGTTGCAGTGGATGCCTGTTTCGTAGGAACACTCAGCCTGTTCCGTAAGAAGGAGCACCACTTCTCAGCCTGTACTTAGCAGGTCACTACTGTTGACCACTCTGCTTTTCTTTTTAAAATTTTAATTATTAAAAAAATTTGTTTTGAGAGTTTCCCTCTGTTGTCCAAGCTGAAGTGCAGTGGTATGATCTTGGCTCACTGCCACCTCTGCCTCCTGGGTTCTTGTGTCTCAGCCTCCCTAGTAGCTGGGATTACAGGTGTGTGCCACCATGCCTGGCTAATTTTTGTATTTTTAGTAGAGACGGGATTTCACCGTGTTGGCCAGGCTGGTCTTGAACTCCTGACCTCAGGTGATCTGCCTGCCTCGGCCCCCCAAAGTATTCAGATTACAGGCATGAGTTCCTGCTCCCGGTCCCCTTCTTATTTTTATGTTAGTCTTTGGGGTTAAATTTATTACAAAACAATTGGCATATATTTTAGTCTCTTTAGGTTACTGTCACAAAATACCATAAACTAGGTGGCTTACAAACAACAGACATTTATTTCTCACAGTTCTGGATGTGGGAAGTCCAAGATCAAGGCGCCAACGGATTTGCTGTCTGGTGAGGGCTTCCTGGTTCATAGAAGGCCATCTTCTCACTACATCCTCAGTTGGTGGAAGGCTCAGGAGAGTTCTCTGGGGTCTCTTTTACAAAAGCACAAATCCCATTAATCACCTCCCAAAGGCCCACTGTCTAATAGCATCACTTTGGGCATTAGGACATGTTGGAGAAGGGCAGGTGCAAACATTCAGTCCGTAGCAGCATACAAAAATGTAACAAGAATAATGTGATGAACAGCTAGGTATCCACAAGCTGCTAAAGGTGGAGAATACTACCGTATTGGTTACCTATTTCTGTGTAACATATTATGCCAACACTTAGTGGTATAAAACAGTAAACATTTATTATCTCACACATAGTCTGTGGGCCAGGAATATGGAAGCAGCTGAGCTGGGTGGTTCTAGTGGAGGGGAAAGATGTGGGCTGGGGCACCTGAAGGCTTGACTGGGGCAGGAGGATCCACGTCCAAGATCGACTTCACCTGGCTGTTGGCTGGCAAGAGGGCTCAGTTCTTTGCCATATAGGCCTTTCCACAGAGCTGCTTGAGTGTCCTCACAACATGGCAGGCGGCTTCCCCCAGCCTCAGTGATTCAAAAGAGAGTACAGAGAGAGTAGAGAGGAAGCTGCTGTGCCTTTTATGACCTGGTCTCATTAGTCATACACTGTCATTTCTGCTTATGTCTGTTCACTAGAAGCAAGTCACTAAATTCAGGCCACACTCAGAGAGAGGAATTAGGTTCCACTCTTTGAAGGGAGTGTCAAAGAATTTGTGGATATATATATATATATATATATATATATATATATTCTTTTTTTTTTTTGAGATGGAGTCTCACTGCTCTGTCACCCAGGCTGAAGTGCAGTGATGTGATCGCAGCTCACCACAACCTCCGCCTCCCAGGTTCAAGTGATTCTCCTGCCTCAGCCTCCCAAGTAGCTGGAATTTACAGACACACACCACCACACCTGGCTAATTTGGGTATTTTTAATAAGACAGGGTTTCACCACGTTGGCCAGACTGGTCTCGAATTCCTGACCTCAAGTGATCTGCCCGCCTCAGCCTCCCAAAGTGCTAGGATTATAGGCATGAGCCACCATGCCCAGCCTGTGGATATATTTTAAAGCATCATAACACCATTGCAGCTAGAGCCCCTCCCCAGGTGCATCTTGTCTTTCACACAGAGGTAACTACTGTTGAAGTTTGATCCTTGTTTATGGCCTAGTACATGTATAAGTATTCCTACCCCTGTTAGTTCTGCATTTTGTCCATAAGCGTTATGTAAATGATAGCACCTTGTATTTTTTTCTGTAGTGTGCCTTTTTTTTTTTTTTTTTTGAGATGGAGTCTTGCTCTGTCGCCCAGGCTGGAGTGCAGTGGCGCGATCTCAGCTCACGGCAACGGCTGGGTTCAAGCGATTCTCCTGCCTCAGGCTACCGAGTAGCTGGGATTACAGGTGCCCGCCACTGCACGCGGCTAATTTTTGTATTTTTAGTAGAGACGAGGTTTCGGCATGATGGCCAGGCTGGTCTCGAACTCCTGGCCTCAAGTGATCTGCCTGCCTCGGCCTCCTAAAATGCTAGGATTGCAGGCCTGAGCCACCACGCCCATGCCTTGTTTGCTTAACATTATGTTTGTGAGATTCATCCATGTGAAAACAGGTGGCTGTATTTCATGCATTTTCACCGCTGTGTGGTATTGCATTGTACAAACATAAGACTATTTGTCGTTCTCCATGAATGGACTCTTAGTTGGGTTCCTATGACTTGCTGCTACAAACAAGGCTGTCTTGAGTACTCAGGTATGTGTCTCTCTGTGAACGTGAGCTGGATTTGTCAGAATATTTAGCAAGGATTGGAATTGCTATGGAAGAGAGTACAGTAATCTTCAAATGTACTAGAAACAGCTAAATTTTATTCCAAAGTGGGTGGGTGTCCTCATGAATGGTCCTGCTGACAGCGTATGAATTTCCTCTTCTCCTTTTTCTTGACAGCACTTGGTGTTGTCAGACATTTTACATTTTTGTCTAATGCGTGAAAGTGCTGTCTACGTGAGGTATTAATTTGCATTTCCCTGCGTGCCAGTGAGGCTAACATCTTTCCATATATCTGTTTTCATATATATATATATATATATATATATTTTTTTTTTTTTTTTTTTTTTTTTTTGAGACGGAGTCTCGCTCTTTCACCCAGGCTGGAGTGCAGTGGCGCGATCTCAGCTCACTGCAGGCTCCGCCCCCCGGGATTCAGGCCATTCTCCTGCCTCAGCCTCCCGTGTAGCTGGGACTACAGGCGCCCGCCACCTCGCCCGGCTAATTTTTTGTATTTTTAGTGGAGACGGGGTTTCACCGTGTTAGCCAGGATGGTCTTGATCTCCTGACCTCGTGATCCGCCTGCCTCAGCCTCCCAAAGTGCTGGGATTACAGGCGTGAGCCACCGCACCCGGCCTATATATTGTTTTCATATATTTGGTATTCTGTGAATGACTGGCCATATCTTTTGCACCTTTTTTTCTATTTTCTTATTGATCAATCTGATCTGTTGTTGAGTTTATGTACCATAAATATCTTTTTTCTTTTCTTCCTTCTAACATAATGTAGAAGCTAAGAGTGTGGATTCTGGGGCCACATTGCCAGGGTTAAATCCCTGCTTCAGCACTTCCTGTGTAGCCTTAGGCTTAATCTGTGTGTGCCTCAGTGTCCTCATCTGCAACATGGGATGATGGCGCCCCATGGCGGGCCTGGGAGGATGAGCAGGTTCGTATCTGTGAAGCAGTTAGTGCCTGTCGTAGTAAGCACAAGATAGACTAATGCAACTTGGTGTGCTGGGCCCTGTGTGGCCACATGGGGCTGTATGCACAGGTGTCGTCACCATGGCCAGAGCTGGAGCTCAGATGTGTCTGAGAAGATTGGCAGATGCTGCTTCACTCTGGCTTCCGGTCTCCTGGGTGGCCCTGCTTCCATCCCTGAGCTGCCTGAACGGAAAACGAAATCCCAGCCCCGCTCCAGGGGGTGCCTGGGAATTGGAAGGCATCAGGCTCCTCACAGCAAAAATAGAAGCCTCATTTGCTTAGGAGAGAACAATGACGAGGAAGCAAGCCAGCAGAGGCGGCCTTGGCGGGCTGTGTACACCCTCTGCTTGTCCCCGCACTCCCTGGGGTCAGACGTAGACGTGGCTAAGCTGCCTGCAGACCTTCCCTTCCCCTTCATCCTGTTCTGCGGTGGGCATCAGGGTCCATCCTGGGACGTGGGCTGTCTTGGCACCAAGTTCCAGTTCTTAATACCTCAGTGTCGCACTGTTCCCTGATTTCTCAAAGCCAGGCAGGAATTGCAGAAAACAAGGTTGGTTTAATATCGAGAATCACTGGAGAGCCGTGTCAGAGCCCTGCTGAGAAGTGAACTGCGTTTCTGTCTACCTCATGCTGTGGGCTACACAAGGACAGACTTACCGAAGATTACAGCCCAGGGGGAAGAGGGCACGGTTAATGTCAACCCCACACAGAAGAATTTAGCTCCACTGGGCGCGGTGGGCACTTTGGGAGGCTGAGGTGGATGGATCACCTGAGGTGAGGAGTTCGAGACGAGCCTGGCCAACATGGTGAAACTGCGTCTTTACTAAAAATACAAAAATTAACCAGGCGTGGTGGCATATGCCTGTAATCCCAGCTACTCGGGAGGCTGAGGTGGGAGAATTGCTTGAACCCGGGTGGGAGAGGTTGCAGTGAGCTGCACTCCAGCCTGGGCAACAGAAACTCTGTCTTAAAAACAAAACAAAGCAAACAAACAAGTCAGCTCAGCCCCACTGCAAGGAGTTCCTGGGTTTATTTAAGTGAGCCTCAGATAACTTTACATGAAAGCAAATGTGTAAAAAGTGATAAAGTCAGGTATATTGAACATTTGTCCTGAGGGCAAATTTCTGAGCTCTAAAAGCCAGTTTGGTTTTAGATAACATCTGTGAGTCTGGAAACAGGCTGAAATACTCTATATCTGCACTCCCAACTCTGCCTTTGGCTGTGTGAGCCCCCATGGTCTCCTTGAAAGAATTGGTCCCCCATGGGTGAACTAATCACCCATGAAGAGTCTCCCAATTCAAATCTGGAGTAAAAAGTGAGGACCTGGGGGCAGAATGTTATTCATCACATGTGGCCTGTCACTGCTAGACTTCAAGGTAAGTTTCCAAGAACAGAGCTCTGTGACCATTTTCATGATAGCAATTTGTACATTATTACTAAGTAATTTTAATGCCATGTTTACAAGCCACCTTCCCAAACAAAACAATTGTTTTTGGCAGTTAGACTCTTGAAGACTTAACTTTTAATCCAGTTTCTTCTCAAAACATTTGCACAAATGAGAGTCTTGAGGTTTGAGCTTTCTATTCTAAAGGCTCAGCTTCTTGCCCAGGAGAAAAATAATACATGCTCATGTTTATAAATAGAGTTATGGCATTGGAGTCCTTTACATTGCAGCCAGCCTAGGGACTCAGTTATTCAGAATTTAAACATTTTACTTGTAAAGAGCACTTTGGTATCCACCCCAGCTGGGGCATCCCCAACTTCACTGTCACTGTCCCTCCCACCCTTCCCTCCAAAACCTGGGTGTCCTCCTCCCTGACTGGCTCTGAGGACCTGGAGCCCCTCTGAGCCCCCACCCCACCCCCCTACTGTCACTGGTCTTTGGCCATTTCTTGGAGCGGTTCCTGGGGACCGTTTGCCTTCCTTGTCCTGGAAGGGCCCTGCTCTGCCTGTCTCAGCACCATCTCTGTGTGTCTCATCAGGAAGCAACAGACAACTCCCCAAGCCCCACAGTAAAAACGTCTCTCCTGGTCTGGGGGCGCATCCATCCCCCATGTCCCCAGTCCCATCCTGGTTGTTCTGGGGTTCCAGCCACAGCTGTGGGGACACCGCCATCTCACTGCATCCCTCTTGCGGCAGCTTGGCTGAGCTACAGGGCCAGGCCGCAGGAGGCCTCCTTGTGCTGGTGCTCACCTTGTGCCAGGTGTTGAGCTCTGCCAGCTGCCTGGCCCCACTGTGAGGCCGCCCCATGCAGGTGAGTTCGCTGGCAGCCCAGCCAGCCCACAAAGGCCATGTGAGTGTGAACCCCCATTACAAGCTTTCCCTCATGAGATGGCGCTGATCAGTCTGGGGGATACCTGCCTTTCGGTACGGGCTGCAGCCATTAGGCTGGTACCAGGAGGAGCCAGGTCCAGCTGGCACTGGGGCGACGCTCTGTCTTTGATGCACCCTGATGCTTCCCCCATCCTTCTGACCATGGCGCTCAGCATAGACCCCTTGCAACCCATCCCAGGGCCTCTGCTCAGTGTGGCCAGAGCATCCTGTCAACAAGTGTGTCACTGCCTTCGGGTTATTATTGTTCACCAGATTCCACTTGCTCTACAACCCAGGCAGAGTATACCAGGGTTTCCCAAACCTGTGTGCCCAGTGCCAGCCCCTTAGCAAGTGGAGCGTTGCCCATTTCACTCTGGGAAATGCAGCCATAGCTCTGGGGCCAGCTAGAGGAAGGAGTGTGATTGTGCCTTCCCGGGACAACTTCCAGGTCTGGGAGTCTGTGATGTTGTGAGTGTTGCCTTAGCTTTGCTAAGAAAATGCTTAGGGAGATGGCTTCCTTCACCCATTCTTCTACCCATGTGCCTTTCTGGCTCCAGGGCTGGTGTCCCCTGCTTTGGAGGGGACACTCACATGAGCTGCCCTATTAGCCTAAGCGGCTTCCTGTCTCGGGCTCCCTCCCCAGCCATTTGGGTCACCTTGGGTCCCTGAGGATCGCTTCTGGATCTTGGACCCCCTCACCAACTCCTGTGACATAATAATCAAAGGTAATCAGGAAATGTATGAATCATCTTCTTTAAGGAATATTTAGCATTTCTGCTCATTCCAGAGTCCCTGGAAACATGGTATTTCAAAGGCTCGGTTAGATCACAAGTCCAATTTACTGCCAGAAATTTGCACATAGAATAATACAGAGCCTATGATGGCAGTTGTGGTATCCTGTGAGAAAATTAATTAGTCCTGAAATTAAATGCCAACAGCCTCAGCAAAATATTCATGAGAGAAGCGAACCTCGTGCGTGGTGTTTGAAGTCAGGCAGCTGAGGCTGTGTACTGGACGTGTTTCTGTGGCTGAGTTCTGCTGTGGACTCTGGGCTAGTCTAGGCAAGGCCTGCCTCTCCTTCTGGACTGGCTCCCAGGGCTGGGGGCCCAGGGAGGCCCTGCACCCTGGAGAAGGAGGGAGTCCCTGAGCCTCTTTGGCCTTGTATTTGTGTGTCCCTCTGGGCTGCAGGGCTACAGAATAAACCAGCTCCCAAGCCTCCAAACAAAAGTAAAGACCTGTGAATGGCTACACTTAGAGAGCAGAGTGTTGTGATATCATGGGGAGACCTGTGTACTTAATTTATGGTCTGAAGATTGAGAAGGATTTAATTGTTCCAAAAATGGTGAGAAAAGAGCAGGCCCCAGCCTTTCTGTCTGATCAGAAACAGCCGAGGGGGACTGGGGAAGTGGCCTGGTCCTCACTGCCCCTGGAGGGGCAGGAAGAGGATGGAGTGATGTGCTTGGCAGATGCAGGAATGGTCAGGCAGTGGGAAAAGCCTAGGGTTTCCAAGCAGTATCTGATCCTCTGTGTTCCTTCTGCCCGCTGGGATGGAGCCCGCCCCCCAAATGTGCCTGGCCCACTGGTGACTCAGAGTCAGCTGCCCCCAGGGCCTTCCCGGCTCTCGTGACCTTGCCGGGCATGACTTTCAGGGGAGCCCTCTGTCTGGGAGACATAGGTCACTCGAATCACACAGCCGTGCTTTAGCGAATGCTAGCCAGGGGCCCTGGAGAGGGCAAGGACAGGGCACTCCTTCATGGAAACGAAAATGAATATTTTTCTCTGCAGAAAATGAAAAGTGGTGCTGGGTCCAAGTGGTAGGTGACCTGGCTTTTGAGCGAAAATGCTGCTGGGAAATGAGAGAAAAGAAACATGAAAAGAATGCAAATGAGGGTGGTGGACAGGGGCCCAGAGGCCTGATTCCTCCACCCTCCGCGAAGGCTGGGTGTGTGATGCCTATAAATAAACACTCAAAACCCGTTCTAAATGGAGTGAAGACATGGGCCTGCTTCCTCTTATGGAAAGGCCTTACATAAGGTGCAGTGCTGCTGTTGCTCCTGGGCGGTGTGATGATTCTGTGCCTTTGCTGGAAGTCAGTGTGAAGCCTGTGGGGCTGCTGGGGGATGCAGATGGATGAGCTCTGGCCTTTCTGGAGACTTGCAGACTCTGGGAAGGAGGCGGTGGGCGATGGGCAGGCCTCCCAGGGCTGGGAAGCAGTCCTGAGACAGGCTCCGGGTTTCCTGAGGCGCTTCTGGGCCAGGAGCAAGTGGGAAAAGCTGGACTGCAGTGCTTGGTCAAGTGACAGCTGCCCAGAGCTGGGGTTTAGGGTGCCTGGAGAGGACAAGGGCTGGCAGGCCTGACTTTCTCACTGATCCGCTTGGGGTCACAGAGCCAACCTGTAACAGAGCGAGGAACTGAGGCCGCATCCCTGGACTCCCTGTGGAGGGTTCTTGCTGTTGGACTAACCTTTAGTTCATGCACTCACCCAGAAATTACTTATTTTTGGAGGACCGCAGATGGCGAGCTTAGGAGTGAAGAGGGGAATACTATTCGAGGCTAATGTGATTCCAGGCAACATTCTAGAGGTTTCCTTGCAGTTCACCTTCCCAGCCACCTTTGAAGTAGTTCTTATTGTCCAGTTTTACACACGATGAAACTGACAGAGATGGTGTGAAGGGATTTTCTGAGGTTCACACAGGAAGCAAGCAGCCCACGCTGACTCCACTGCGGAAAGTGTGTGTGTGATTGACATGCTTTTTGTGTGGTGCTCACTTTGGGTGTGATAAAGAGGCCTCCTTGCAAAGGGCCAGGATTTGTGAAGCACCATGTTGCTTCACAGAACAGGCCGTGAAAAGCCACAGAAGCGCCACACCCTGGGAAAGAAATGGAACAACGGTGCAAACGGCCAGTTTCCCCTGAGCAGAGGCAAGCAGGTTACAGCTCTGCAGCTCCCTTAACGGGTAGCTTGTTCAACATGGAAACATCTTTAGCCTCCTCAGAGACATCAGGTCATCTCCTTTACATGGGGACCAGAAGTATCTGCCCTGGGCCATTTTGGGTGGAGGAAATTCCGTAATTATAACCCTCTGCTAGGAGTGTCTGCCTAGGAAGTGAGAGCAACTGGCCGCTTTCTTAGAGAAGTGAAGACGCTGAGTACAGACTAAACCTTTGTGATGAAGTCGAAGCCACTGTGTTGCCTGTGTCCTGTTTCCTTCCCCAGTGAATAGGGCTCTTCCCTACGACTGCAGACCCCAGGACCAGACTGCAGGTGCCCTGTCCAGCAGTGCAGCCATTCGTGAAGGGCTTGCAGCCTGGCCCGGCTCAACAGCTGACGCCCCCGGGAGGAGGCTGCATTACTATCCTTTTTGAAAGGAACACAGAAAGCCCTTTGTAACTTTCTCTATCTGTAGCCAACATGGAGGGAGAGGCAGAATTCAGATGTGATGTTGCAGACAATTGAACACCCCTCCTCCTGTTCCACCCCGGCTTCCTGCCCATAGCCTTCTAATGCCCTTGCCCTGAATTCCTGATGCAACCCAAGGGCCTGGCCTTGAAGTCCCCGAGCCTGCTAGCAGTAGCTTCCTCTTCAGCCTTCCTGTGCAGAGCTTCCTCTATTCAGGGAAGTCTGAGACCTGGTGGCCTCTTTCTCATTCTTTTCATGAAACCATCTTGCCTGGGAGAAGGTGGGCTGAGACCCTGGGCATTGGAAGGGAGAGGTGATCCTCCTTCCTCTCTTCACTTTCATTGCTGTCCTCTCCCTGCCCACCCCATGTGCGCACCCTCTGCAGTCTGAAAGTGCCGCAAAGCACCAGCTCTGCAAACCCGTGGGGTCAAGCTTTGTTGTGGGAAAATACATATTCATGAGGGCTTTGAGGAGCCTCATTAAAATGCAGAGAGTCTCTTCTTTCAAAATGGTACATAAGCCATCTCTTTATTTGCCCAACACATTGTTCTTAAGGCAATAATTATGCGATGAATGGCTAAAGAAACATTTTAATTATTTGTTTAGGGTAATTTCTGATTATCTCATTAGAATTATAATCTGTTCACTTTTACAGGTAATTCAAAGCCTCATATTTACATTTTTATACTTGAAGGAGCTCTATGTGCGCACCTGTATCATTGCTGAAGCGGAAGTAATTTTCTCTGTTTTCTTCTGCTTTATTCCAGAAAGATTTGATCACCAGGAGATTTTTCGGGACATACCAAACCACTCATTTTCGGTAAGAAATACAAGGCAGCGTTGCATGGAATGAGGTTTTGCTTTTGCCGTGTGGGGAGCGGACTGTTTCACTGGAGGGAAAATGCTACACTGGAGGCAGAGCTGGCAACTGCCATGGTTCTTTGTTTTCTGGGGTCCTGTGTGTGTGAGCTCAGGGAGTTTGAAGCTGGGGTTTGAGTCACAGCCAAGGGGTGGATGGACACTGGGGACGCTGCTGGCACTTACCTTGCCTGGAACAGACCTGCCTGCCACCCAGTGACAACACAGCAAGACACGCACTCCCCATCTGTCCTCTCCTCATCATACTGGTGTTTCTGTAAACCATGGTCCTCAGCAGACTCAGTCATGGATTTGTGTAACTCCTACCTAGGTTCCTAGTTACAGCGAAAGCGGACACATGTATATCGGCAACAATAGGTAGCACTCGAACTTTCACTCTCCAGTGTGGGCAGTGGCTGGTCTACTTTGAGAAGGGACCAGCCATTGTGAGATACCAGGAAGCTGAGCAGAAGAAATCTAACTTTGATAAAAAGAGACCTCCTCATCTTGCCAGGGATGGAGCATGGCCCATCCTCCCTCCCTGCGCATAGAGCAGTATTGCAGCCCTGATGACACTGCCCCACGGTCAGCATTTGGCTTGCCCTTGCCCCGTAGGACTGGTAGGAACAGAGTCCTGGTGCCAGCCGAGTGTTCCACACAGGGGAGACTTGGAAAGGACAGGTTCTGCACTGCAGATGAATTGGCTCTCTTCTTCTGTGGCTGGAGACACACAAGGCGGCGGCGTTGTAGGGAAGCCGGTGTACGGGGTGGGGCGTGTTTGGAGAACGAGGAGCAGAGGGCATTGTTGCTGGAGTTAAAGAAGCAGAGCCAGGGATGGTCTTCATGTCCTGATGCCCAGAGCAGGCCTGAGCTTCTGATGGATTCTGGGGGTTCTTATGTATTCTTGGGAAGGAGCATGCGGTAAGCTTGGACAGGGAGGCAGTTCAGAGTGTTACATGCAAGGCAGCAGTGGCCTTGGGAACACCCCCACTGCCCGACCAAGGCAAGGAACACTTTATGTGTCCCAGTGGGGAATCTCTGTGCCAGTTGTGTGAGGGGACGGATGAAGACCAGCAGGGGTGAGGATGGGATTCTGGAGTGTCAAGACTCAGATTCAGAATCACAGTTTTTCTTCCAGGGCAGTGCAAGGCCACAGGTCTGGCTATTTGAAGCCACCCAAAAAGCCATTATTTGTAAAGCAAGGCGGCTTTATTGATTTCACTTTCTGCCCTGCATCTTTCCCATATCATGGTAACCACTCACCACTCCTGTTCTGCTGGTGAGGCAGGAATTCCTTTGCAGCCAGTTGGGGAGCATTCTTGTCACAAATGTCCTGGGTGAATTACGCGGTGGCTCTCCGTGGAGGGAGCACATTCACAAGGCATTTAAGAGATGCAGGACAATCAGCCCTCGTCCATGAGACAGGATGAAACGTAGAGGAGCTGCGTGATTATTAATGGGTTTGGACATAAGCTGGAGTGTTTACTGAAATTTTTCTCAGTTGCCAGTTTTCAAAGTTTGTGAATGTACTTTTGTGCTCTCAACAAGGCCTTTTCTGCTCTGTTTAACTTTCTACTTAAGGTTGTAAACATACTTCAGCTATAATGACATTAGATGCATCATCCACTCTCAGCTCTGAAAATGCTGGAGATTTTGATTGTCACCAGCAGTAAGGACAGCTTATGAAAGGAGATGTTACTTATGGAGACGCAGCTCATGATTCCATAAAATTCCAGTCTTCAGGGAGCCCAGGGTTAAGCAGCTGTCTCAGCCCATCCACCCTCTAGGGACTATCCACGGTGAAACTGGCTTCTTGATGTTTTCCTTATGGAACCTGGGGTGTCATTACATTCTGATAGAGTCATAGGGTGGTCTTGTTTATGCCTGTAAGGTATAAGATATTTTTTTCTTCTGAGTCTAGAAAAGACCTACTGGAATTTTTATGTATCCTGAAATACTATTAGACGATCAAAATCAATTGCAATAGAGAAGGTGCTGGGCTCTCTTCCCGATTGCTCTCACTCATCTGCAGTGTAATAGGCCTATCATGTAAGTGAATATACTCATCACAATTCTCTGCAGCTTCCCAGCAGAAAAGCATATTCCTTCTCAGAGAGAAAGGCGGCAAGGAGATGGATATTTTTAAATGCCAATTATGCCAGAATGAGTCTCTGTGAGGAGATCTGTAAAGAGAAGAAAGGGCCTGGGTTTATTTATTTTTCTACTGCAAATGGAATCATTCTGTAGCTTCAGATTACTAATACCCGTGGTGTGCCTGATGTCTTTTCATAGGATAATTTGTGAATGTGCTTCCACTTACAGGAAAAGTTTGAGGCTCTTTTCTTACTCTCTTCTTCTTTTTTTTTTTGAGAATTAAATTCTAGGCCTCACCATATCCTATGATAACCATCCTATAAAATGTGTGAATAATGAAATGTATAAAATCAGTGATTATCCTGAAGGAACGCAGAAAAGAATAATAAGCTGTATTTAAATCACAGCAAGTCTCAGAACGTATATTAAGTTAGAAGACATCACGTCCTGAAAATGATGGGCTGATGTGATACTAGCATGTACCCCACTATGGATGCATATAAATGCTGTGTAAAACCTATCCCAAAGTGTTCTTTAAAACATAAGATCCAAAGAAAGGCATGGAAATTCCAAGCTATGAGACATGAAGAGAAAACACAAAGCCAGAGCACTAAGGCAGGAGGCCATGAGACCCCCAAGCAGTGAGGTTCCTGATGGAGAGCCAGGATGATGAAGACTGTGCGAGATTTGTGCAGGGAGAGACACGGCAATGGCTGGGACAGGGTAGCAAGGCTAGGAGCAAGTGCTCACATGTATAGGAAGCCAGGAGGTGGCAGAGGTGTGTTATGGACCAGGTGGGAAGTGATGCAGGACAGCTGATTGGCCACACAGGAAAAGAGAAAAGATAAAGTGAGATCCCTACCTCACAGCATATGTACCAGTAAATGGCCATAGAATTAAAGGCCTATGCCAGGCACAGTGGCTCACACCTGTAATCCCAGCATTTTGGGAGGCCGAGGTGGGCAGATCACCGGAGGTCGGGAGTTCGAGACAAACCTGGCCAACATGGCGAAACCCCGTCTCTACTAAAAATATAAAAAATTAGCTGGGTGTGGTAGCGGACACCTGTAATCCCAGCTACTCAGGAGGCTGAGGCAGAAGAATTGCTTGAACCTGGGGGGTGGAGGTTGCAGTGAGCAAGATTGTGCCACTGCACTCCAGCCTGGGTGACAGAATGAGACTCTGTCTCAAAAAAAAAAAAAAAAAAAGAATTAAAAGGCAAAATATAAAGACAAAAATGTTAAAATACATAGAAGATTTTTTCTAACTGCTCTTGAGGTGGGAAACATACACACATCATAAAAGAAAATATGGATTAATCAAACATCAGTATTAGCAACTTCTTTAAGAGAACTATAGGCTGGAATAAATATTCATGATGAATTTACTGTGAGAGATTGGTATTCTGTTTGTATCAAGAACTCTTTCAAATTAATTTTAAAAAGACAATAGAATTGAAAAATGAGCAAATACTATGAAGAAGAAAAAATGAAAATGTCAAATAGACAAATGAACTCTGCCTTCTAATCAGGGAACTGCCTGGGAGACCATGAGATACCACTTCACACTCATATGTTGGCAAATTAGAAAGTCTGATAATCGAAGGGTTGCCCAGAGTGTGAAGCAAGGGGGCCTTCATGTCCTGTTTATCAAGGGCAAATTAGTAAAACCCCTTTAGAGAACAATTAGGTGTTATCTAGTAAGGTTGAGATGTGGATGCCCCATGACCCAGCAATTCCGCTCCTGGGTATAGATACCTTAGCAGGCCATGAAAGGGATTCAGTGTTGTATTAGTCAGTTCTCTTGAAAACAGAACCAATAGGATCAGTTTATCTTAGAGTTTATGTATCGATCAATTGATTGATTGGTCAATTGATATAAGGTATTGGCTTGCATGATATGGCATCTGGGAAGTCTCACAATCTGCCATCTGCAAGCTGGAGACCCAGGGAAGCCAGCTTCCCTGTTGTTGTAGTGCAAAGGCCTGGGAAGCAGAGAACTGGTGCAGATTCCAGTCCAGGCCAAAAGGCCTGAGAACCAGCAGCATGGAGGGCAGCAAAGACCAATGTCCCAGTCAAGCAGTCAGGCAGAGAGTGAATTCGACCCTCCTCTGCTGTTTTGTTCTATGCAGGTCCTCACTGGAGTGGACGATGCCCACGTACACCGAGGAGGGCCATCTGCTTTACTCAGTCTGCCGATTCCAGCACTAACCTCTTCCAGAAACACCTCACAGACTATCCAGAAACAGTGTTTAACCAGACGCATGGGCACTTTGTGGCCCAGTCAGGTTGATACATAAAATTAACCATCACAAGTGGGTCACAACCAGCATTTTCTAAAAATATAAACCGGATTAGAACAGAAGATATCAGGGTTTGTTCTGCATAGTGAATGATAGTGATCCTGAGAAGGGGGACTTCAAGGGGGTGGGACTGACAGCGATGGTTAAGCCTGAATGGAGGTTTGCTACATTGTTTTCTATGCTTCTGTGTATTTGCAAAGTTAAGGAGAAAAGAAGTTGTGGTAAACACCTGGATGTAGGCACACGGACCCCAGTGTTCTGTGCTGTGGGTCCCTCTGATGGGGCCGTCTTGCTCCTGTCTTGCTGGTTCATCCTCCACCTTGGCTGACTACCTGGCCTCACCCTTGTACAGATGGTTCTGTTTGTCTCTTCATTGAAATGGGTGGGATTTATTGATTTATTTAGAGGCAGGGTCTTGCTCTATTGCCCAGGCTGGAGTGCAGTGGTGTGATCATGGCACACTGCAACCCTGACATCCAGGGCTCAATCAGCCCTCCCTCCTTGGCCTCCTGAGTAGCAGGGACTACAGGCACGTGCCACCACACCCAGCTTATTTTTATATATTTTTTTAATAGAGGTGGGATTTTGCCATGTTGACCAGGCTGGTCTTGAACTCCTTGGCCCCTAGAGTGCTAGGATTACAAGTGTAAGCCACCATTCCCTGTGTGAAATGAGTAGAATTTCTGAATGAGCCAGGCTTTGCACATTGACCTGGCTTTGCCTCTTGAACTGCTGCCTTCACTTGGGAGGCTCCTTCTGGCCCTGCCTGTGTGGCTGATTCCTCTCTCAGGTGCTTCTTTTTATCTTCACAGACGAGGCTCATGGGCTTCACTTTTTGGGACCTTAGGTGGACATCTCAGTCCACAGCCCTCCTGCCTGGCTTCTGTCTCTGTGGATTTGCAGGCCTGCTTGTCCCGTATCCTCCAGTGCCCGGCCCAGTGCCTCATGTACAGTGGATGCTCAAGAAGTATGTGGTCATCACATAGCTCTAGTTTCTTATTTTTATTTTTATTTATTTATTTTTTTTGAGACAGGGTCTCACTCTGTCACCCAGGCTGGAGTGCAGTGGCATGATCATAACTCACTGCAGCCTTGAAATGGGCTCAAGCAATCTTCCCACCTCAGCCCCAAGTAGCTAGGACTACAGGTGAGTGCCACCATGCCCAGCTAATTTTAAAATCTTTTGTAGAGAGGACATTTCACCATATTGTTCAGACTGGTCTTGAACTCCTGACCTCAAGTGGGCCCCCTGCAGTGCTGGGATTGCAGGCATGAGCCACTGCCCCTAGACTTTAGAAATGTTCAGAAGCTCAATTTCCCATCTGCAAAGTGGAGACTCATGAGTTGGGGGTGGGTAGATTGTGAGAATGAACCACATAATGAAGAGGGGTTGTGTAGCACATGTGAGTTTTCCGATCTTGCTGGTTTCCTTCCCTGGAAGAAGCAAAGAGAGGACGAGGAGCTGGCTGTTACCATTTGCTTGCAGACTTGGTGTGTGCTTTCAAATTGGAAGCTCCTGCTCTGACACCCAGTTCTTTTTTGTTTCAAGTTGTACTTTAGAAGATAAAAAAATTCATCAACACCCTTTTTTTTTTTTTAAAGATGGAAAATGGGTTAAGAAAGTAGCACGAGGAACTGCTACGAGGTTGAGCCCAACATAATTAGTGTGATGAAAGGGAAGTTAGCCATTTCTGTATGTAACTTTTGATTAATGATATTCAGCTCTAATTAATTATGTCCAGTTCTAATTAATGACATTAGTGTGCAAGCCAGCATTCTCAAACTGTGTTCTGAGGATTCCCAGCGGATGTTCCTGAATATAATAGTCCCCGGTCACATTAGGTTGGGAAGTGCTGTCTGTACTGCCCGTCTTGGACACTCCCAAAGCACCATATAAAAGACCTTCAGAAGTCCTGCAAGAAAGGGAACAATTTAAATTTCTTTTAACCTGTCATTTCCCAGACTTACTGTCACCATGTGTGCTGCTAGGCACATACGGACATGCTAATTTAACTCTCATACCGCAAGGTGTGCTTGGATGAATTGATGAGCAATGTACATGTCATGGAGACATTTTCTAAGTCTTCCAGAGTCATAACAGGGGTCTCCTATATCGCAGCAGGGCATACTGCAAAGAATTTCATTTCCATACAGTCTAGGGCTGCTGTGAACTAATCTCCTTTCTTGGGCAAATCGCTTAATCTCCTTCAATCAGTTCATACATCTGCAGAGGAAAGGGTGATGGCATGCCACCCTGGATGGTGGGAGGTCTCCTAGCAGTGGTGGCTGTTACCATCTCATAAGAGACCCTCATTACAAGAAAGTTCACGTCATTTGCCATGTGCTGGTCTTGGGGGGTCAGCGAGTGGGGGACTGCAGGGAGAGACCACCACTTACCTCCTGAGCCTCACGTGTGGGGGGCACTGTGTGTTGTCCATTGTTGGATTTGTATTCATTGTTCATCCAAAAGTTATTATGTTGAAAAGGAGAATGGTGGCAGACAGGCATGTTTGGCATGGGTTAATGCGAGGCTGGAAAGAGAGCCCCTGACCTTCAGTTTGAGAGTCAGCCACTACGGGAAAGGGTGACATCTTGGTGGCTGCACACTGTGAATGTCAAGGGAGACGAAGAGTGCACCCTGGGGAGGGCGGACTCATCAGTCCAGTGGGTTGTCCAGGAGGGAGTGAGGGTTGATCTTTCATCTCGAAGGATGAATATACATTTCTGCGAGAGAGGGGGAAGATGGGCATTCCAGGCAAACAAGCGTGTATATGTGACTGAAGTGGGGACAGAGGAAGCAGCGTGGTGGGTCCGGGAATGGAATTGTTTGATCTGGCTTGATGGAGGAGCCAGGGGGTGAGGTAGAAGAGGTGGCAGAGGCCAGCTTGACCTGTGTAGACGGCCTGGGAGAAGCCCTGGCAGGTCTTCGTTGGAGGACTGACAGGAAGGGATATATGCTTTCCATAGATGACCTTGGAGGGGGCGGCATGGGGTAGAGGCCCGTGCACCAGAGGCTCCTCATAGTCTCTATAGAGAGACGACCAGGCTAGCGTTTTCATGGCATGGAGGTTGTCTTCGGAAACTTGCTTCAGAATCTACTTAAGATGAGTCAAATCTACCCTCCAAAGAACATCTGCTACTGGAGATAGCTCTTCAAAAGCTAATGCAGGTGCTGAATGTTTTTCCACCATGAGGGTTCCTTCTGTGCATCAATTAGTCTAGACTCTTGCTGTTTGAGGAAAGAGGCTCAGAGTAGTTAAGCCACTAGCTCCAGGTCTCATAGCTGGCTGATAGGACATCAACCTGCAGAGTCTCTATGGAGGTGGAATAGTTTTCAGTGGTGCACTGAAACAGTAGGGGATGGATAGGAGAAAGGCTTGGTCTATTAGTCAGGTTCAGCCAGAGAAGCAGTAGGGGATGGATATGAGGAGATATATTGTGAGGAATCTGCTCATGCGGTTTTGGGACCTGGCCAGGCAAGCCTGAAGCCCGCAGGGCAGGCCATGGGGAAGGGCAGGCTGGAACTCCCAGGCATGGCTGCAGCTGCAGTCCACGGGCAGAATTTCTTCTTCCTGAAGGAAGCCTTGGCTTTACTTTTAAGATCTCCCAACAAATTGATCCGGACCCAGCCAGATTGTCTGGGATGATCTCCTTTCTAAAAGTCAACTCATTATGGACTTTAATGACATGGACAGAAGACTTTCACAGCAACATCTAGAAGAGTGGCATGGTTGCCTAGCCAAGTCAGTACCTCAAAAAGACCACACTCTTGGTAACACGTGGGGGCTCCAGGACCAAAAGCTGGTGCTGCAGATGCGTGGGGTGGCAGCATTGTCACTTCCTGTCTCCCACTAACCTCAGGGTCACAGTGGGCTGGTGGTTGTAGCATGGTCCACACCTGCTCTCAGGGATGCTGGAGGGAGACTGAGGCCCAGGCTTTTGTCTTGGAGACTTGGGATATGTTTAGGATCCCTTCTCAAAGCCAAGTTCTAGACAGAATCTGGCCTTTCAGGGTTGGAGAGACCCCACACGGCTTCTGAGCAGACTTCCTTCCTGAGCTCAGTCTTGGAAGTGAAGGTCTCACCCCTGGTTGCCCCCTTCGTGTGACAGAGGGCTCTTTGCCTCTTTGCACTCCATGCCCCAGAGACGATC
The DNA here is from genome assembly GCF_006542625.1 of Nomascus leucogenys. NCBI lineage: Eukaryota > Metazoa > Chordata > Mammalia > Primates > Hylobatidae > Nomascus > Nomascus leucogenys. The sequence goes on from NC_044386.1 coordinate 70,632,400, forward strand.
TGTGCTGGGGACAATTTTGTCAGAAATCTATTCCCAGCCCTAGCTTAGCCTAGTGGCACTCTGAGTCCTGAAACCTAGAGGCCATTTCCACGTTGGTGTAGCACCGTGGTTCTCAGACTGTGTTTGGTATCAGGATCACCTGGGGAACTTGGTAAAAATACAAATGCAGGTCATGTCCTGCTTCCTCCATCCTGGGCCTCTGTGTTCTTTATTAGCCTTCTTGGTGGTTCTGACCTACATCAAAGTTGAGGACCGCTGGCATAACGCACGGCTGCTTGAACTCCAGTGTGCACTGGAATCTCCTAGGGATCTCATGTATTTTATTTTTATTTTTTGAGACGGAGAATCACTCTTGTTGCCCAGACTAGAGTGCAACGGCATGATCTCTGCTCACTGTACCCTCCGTCCCTTGGGTTCAAGCAATTCTTCTGCCTCAGCCTCCCGAGTAGCTGGGATTACAGGCGTGTGCCAACATGCCTGACTAATTTTTGTATTTTTAGTAGAGATGGCGTTTCTCCATGTTGGCCAGGCTGGTCTCAAACTCCTGATCTCAGGTGATCCACCCACCTTGGCCTCTCAAAGTGCTGGGGTTACAGACGTGAGCCATCACGCCCAGCCAGGGACCTTGTTTAAATGCAGATTCTGATTCCATGGTTTTTGGTGGATCCTGTGATTTGGTGGTGCAGATGCTTCTAGTCCTCAGACCACATCTTAAATAGCAAAGGCATAGATAGGGGCTGAAATTAAACACTTAAGAATTACCCAGACTTGCATCAGAATTCTGCCTCTACCACTTAACTGTCTCTGTGTTACCCTGAGCAAATCGCTTGATCTCTCTAAGCCTTGATTTCCTCATCTGGACAATGGGAATAATGTGCCTTTTTTGTTTTTTTGAGGTAGCATCTCTCTCTGTTGCCTAGGGTGGAGTGCAGTGCTGCAGTCTCAGCTCACTGCAGCCTCAACCGCCTGGGCTCAAGCAGTCCTCCCACCTTGGTCTCCCAAGTAGCTGGGACCTCAGGCACACACCACCACACCCAGCTAATTTTTAAATTTTTAATTAGAGACAGGGTCTCATTGTGTTGCCCAGACTGGTCTTGAACTCCTGAGCTCAGGTAGTCCTCCCTCCTTGGCCTCCGAAAGTGCTGGGATTACAGGCGTGAGTCACTGCTCTTGCTGCTTTTTAAATAAAAATTGCTGGCCGGGTGCAGTGGCTCACGCCAGCAATTCCAGTGCTTTGGGAGGCCAAGGCGGGTGGATCACTTGAGGTCAGGAGTTCAAGACCATCCTGGCCAACATGGTGAACCCCCATCTCTACTAAAAATACAAAAATTACCTGTCGTGGTAGCAGGCCCCTGTAATCCCAGCTACTCGGGAGGCTGAGGCAGGAGAATCACTTAAACCCAAGAGGCAGAGGTTGCAGTGAGCCGAGATCATGCCACTGCACTCCAACCTGGGCAACAGAGCGAGACTCTGTCTCAAAATAAATAAATAAATAAATAAATAAATAAATAAATATTGCTTTGACAGTTAGAAAAGAGTTTAATACTGCAGCATAATAAAGACCATACAGGCAAAGCCCACAGCCAACAGCATACCCAGTGGTGAAAAATTGCAAAGGCTTTTCCTCTTAAGATCAGAAACAAGACAGGGATGCCCCCTTTCACCACTTCTATTTAACATGGTACTAGAAATTCTAGCCAGAACAATTTGGCAAGAAAAAGAAATCAGAGGCATCCAAATTGGAAAGGAAGAGGTGAAATTTTCTCTCTTTTCACATGTCATGGTCTTATGCAGTATGTAGAAGGCCTTAAAGACATCACACACACACAAAGCTGTTATAACTAATACATGAATTCAGTAAAGTTGCAGGATCCAAAATCAACACACAAATATCAGTTGCATTTCTATACACTAACAATGAGCAATCTGGAAGGGGAGTTAAGAAAAAAATTCCATTAACCAAGGAAGCAAAAAAATTGTACACAGAAAACTACCGAACATTGCTGAGAGAAATTAAAGAAGACACCAGCAAATGGAAAGACATGGCATGTTTTTAGATTAGAAGACAATATTGTTAAGATGTCAGTACTACCTGTATTAGTCCATTCTCATGTTGCTAATACAGACATACCTGAGACTGGGTAATTTATAAAGGAAAGAGGTTTAATGGACTCACAGTTCCACGTGGCTGGGGAGGCCTCACAATCATGGCAGAAGATGAAGGAAGAGCAAAGGCACGTTTTAAATGGCAGCAGGCAAGAGAGCTTGTGCAGGGGAATTCTCATTTATAAAACCATCAGATCTCATGAGATTTATTCACTACCACAAGAACATACATGGGGGAACCACCCCCATGATTCAGTTATCTCTACCTGGCCCCACCCTTGACGTGAGGATTATTGCAATTGAGGGCAAGATTTGGCATGGGACATAGCCAAACTGTGTCATATCCAAAGCAATCTACAGATTCATTGCAATCCCTATCAAAATCCCAATGACGCTTTTTGTAGAAGTAGGAAAATTCATCCTAAAATTCATATGCAATCTCAAGGGACCCTGAATAGTAATAGCAATCTTAAAAGAAGGACAAAGTTGGCGATCTCACACTTCCTAATTTCAAAACTAGCTACAAAGCTGCAGTCATCAAAACAATGTAGTAGTTGCATAAAGACAGACATATAGACGAAAGGAATTGAGTAGACAGCCCCCAAGTAAACCCTCACATACATGGGCAAATGATTTTTTGACAAGGATTTCAAGGCCATTCAGTGGGGAAAGGACAGTTTCTTCAAATGGTGTTGGAAAAACTGAAAACAATATAAAAACAACAGAAGACAATACAAAAATCAACTCAAAATAGATCAAAGACCTGAACATAAGAGCTGAGACCATAAAACTCAAAAGAAAACAGATGTACAACTTCATGACATTGGATTTGGTAATGACTTCTTGGATGTGACACCAAAGGCACAGGCAGCAACAGGAAAAAATAGGTAAGTTGGACTTCATCTAATATAAAAATCTCCTCAAAGGGCACAGTCAGCAGTGAAAAGGCAACCCAAAGAATGGAAGGAAATCTTTGTAATTCATACATCTGGTAAAGGGTTAATAGCCAGAATGTGTGAAGAATTCTTAGAATTTAACATAAAAAGAAGCCACCTGATTAACAAATGAACAAAGGGTTTGAATAAACATTTCTCCACAGAATATAGACACATGGCCAGTAAACACAGAAAAACGTGCTCAACATCACAAATCATTAGAGAATTGCAAATCAAAATCACAAGATACCACCTCACATCTATTAGGCCAGCTATTGCAAAACAAAACAAAACAGAAAATAAGGGTCTGTGAGGATGTGGCAGAATTGGAACCATTGTGCACTTCAGGTGGGAATGTAAATGGTGCAGCCCGTCGGAAAACAGTATGATAGTTCCTCAAAAAACTGAAAATAGAATTGCTGTGTAATCTAGGCGTGATTTCACTTCTGGGCATATGCCCAGGGGAAGTAAAAGCCAGGGGCTCAAGGAAATATCTGTACATTCATGTTCATGCAGCGTGATTCACAATAGTCAAGGGGTGGAAGCAACCCAGGAGTCCATTGGCAGATGAATGGATCAACAAAATGTGGCGTCTACACAGAATGGAATACTATTTTGCCTTGAAAAGGAAGGAAATTCTGACACATGCTATAACATGGATGAAGCTTGAACCTTGAGGTCATTATGCTAAATGAAAGAAGCCTGATAGAATAGCATAAATCCTGTGTGGTTCCACTGACATGAGGTACTCAGAATAGTCAAATTCATGGAGACAGAAAGTAGAATGGTGGTTGCCAGGGGCTGGAAGGAGAGGGAAGGGGGGTCAGTGTTTTAATCAGGACAGAGGTTCAGTTTTACAAAGTGAAAAGAGTTCTGGAGATGGATGGTCATAATGGTAGCACAGCAGTGTGAATGTACTTAGTGCCACTAAGCTGTATTCTTAAAAATGCTTCCAATGGTAAATTTTATGTTATGTGTATTTTACCACAATTTTTTTTTTTTTTACAACAGAAGGGACTCAACACCATATCTAGTAAAACACACACTGAATGTTATTATTGATAGCATAGATGACAGGATCACTTGAGTCCAGGAGTTCGAGACCAGCCTGGGCAACATTGGGAGACTCCCATCTCTACATAGAATTAAAATAACAAATTAGCTAGGTGTCCTAGCTACTCAGGAGGCTGAAGTGGGAGGGTCCTTTGAGACTGGAAGTTTGAGGCTGCAGTGAGCTGTGGTCATACCACTGCATTCCAGCCTAGGTAACAGAGCAAGACCCCGTCTCAGAACAACAACAAAAACAAACAAAAAAATAAAAGCACAGAGCCAGTCACAGGGACACTCCATACATACGAATTCTACCCACTGTCATTCGTGCCCCTGAGTGTCTGCCTTCCCACCATTCTCTGGGACTTGGTTTCCATTCCTTCCCTTCTCCTGTTCCTCTCTGACAAAGGTAATTGAAACTGTTTCTGTTCTTTCAGTGTGGCCAGGTGGGAAGCTGTTCTCTAGTGTGGGTTAACCAGGACAGAGGGTGTGTATGTGCGGGGGAGAGAAGCCGGCAGGCTCTTCCTTCCGGATGCCGGACTATGGAACGTGATACTAACATGGGGATCCTCCCCAAGAGCCTGGATCCCCTAGTGCACCAAGGTATCCTACTGAGAAGGCATCAGAAAATCTGACTCACAGAAGTTAGGGCAGTGTTTACAGTACCATGACAGCAGGCAGAGCTTGGGGTTCAAAGCAGAATCTGAGGAAAGACTCTAAAAAGACGAGCCCCTGCCCAAGTTATGGTGCCTTTTCTAGTCTCATAGCACATTGCACCCCCTCCCCTCACTGTAACAATCCACACCCTCAGAACGAGCACCTGGAGTTGTTCACGGAGACTAAAGTGGGAGGAAGCTTTGGAGAGTCACCTTTTTGAAGTCTGTTTTGAATTGAACAGTGCGCAAATGATAAGCCACTTATTTTAAAATAAGCTTCTTAATTCAAGCGTAATGTAAACAGAAAAGTACAAAAATCCTAAGTGTTCATTGCCATGAATATTTTCAAAGTGAACACATCCATGAAACTACCACCCAGACTGGGAAACAAAACATCACCACAACCCAAGAATCTCCCCTAGGGTCCTCTCCCAGCCATAACCCACCCCCCACCACTACCACCACCACCTAAAGGTAATCAGAATCCTAGCAACAAATGTTATTTTTGCAAATGTTTGAATTTTTTTTAAATAAATGAATTTCTACAATATATACTGTTTTGTGTCAGCTTATTTTATGCAACATTATGTTTGTGAGAGTCACAGGTGGTGAGTGTGACAGTAGTTCATTGACTCACTGTTACAGAGCATTGTAAAAATACAAATAATTCATCCATTCTATGTTTGATGGACATTTGCATCTTTTCTAGTTTTGGGTCATGATTGCTGCTAGAAACACCGTTACACATTTGGTGTACACATGATTGCGTTTCTATTGAGGGTACATCCAGGATTGGAATGGATAGGTCACAGGGTCTGGGTATGTTTCTATTTTAGTGAACACTGCCAGTCCTTTTTCTGACGTGATTGTACCCAATTACACTCCCACCTGCAAATAGGAGTTTCATTTGCTCCACATCCTTGCTTATAACTGGTGGTGTTAGTCATTTTAATTTGACTTTTAGTGGATGCATGGTGGGATCCTCTGGTATGATTTACAGTTCACTGAAAACTGTTGAATATCTCTTTCGAATACTTGTGCTTTTCGAAACCTTCTCTTGAAGTTTTTGTGCAAGTTTTTGCTCATTTTTATGTTGCATTTTCTTTCTTAGTGCTTTGTAGTTCTTTTTTTATTTTATGAGATGGAGTCTCGCTCTGTCGCCCAGGCTGGAGTGCAGTGGTGCGATCTCCGCTCACTGTAAGCTCCGCCTTGTGGGTTCATGCCCTTCTGCCTCAGCCTCCCAAGTAGGTGGGACTACAGGCACCCGCCACCAGCCTGGCTAATTTTTTGTATTTTTTAGTAGAGACAGGGTTTCACCGTGTTAGCCAGGATGGTCTCGATCTCCTGACCTCGTGATCTGCCCAACTCGGCCTCCCAAAGTGCTGGGATTACAGGTGTGAGCCACCACGCCCGGCTGGGAGTTCTTTATATAGTTAGTACCTGAGACCTTTGCTAGATGTACATATTACAAATATTTTCTCACATTCAGTGGTATCTTTTGATGAGAAGGCCCAGATTATCAATCTTTTCCTTTAAGGTTAATGCTTTTCGTGCCCTGTTTAGGAAATCTGTGCATACCTACGAACATGAAAACAACAGCATATTTATTTTTTTCCAGCCTTTCTTGTTTTCTAATATATGATTTTAGGGTTATAAATAGCCTATTAAGCCTGCTTTAGCTGTAATCCACTATTTTAAAAAATTGTAGTAAAAAAACACAGCATAAAATTTACCATCTTAACCATTTTTAAGTGTACAGTTCGGTAGTGTTAAGTAAATTCATAATGTTGTCAAACAGATCTCCAGAACTTTTTCATCTTGCGAATCTGAACATCTATACCCATTAAACAGCAACTTCTCATTCTCCTTGCCTCAGCTTCTGGGAGCCACCATTCTACTTTCCGGCTACTCTAGGTACCTCAGTTAAGTGGAATCCTACAGTTTTTGTCTTTTTGTGATTGGCTTATTTTGCTTAGTATAATGTCCTCAAGGTTCATCTGTGCTGTGTTGTGTGATAAGATTTTCTCCCTTTTTAAGGCTGAATAATATTATGTGATATGAATAGACCACATTTTGTTCATCCATCATCCATCGATAGACATTGGGTTGCTTTCATTCCTCGGCCATGATGAATAGTTCTGCTGTGAACATGGCTGGCTGTCCAGCACCATTTTTGGATACATTGTATTTTTATTATTAATTAGTTCAAAATGTGTTTACTTTTTAAAATTTCTCCTTTGAAATGTGGGTTATTTTAAAGTAGTTTGATTTCCAAATGCCTCCATATTTTCTGGTTATATTTTTGTTATTTACTTCTAGCTTGCTTACCCCGTAGTCAGGAGCAGATTATTTACAATGTTAACATTTTGAAATTTGTTTACACTGGCTTTAGACTTGTCCACCATATGATTAATTTTGACAGAATATCCCACGTGCCCTTGTGTGTAGTTCCTCGGTTCAGTACTTTAGATATATTCATGAGGGAAAATGGGTAATTGTGGTGTTCAAATCTTATATTTCCATTCTTATTTTTACTTCTTTGTTTTATCATTTACTGCAAGAAGTGTGTTAAATTATCCCGCTGTTCATTATGTCTAATAGACATAAATTTCATAATGTCTAATACTTTAGATTTGTCTTACTATAGTCCTGTTAATTCTCCCTTTATAAATTCTGAGTGCATTTAACTAGATACATATAAATTTAGAATTTCTTCATAGTAGGTTGCCCTTTTTAATTATGAATTCTTTCTTTTCCATAAGAATGCTTCTTTTCGTAAAATCTAGTTTGTCTAATTGCCAATATAAGTATATAAACTTTCTTTTTTAACTTACCGCTTTAGACTAGTTTAAATTCACAGAGATGTTGTGAAGATGGTAGAGAGAGTTCCCATACATCCTGTACCTACTTTTCCCTGTTGTTAACATCTCACATTAGTATGGTGCATTTGTTGCAATTAATGAACCAGTGCCAATGCATTATTATTAACTGAAGTCCGTGCTTCATTCACATTTTCTTAGATTTTGTCAAATATCCTTTTGCTGTTCCAGGATTCTATTAGGAGACTGCTTTGAGTTCAGTTATCATGTCACTTTAGGTTCTTTTAGACTGTGACAGTTCCTCTGACTTTCCTTGTTTCCGATGACGACAATTTTGAAGAGTACTGTTCAGGTATTTTATAGGATATCTTTCAATTTGAGTTTGCTTGGCATTTTTCTCATGGTTCAATAGGGACTATGGGCTTTGGGGCAGAAGATCCCATCTGAAAAAGCGCCATTCTTATCCTATCACATCAGGGCTACATAATTTATCACTGCTGATGTTACCCTCAATCATCTGAGTGTTATGTACCATCTCCATGAGGGGACAGTATCTACACAAATTACTTGCAATTCTGCACAGGGAGATTGGTCTGTTCTCACTCATTTATTTTCTCATTCATTTATTTATATTTGTATGGACTCACAGATATTTATTTTATACTTTGGGCTATAAACCAGTAATGCATTATTGATTTTGTTGTTCAGATAGTTCCAGCTTTTGCCCTTTCCTAAGATAGCGGACTCACCCGTCTGTGTTGTTTCAACTCTACCAATTTGGACCCTCAAGTTCTTGTTGCCTTATTAGCCATAAATTGCAGTTTCTTATTTCCCCAGTCCTCTGAGACTACTGAAAGTTCTGCTTAGCCCTGTTGCCTCTTAACCACTACTTTCTTCCTGTGCGTGTTTTTAACCTTTTGGCTTCCATCACTCATGAATCCCCAAATGCCTTGATGAGAAAAGCAGCACAGAATGCAGAGCTTATTTCTGGGTAATTATCTACTTGTCATGATCTCAGCCCCTCAAGTCCTAGCTGCCTTGGTAGCTCTCTGATGCTTCCACAGAGATCATTTAAAAAAATGTCGTCAAGAGTTTCTAGTTGTTCTTGGTGAGAGGATTAGTCTGACACAAGCTAGTGCATCATAGCGAGTGGTGGAATTCTTCAGACATAATATTTTTTTTTTACTTCACCCACTATGTCATGGTTGATGGTGCCTCATAATATTTTAATATCTGATGCTTTGCACCCATACAGCAACTATCCTGAGTAATGAAGATGTTATGTCATATAGGAAAATGAATCATTCTTTGCATTTCATTCATTTATGTCCTTAGTCACAAGGGCTTTAGCAAAGAATTGGCTTCCACCCTCTCTTTAAGGTAAGGAAATAAATAATGACCTTGGAAGATAGTATTCATCATAAAAGTGCTTGATGAAAGGAGCAATTGGAGTGAACTATGTAAAATAGGCTTTTCAGTCTAATGGGACAGTGTAATTACTGGTGCAGATTTCTAGTTAGGCCTTAAAGAAATTAAGCCTCCTATATGGTTAATAATGGACTTGTGTAAGAAGATTGCTTCTGAGATGAGGTTTGTGATTCACATTAGCATATCTGGCAGTGAAAGCGTATCTTTTTCAATCAAGCAGGATATTTAAGATCTTTGTGTATGCTTTGGTAAACTTTACTGCTGCCATCCCTGAACTTGACCTGATATTTTTACATCCGCTTCAAGTCTGCATCCCAGTTTTGTGTAATCTACAGTTCTGAAGAGCTGCCATGTGCTTTATCATCATCTAGGGCTGAAAAGAGCCAGATAATTGGAGAATCCCCACAGACTGACAGTTTTCCCTGAATCGATGCCTGCTTAGTGTGCTCATGCAGGTAGCTCCTATTCCATCTCACTTTGCTGCCTGCAGCTCACATATTTCAGATGATCCACAAGAACATTGGGAAGGACCTGCCAAAATCCTGCCTTGCTAAAGTCCAGGTATGCTCTCTTCCAGATCTCCCTTAACTGCCTTTGCAGATTCTATATCGGAGAAAGAAATGAGGCTAATTTCACAAACTTATTCTTACTGAATTCATTTTTAGCTCTAATAATTACCACTTTTCTTAGATGTGATCCCAAAACAATCCTTTAATAAATGCATTTTAGAACTGCACTGTCCATAATGGCAGCTACTTGCTACATGTGGCCATTTAAATTTAATTTGAATGAATTAAAATGAAGCAAACAAAAAAATGCAGTTTCTCTATTGGACTAACCATGTTTCAAGTGTTCAATGCCTGCCATATTGGGCAGTGCAGATAGAACACTTCTATCATTGCAGAAATTTCTGTTGAACAGAGCTGTTCTAAAACCTTGTTTTAGAATCAGATTTGAGCTCACCCTTCTGCAGATTACTCAGTCATCATTTGACTGTTTTTTTTTTTTTTTTTTTTTTTTAAAGAGACAGGGTCTCACTTTGTTGTCTAGGCTGGAGTGCAATGGTGCCATCATAGCTCACTGTAGCCTTGAACTCCTGAGCTCAAGTGATCCTCCTGCCTGTCTCCTGAGTAGCTGGGACTACAGGTACATGCCACCAGTCCTGGCCATTATTTGAGTCTTTAAGAAACATTTACATGTGTTTTTCCTGTCACTTCTCTTTTTCTCCATTTCCTTCAAAATCACCTTGAAGGTGACTCCATTTCTGTATTGCCCAAATCAGTCTACAGTGTAGGTGTTGGATGTGGACTTTTTTTTGGTTTCTAATGAGGCTGTGTTGCAGATGAGCTGAAGCCACCTTTGGTATTGTCGGATTTGTGCTTGAAGAACAGTGCTTTCTGTCTTGCTGATGTTTACATGACTGCTATGATTGTTAAGGGAAATAAGGAGAAATGAATGGGATCCACGTTGCTTGGCCCAGGATACCTGTTTCTGAGTTCTGTTGGAGGTGAGAGGCATGCTGTTGGAGAATCAGCCATCAAGTTGTCTTTTCCAGAGTGGGTGTTGTCCAGGGCAGTTGCAGAGTAAGCACACCGTACAATGAGTGCCTGGGGTCCTTCATTTATTTCTTTACAGCATCTGTAGTAGAATAAAATTCCAGTGTTAAGAGACAAAAAAAATGTGCCCAGCTCTCCTGGGGTTGACAATCTCAGTTGCTAAATCCCATCCTAAGGGGGCAGCCCCTCTCCTGTCTGTGGTTTGCCTGCTGTCTCCCAGGAGCCACACTCACCAGTTTGATCAGCTGGCGGATGATAAGAGGGAGAGAATCTTTTAGAACCCAGATCCTGGATATCATTGTTAGTGGAGGGCTTATTATCAAGTCAGGAAGAAGAAAAATCATTGTTAGTTGAGTGAATACATTTTAAAAAATGATAAGAAAGTGTTCGTCAGGCACTTGGGATTTCTTGCTCACATGCTAATGGGATTTTTGAAAATCCACCCACTGTTTGGAAACTTGCTTTCTCAGTGACAACTGCATCCAAATAGTAGATCATGAGCCAGGTGTGTGGGGGGACAAGAGTGAAAGGAGTTCTGGAGGAAGTCACTCTGGGCCAGGAGGCAGGGACCCTGGCCACCAGCCGTGTGGTGGTCTTGCAGTGCTAGGTCTTGGTTTTGGCCACTGCCCCCCGGCCCCCCACTTCCCAGAATTATTGTGAGGAACTGTGCGTGTATGTGCAGGAACTGGGTTAACGTATCTACCTCTGGTTGGCTGGGTGCGGTGGCTCACGCTTGTAATCCCAGCACTTTGGGAGGCCAAGGCGGGTGGATCACAAGTTCAAGAGATCGAGACCATCCTGGCCAACAGGGTGAAACCCTGTCTCTACTAAAAATACAAAAATTAGCTGGGCATTGTGGCGCATGCCTGTAATCCCAGCTACTTGGGAGGCTGAGACAGGAGAATCACATGAACCAGGGAGTCGAAGGTTGCAGTGAGCTGAGATGGTGCCACTGCACTCCAGCCTGGAGACAGAGTGAGACTCAGTCTCAAAAAACAAACAAACAAACCAAACATATCTACCTCTGGTCAACCCAGAAACGAGGTAAGCTTTTATTATCCCCTTTGATAGACAAAGCAACAGAGCTTAATGAGCATGCATGTCACGAGGAAGCACGAATTCACCCTTATTATTTTTATGGGAAGATCCCTCACTTCCTGGTCCTGATATTCTCTGTGGGACCTTTGGTGAGTCAGGGAAGGCCTCCCAGTATGGAGACAACAATCCCAGCCTCTGACTTGCAGGAGTGTGGGGACTAAGTGACACTGGCAGTGTGCTACACACGTGCAGGCCTGGATTATTAGGAGGGAAGGTTAGAAATCAAGAGCCAGGGGAAAACTGGGAATAGCTGGCTGGCTCTTCAGAAGGGAGTCATTATTTTGTGCACCTTGTAACTCAGGCAGTGAGCCTGGCGGGGAGAGAGAAATGGCTGCTCTTTTTTTCTGTCCATGTGTCACCCCCTGTCAGTGTGTTACTGGCTGCAGGTGTCTCCTCTGATGGTGTCTGGGCTTTTCTCTCCCCTCCATTCCTTCTTTGCCTGTTTCTCCTTTGCTTTTCTGTCTCTGTTTCTCTTTCCCTGCATTTCATCTCTTTCTATTCCTTCTTCCTTTCTTTTTTATCTTCAAATTTTAACCTGTTCCTTTCATCAAATGATGCTTATTAAATACATTTGGTGATTTATATTTTTGTTTCTAAGAAAGCTCATCAAAATAACTGTGTAAGTTTAGTCTGTGAAAAGACAATAATGATGACAGCCAGGCACAGCTTTGGAGGAAGGAGTGTTGGGTCCCGGGTACCCCCGATTCAGTGGGTGTTTGTGCATAGAGTGGTACCTGCCTGCTTGAGGATAGGAGGCTTTGCAGTTTGAGGCCCTTGCTCCCTGCTCTGGGGCATCTGAAGGGCTGTGGTGGGAAGAGGGTCAGAACCAAGGCCAGATGTACCCAGAGCTCGCTGCACGCACTTCTGGGAGGTTTCCTCTTATTTTCTCTATTTTAATTTCTCCATTTTCTCTTTTCTCTCTTTCTGGAATTCCCATCTATCTGATTTTTGACCTATTCATTCTATCTTTGAAGTCTCTCTTTTCTTTCATATTTTTCCATCTTCTTTTCTTTCTTTTTTTTTTTTTTTTTGAGATGGAATCTCTCTCCGTTGCCCACTGCAACCTCCGCCTCCTAGGTTCAAGCAATTCTCCTGCCTCAGCCTCCAGAGTAGCTGGGATTACAGGAGCCCGCCACTGTGACTGGCTAATTTTTGTATTTTTAGTAGAGACGGCATTTCACCTTGTTGGCCAGGCTGGTCTTGAACTCCTGACCTCAAGTGATCCGTCCACCCTCGCCTCCCAAAGTGCTGGGATTACAGGCATGCGCCAATGTGCCCGGCACCATCTTCTTTTCTTTCTGTTCTGTTTTCTGGGATACTTCAATGACTTTAAATACCTGTATTGAAATGTTTATGCTTGCTTTTACTGTGGCTCTCTGAGTTCTCTCTGAGGGCTCTTTCTATTTTTCATAATTTCTTATTTTGTAGCACTGTATCTTTGTGTTTTGGAGGCAATATCTTCTTCTATTTATTTAAAGGTATTAATTTGTTATTTTGTTTCTTTTTTGACAATTACTTCTGTTTCCTTCACTATCATTTTTCCTTTGCTGTCCTTGCATTTGCTTGCCTGGATTTTCTTCTTCTTGTTTGAGACCTTCCTCCCAGATCTGTGAGCTGTGGTTGTTAATTCCCATTGAGAAGTGAAGCACTGAAAATTGACTGGAGTGTCTGCAATGTGGCTGCACATTAGCATCACCTGGAAGCATTAAAAACTACCTCTCCTGGGGGACTGTCCCAGGGCCACTGGATGAAATCTGTTGGATTGGGGTCTGCGTATTGATTGGTTGATAAATAGAGATATTGATAGAGATGGGTAGGTAGAAATACAGATTTTCCCTCCTCAGCAATTCTAATGTGCAACCAGGGCTGAGCGTTGTATAGTCTTGGGTGACAGTGCTGGGCCTCTGGAGAGTTGGTGTAATTACCGTGCAGCAAAACCACTCCGCGTTTTACTGTGCTGGGTACCTGGGAGACTTTGATTGCATCCATATGATTCTCTTTCTGTGCCTTTGGCAAATTGCAGATTGGGAGGAATTATATATCCCTACAGAGACTTCAGTGAATGAAGTTTCAGGGACCTATGAGCAAGAAGGATGAACTGGCTTCCCGGGGAGGGGCCAGCAGTCCTTCTGCCAGAGGAGTCATCAGGGCTGGGACAGGAAGCATGGGAAGGGCAGCTGTGCAGAGCAGGATCCAGGAGGGGCCACCTGGTGGCAGGTGTGGCCACTGAGCAGCCTCTGGCTAGGGATGGAGCTGGAGCTGCCAGGGAAGTTTGAGGCCAGGTAACTTGGCTCTTGGGCTCTAATGAAGCCAAGTGTTCCTCTCCCAAGCTCTGAGAAAACAGTGGGGTCCAGGAGTGACAGGATATGGTAGCTCCATAGGAGGAGGAACCTGTAGTTGGAGAGGGCAGCGAGGAGGGGCAACACCAGGAGGCCAGTGAGCGATACTCTGTACCTGAGAGAGGTGGCCAGAACTTGGGCCCCCACTTGCTGCCAGTGACCTTGCACCTGCCACACCTCCTCTTGGAGTTTTGGCTTCTTTAACTGGGAAGTGAGGATCCTGACCATCTCTGCTAAGCAGGAGAGGAAATGGGCTGATGTGTGTTGTGAGGCAGTAAAGACTGGGGCATAGGAAGCAAGTTGACTCTCAGAGTTTATGGTATAACCTTCTCCCATGCTGTAGGGATCAGGTTTGCCCTTAAACCTGCAGACTGGCTAAGGCCAGGGCTGGAAAGGGAAAAAAGTAAGCAGAGGACAGGGCACGCTGCAGGCCAGCCCCTCACCCCCAGTGACTTGTGCTCTTGGAGTGAGGGCCCAGGAGGGGGTCGCCTGCCTATGCGTGTCTCTCCCTTTCCCCCTCCTGTTCTGTAGGGCTGGGCCTCACACGGCCATTCTTCGAAGGAGGAAGGTGGCCTTTTGCATTCCCTGTTGGTGCATTACTTATTGTCACTTATTTTTGATTAAGGATATTATAGTTAGGCAGAAATTATTTGCATTTTCTTTGTAAATCATCTGAAGAATTGTGCAACACAGGAGTGCATTCTGGAAGAAAATTCAGACATCAGAGATAAAGCAGAGTTCTCCCTTGGCTGCATCTACAACCTTCCTCTCCCTAGAGAACCACTCTGTGGTTAGTGTGTTTTCCTCTGTTATCTTATATAAGCATGTATGCATGTGTAGATGTAGATGGCTGTGTTTTGTTTTTATGCACATAGAAGGTATCTCTGTTCATTGTTCTGATGCCGGAGTTGTTCAGAACACGGTATTGTGGAGAACCACATGACTGTACACATAGGTCTATCTTAGAGATCTGCCTCATTTGCTTTAACTGCTGCAGAGGTTTCCAGGGACCGTGTGTACAGTACTAGATACTGTTTAATGAACACTTTCCTACTGATGAACATTTAGGTTGTTTCCTAATGTTTGCTGTCACAAACAGTGATGCTGGTGGGTTAATGCTTCTCTAGGGGAGAGAGCAAGAAGTGGAAGTGCTGGCTGTCATCTGCATTCTGCAGTTTACCAGATACTGTCAGGTTCCCTTCCCAAATGGCTACAGAGTGGTTTGGTCCCTGCAGTGTCATCAGTTCCTGACATTATAACTTTGCGGATGTGATGGGGAGAAAATCTCCGTTTTATTTTGTCATTTCCTGGATTATTTGTGAAGTCAAGTATATTTGCCTGTGTTTACTGGCACGTGTATTTTCTCTTTGGTCAATTTCCCTTTTGTAATTTTTGCTCAGTTTCCCATGGGGTTATTCATCTTTTTATTATTGATATCTAGGAAGGTCTTTTTGGCGTTCATGTGTGTGTTTGTGGGTGTGTGGGTATACAAGCAAAAAAAGGTTTAATACATCCTGGACGCTCATTCTTTGATACATTTACTTCGACTATTTTTTTCCAGTCTGTTGTCTTCTGTTTTAGGTGTTTTTTTTTTTTTTTTTCTCATCCAGGTTTAAACATTCTTTATTGTTGTAGCTAAATAATTCACTTTATTTAGGGATTATAAGAAAATGTAGAAAGTAAATTTGCATTCTTTTCCTTTTTCTTAGTATTATGAAACTTATTTCTTTTTTAAAAAACCAGTCTGTTGAGGTAAGATTGCCATACAAAAGCTGTACATATTTTTTTTACAGTGATTTTTTTTTTAATATATTTAAAAACAAAACCGGCCAGGTGCTGTGGCTCACGCCTGTAATCCCAGCACTTTGGGAGGCCGAGGTGGGTGGATCACCTGAGGTCAGGAGTTTGAGACCAGCCTGACCAACATGGTGAAACCCGATCTCTACTAAAAATACAAAAAAATTAGCTGGGTGTGGTGGCATGTACCTGTAATCCCAGCTACTCGGGAGGCTGGGGCAGGAGAATTGCTTGAACCCCGGAGGCAGAGGTTGCAATGAGCCGAGGTCATGCCATTGCACTCCAGCATGGGCAAGAGCGAGACTCCGTCTCAAAAAACAAAAAACAAAAAACAAAACCAACCTCCTCCCAAATAACCCCCAAACAACAAAAAACCAGATTAAATAAAATTTACAGTGAATATACCCAGCAAACATTTGTATGTGCAATTCAATACTGTGTCTGTTACTGCAGCACGAACCTCAGACAATATATAAGTGCTCTGGGGGGTCAGGAGAGTCCGAAGTTTTAACTCTGTGGGGTCTAGGAAGACAAGATGGGGAAGTGAGAGACTGGGGAAATCAATTTTGTTTATCTTAATTCTGTCCATATAAATATATTCATAAAGACCAAAAAGGAAAGGAAGCTTGGGATGTTAAGGTAATAGGAGAACAGGAGAGTGTGGGACTTTCCCAATTCTGACTGACCAAAAAGTACGAAAGAAATTAATTTTATGGTGGGAGAAGAGATTTAAAAAATAAAAAAAAGAGGATGGGGGCCGGGCACAGTGGCTAATACCTGTAGTCCCAGCACTTTGGGAAGCCAAGGCGGATGGATCACCTGAGGTCAGGAGTTTGAGACCAGCCTGGCCAACATGGTGAAACCCCATCTCTACTAAAAATACAAAAATTAGCTGGGCATGGTGACGCACGCCTGTAGTGCCAGCTACTCGGGAGGCTGAGGCAGGAGAATCACTTGAACCCAGGAGCCACAGGTTGCAGTGAGCCGAGATCGTGCCACTGCACTCCAAAAAGCTGTACATATTTAATGTACAACTTTGTGAGTTTGGAGCTAAGCCAACCCCCATGAAACTATTGCCACAGTGTGTGCCGTAAACAGATCCGTCACCTGCTCACGTTTCCTCCTGCCTACTTTATTATGATGATGATGATTTGTGATGAGAACCTTAACAGAAGATCCACCTTCTCAGCAGATTTTTAACTGTACAATACAGTGTTGTTAGCTGTAGGCACTGTGCTTTATAGTAAATCTCCAGAACTTACCCAGCTCGGATAGCTGACACTGCGTACCCTCGGCCCAGCACCTTTCCATTTCCCCTACCCCCAGCTCCTGGAAACCCCCATTCTACTCTCTGCTTCTATGAGTTGACTTTTTTAGATTCGGAATATAAGTGAGATCATGCAGTATTTATCTTTCTGTGTCTGGCCTATTTCACTTAATGTCCTCCAGTTTCATCCGTGTGGCTGTACATGGCAGGATTTCCTTCTTTTTAAAAGCTGAATAACACTCCATTATAAGTATATACCATGTTTTCTTTATCTGTTCATCCCTCAAAGGACATTTAGATTATTCACATATCTTGGGTGTTGTGAATAATGCCGCAGTGAGCGTGGGAGTGCAGACTTCTCTCTCAAATACCGATTTCAGTTCCTTTGGATGTATGCCCAGCAGTAGGATTGCTGGATCATGCGGAAGTTCTATTTTTAATTTTTTAAGGAACCTCCATACTATTTTCCATAATAGTGATACCAATTTATATTCCTATCAACAGTGTACAAGGATTTTCTTTTCTGCACATTCTCACCAACGCTTCTTATCTTTCATCTTTTTGACACTAGCCATTCTTACAGGTAATGGTGTGGTTTGCATTTCCCCGATTGGTCTTTTCCTTGATGATTTTTTATTGTCTTATTTAAGAAGGGCTTCCTTACACTGAGTATCTAACCTTTTAGTCACCTATTTTACAATGAGTCTTTAGTCCTCTCGAAATTTATTTTTGTGAATAGCGTAACTCACGGATATATATAGCTTTTAAAAAATGAGTTGCAAAGTTTGTAACCCCTTCCCCCCACCAACTGATTTGAAATGTTACCTTTATCATATGGTAAATTATTATTTTTTTTCCTGGTTATGGATCTCTTTAATGATGTTTCTATACAGAGTGAATGTAGTAGGTCTGTATGTTTCTCTCTTCCTTTTTAATTGAAAAATTAGATTGCTCCAAAGGTTTCCATACAACCTGTTCAACTTTCTTTTTTTATGTATATATTTTTTGTACTTTGCATATTCTGAAAGGAATATATATATATATATATTTTTTTTTTAAGGGGAAAAAAATCAGATACGTTCATATATATATCACCTTTTCAAGGCTATTTCCATCCAGAATAACCTTGGTTTGCCAGGGCCAATAGAAGTCACAAAATCGCCTTTAGTCAAATTTGTGTGTTTGCTTTCTTCTATAATTCCAATACCTCCACCATCAGCGTCTTGAGATAGCTGCCAAGGTGTTATATAATCAGTGCCAGTGTCTTCATTCATTCTACAACGAAGGCTGTCACTTCACACTTGGAAGGTTGCACAGCGGCCAGGCAGCGGCAGGCGCTCCTCACTTCCCAGACAGGGCGGCCGGGCAGAGGTGCTCCTCACTTCCCAGACGGGGCGGCCGGGCAGAGGCCCTTCTCACTTCCTAGATGGGGCGGCCGGGCAGAGGCTGTAATGTTAGCACTTTCGGAAGCCAAGGCAGGCGGCTGGGAGGTCGAGGTTGTAGCGAGCCGAGATTACACACTCCAGCCTGGGCAACAATGAGCATTGAGTGAGCGAGACTCCGTCTGTAATCCCAGCGCTTCGGGAGGCCGAGGCAGGCCATCACTGGAGGTCAGGAGTTTGAGAGCAGCCTTGCCAACACGGCGAAACCCCGTCTCCAGGAAAAATACACAAACCAGCCAGGCGTGGTGGAGAGAGAGAGAGAGAGAGAGAGAGAGATCATATGGTAAATTATTATAGATGATGAGTTCTGGACTCTTCTGCTGGTCTATTTGTATACTCTTGTGGAATAAAAAGTTCTATGATTTTATTATTATATTCTTCATTGTTCTTCTAGAGTGTTTCTGCAATTGTTTCCTCTGCCATCTGAATTTTATTATTCTCATTGGAGGTTCTTTTGGAATTGCACTGACTTTCTAAGTTGATTTGGACCAAATTAAAATACTTAAAAATTGAAATTTTTACTATATTAAAATGCAGTATTATTTGTTTTTATCTGGGAATGCAGTGTATTTTTTCTTGAAAGTTTTGTACACTTTTGTTATGTTCTTTCCCTAGATGCTTTATAGTTTTGTTGCTATTGTGTATGAGATCTTTTTTATTATTACATTTTCTATTTGGTTGTTGCTGGTGCTTAGGAGAGCCATTGATTTATATGTTAAACTCATACCTGGCCACCTTGCTAAACCTTTTTCTTAGTCCTAATAATTTGTCCGTTGATTCTCTTGATTTTCTATAAAGACAGGAATATTGTCTGAAAAAAATGCCTCCTTCTTCCCCTCTTCCTTCTCAAACTGTACACCTCTTGAGATGTCTCTTTGTGTTTGTACTTCTACATAACCAGCCCCAGACTGAAAGGTGACAGTGATAGCAGCCTTCCTAATCTTGTCCCTAAATTTACAGGGGATACTTTTATGGCATCACTATAAAATGAGATGTTTTGCTGCACTTGGCTGATAAATATCCTTTATCAAGTTCAGGGAGTTTGCTTCTTGGCCTACCTTTTAAGGTTTGTTTTAAATCAGGAATGGATTGTCAAATTTGATGGCCATTATACCTTTTTCCTTTTTTTGTTGTTTTTGTTTTGAGACAGAGTCTTGCTCTGTTGCCTAGGCTGGAGTATAGTGGTGTGATGTTGGCTCACTGCAACCTCTGCCTCGCAGGTTCAAGCGATTCTCCTGCCTCAGCCTCCTGAGTAACTGTGAATACAGGCGTCTGCCCCCATGCTTGGCTGATTTTTATATTTTTAGTAGAGATGGAGTTTTGCCATGTTGGCCAGGCTGGTCTTGAACTCCTGACCTCAAGTGGTCCACCTGCCTCAGCCTCCTAAAGTGCTGGGATTATAGGCATGAGCCACTGCACTTGGCCCCATCTTATACCTTTTTCATGGAAGTAAACATTTTCTAATTCACAATAAAAGAGAAAAAAGTATAATAAACGGGAATTTCAGTCCAAAGGCTTGTGTGTTTTTGCTGTGGAACAACAGCAGAATCTCATAGGATGAGAATTTTTCTTCCTGTTTGTAGGTAGGGTCAGTAAAAGGGCAGGTTTGTTCAGGTTGCAGGTCTGCTGGGGTAGCTCTGCCTGACATGTTTATTCTGAGACCCAAACTAGAGGGTAGGGGCTGCATGGGGCTCGTGTTGCCCATGGTGAGTCAGAGGAACACAGGAGGAGTGGACGGAAGCAGGAGATGGCCTGAGGTGTAGCCTTGGGGCTTGCAGGTGGATGATTCACATTCCACTGTCGAGTATCAATGGAGTGGGCAGTATGCTTGTCCCATGGAGGAGGAAGGGGTATTTGCTGAATGATTAAATCCAACCCACCCAAGCATGTTTAGATTCAGACTAAAAGTGCTTGGCAAGAATACTTCATAAGTGGTGGTGTGTGCATTCTGTTGCAACATGTCACAATTCACATGTAATACGTGGTTGTCTCATTATTAGCAACTGATCTGACTAGTTACCATTTATTAATAAGATGCTGTGATGAACTTCTGTTAACCTCAAAAGGGGAAAGCACCAGGTTCAAGGCTGAAGAAGAGACCCAGAGCCAGGAAACGAGACTTGGGATTTTTTTTTTTTTTTTTTTTTTTGAGACGGAATCTTGTTCTGTCGCCCAGGCTGGAGTGCAGTGGCGCCATCTTAGCTCACTGCAATCTCCACCACCTGGGTTCAAGCAATTTTCCTGTCTCAGCCTCCCGAGAAGCTGGGACTACAGGCACGTGCCACCCTGCCCAGCTAATTTTTTTGTAATTTTTAGTAGAGACAGGGTTTCACCATGTTAGCCAGGATGGTCTCGATCTCCTGACCTTGTGATCCGCCTGCCTCGGCCTCCTAAAGTGCTGGGATTACAGGCGTGAGGCACTGTGCCCGGCCAAGACTTGGGATTTTATTAGGGGCTTGCATACAGGGGAGACGGATGGTGGCAGATTGGACCAGAGAACTGCCTTACGTACAGAGATTGTCCAGTGATGGGCCGGCCATGGTGGCTCACACCTGTAATCCCAGCACTTTGGGAAGCCGAGGCGGGCAGATCACCTGAGGTCAGGAGTTTGAGGCCAGGCTGGCCACCATGGCAAAACCCCATCTCTGCAAAAATACAAAAATTAGCCAGGCATGGTGGTGGGTGCCTATAATCCCAGCTACTCGGGAGGCTGAGGCAGGAGAATAGCTTGAACCTGGGAGGCAGAGGTTGCAGTGAGCCAAGATCGCACCACTGCACTCCAGCCTGGGCGACAGAGCGAGACTCCGACTCAAAAGAAAAGAAAAGAAATGGCCCAGCAATGGCGGGCTGGATGACATCGGCCTTCCTACAGTCTTGTGGCAGTGGGCTGGGCAGGAAAGCTGCAACTTCTTGCCAACTTTATGCAGTTTATTTAGCATTTCTACTTAACACCCTCCTCTTAATGACCCCTACTAGCAACCTTCATTTACCCCAAAACTCAGGGCCTCAATGCCCTGTATGACCTGTGTTCCATAGGATGTTCCAGGGGCTCAAATGTTCCTCATAGACAAGGAACGAATCTCTGGGTTGGCCACACCTGATTCCCCAGCTCAGAGCACACACTCAGGTGCATCTGCCATACAGGGTCCTTCTGAGGGTAGGCTTAAGTTACCGCTATCAGGTGCGTTTACCCTATAGCTGGTGACAGCTTGAGTCTTCTTTTATAAAGTTTCTTATGCTTGAGACTGACAAGAAATCTGTGGCTAGTTCTTTGGCACCACGTATATGAGTGGCCAATTAACTCTCTGTTATCCATTGGTGATCCTGGCCTGAATCAGTTAATTCATTAGTTGTTGCAAATTGGTGATTTCACAATTCTCTCATACTGTTTTCATTTATTAGCTGTTACTCTTCTGTAAAGAAGAGATTTTCCTCATCACCTGGAGCTGTTAGACCACCCTGAAATACAGTATCGTTAAAACAGAGCAGGCCAGGCGTGGTGGCTCACGCCTGTAATCCCAGCACTTTGGGAGGCTGAGGCGAGCGGATCATGAGGTCAGGAGATAGAGACCATCCTGGCTAACACGGTGAAACCCTGTCTCTACTGAAAATATAGAAAAAAAAAATTAGCCGGGCGTGGTGGTGGGCGCCCATACTCCCAGCTACTTGGGAGGCTGAGGCAGGAGAATGGCGTGAAGCCGGGAGGTGGAGCTTGCAGTGAGCTGAGATCGTGCCACTGCACTCTAGCCTGGGTGACAGAACAAGACTCTGTCTCAAAAAAACAAAAACAAAAAAAAACCAAATCCTTATTTCTCTTCAATTGTTAATTTTCAGAATAAGAAGTTGGCAATATCCAATTTTAATGGTATGATACATTCTCAGGGTGTGCCATCTTCCCCTTTATGATACAAACCATTTTTGGTCATGACTTGTTAGTTTTTAATGCTAACACTGAACCTGTTTGTTAAAGTTTTAGGTAAGATCTTTGCCTCTCTCATGTTGGAGACTAGTTTGTGCTTATCCTTTCATAAAATAAATTGCTTCAGCTTTCCATCTTTTTCTGAGATGTGACATCGCGGTAATCTATTCCTTGAAAATGTAATAAAACTTGTTTGTCAATTCATCTGGGTCTGGCCTTTATTAGGTTAACTTGTTATTTTAAAATATCTTCTATAGCTATTCAGTTTTTCTACTTATTGAGCCAATTGTGGTAATTTATATTTTCTTAGAAAATCTTACATTTCATTCAGTTAGATTTGCAAATTCATTGGCATAAAGTTCTGAAAAGTATTCTCATGATTTTATAAATTTTTCTGCATCTGTAATTATGGGCTTTTCAGTTCTAATGTTTGTGTTTTCTTTCTTTTTCTTGATTTGTCTTATGGTATGTATTCTTTTTATACTGGGCCAACTTTCAATTAATTTCTGTCTTAATTTTTTTTTAGTCTTTTATCTTTTTTTTCTTTTTGAGACAGTCTCGCTCTGTTGCCCAAGCTGGAGTGCAGTGGCGTGACTGCAACCTCCGCCTCCCAGGTTCATGCCATTCTCCTGCCTCAGCCCCCCGAGTAGCTGGGACTACAGGCGCCTGCCGCCACGCCCGTCTAATTTTTTGTATTTTTAGTAGAGATGGGGTTTCACCGTGTTAGCCAGGATGGTCTCGATCTCCTGACCTCGTGATCCGCCCGCCTCGGCCTCCCAAAGTGCTGGGATTACAGGCGTGAGCCACTGCGCCCGGCCTAGTCTTATGTTTTTCTAATTCCTTCATTTTGATTTTCACTTTCGTTTCTTAAGACTTATTTTATAATTAACCCTCTTTTCGTTTTTTTTTTTAATTTAATTTTTAAATTTCGGTGTACATGTGCAGGATGTGCAGCAGGTTTGTTAGGTAGGTAAACGTGTGCCATGGTGGTTTGCTGCACCTATCAACTCATCACCTAGGTATTAAGCCCTACACGTATAAGCTGTTTTTCCTAATGTTCTCCCTCCCCCTCATCCCACCCCGACAGGCCCCAGTGTTTGTTGTTACCCTCCCTGTGTCCATGTTTTCTCAGTGTTCAGCTCCCACTTATAAGTGAGAACATGTGATGTTTGGTTTTCTGTTCCTTTGTTAGTTTGCTGAGGATAATGGCTTCCAGTTCCATCCATGTTTCTGCAAAGGATATGATGTCATTCCTTTGTATGGCTACATAGTATTCTATGGTGTATATGTACCACACTTTCTTTATCCAGTCTTTCATTGATGGGCATTTGGGTTGATTCCATGTCTTTGCTATTGTGAGTAGTGCTGCAGTGAACATATGGGTGCATGTATCTTTGTAACAGAATGATTTATTTTCCTTTGAGTCTATAAACCAGTAATGGGATCACTGGGTCAAATGATATTTCTGGTTACAGATCTTTGAGGAGTTACCACACTGTCTTCCACAGTGGTTGAACTAACTTGCATTCCCACCAACAGTATGCAAGCATTCCTATTTCTCCACAGCCTCGCCAGCATTTGTTGTTTCTTGACTTTTTAATAATCACCATCCTGACTGGCATGAGGTGATATCTCATTGTGATTTTGATTTGCATGTCTCTAATGATCAGTGATGTTGAGCTTTTTTTCATATGTTTGATGGCCACATAAATGTCTTCTTTTGAGCAGTGTCTGTTCATGTTCTTTGCCTGCTTTTTAATGGGGTTGTTTGTTTTTCTTGTAAATTTAAGTTCCTTGTAGATTCTTGATACTAGACCTTTGCCAGGTGGCTAGATTGCAAAAATTTTCTCCCACTCTGTAGGTTGCCTGTTTGCTGTGATGATAGTTTCTTTTGCTGTGCAGAAGCTCTTTAGTTTAATTAGATCTCATTTGTCAATTTTTGCTTTTGATGCAGTTGCTTTTGGCGATTTCATAATGAAATCTTTGCTGGTGCCTATGTCCTGAATGGTATTGCCTAGATTTTCTTCTAGGATTTTTATAGTTTTGGGTTTTACATTTAAGTCTTTAACCCATCTTGAGTTAATTTTTGTATGAGGTGTAAGGAAGGGGTCCAGTTTCAATTTTCTGCATATAGCTAGCCACTTCTTCCAGCACCACTTATAAACAGGGAATCCTTTCCCCATTGCTTGTTTTTGTCAGGTCTGTTGAAGATCAGATGACATTAACCCACTTTTCTACCAAAAAAAACCCTCTGTAGTAAATGTGTATATTTCCTAATGAGTACTAATTTGGCCATATCCCCTAGTTGTGATATCCAATTTTTTGTTCATGCCTAAAAATACATCATTTACATTTTGAATGCTTTCTAAGCCTCAGTTATTTAATGTTTAAGAATTTCCCAGGCATGTCATATTTTGTTTTGTTTTTGTTATTTAACTATCTTTGTAGCAGTCTGGGTCCACTCAGGAGATGGGAACCCCAGGGGGGGCATCATATTTAATACAATTATTAGGGATGATGAGAGAGTAGCTATTAAGAGGTGGAAGTTCTGTGTGGTATCATGGGGGCGGAGGGAGGGGACCTAAGCAAGGACAGACCTGAGAAAGCCCCAGGGAAGGACCAGCTTGTTAGGGAAGGTGTGGTGCAGCATCGGAGAGCAGGAACAGCTGCTGGTTCAGGCAGTCCAGCACTGGTGTAGAGATGCTGTTGGTCACACTAGGCCACCCTCTGGAGTACAGGCTGGGGAGCAGCGGCTTGAGGCTGGGCCCACGGTGTGAGTTCGGGCACTGCACGTCCAGAGGTGCCAGATATGCAGAAGGAATGATTGCTCAATGCAGGACTCTCCAGACCACACAGGCTACACGGGGTTTGTTGAGGGAGTCCAGAGGTGGCTGGCCATGTGGAGCTCTGGGTTCGAGGCCCAACGGGTGGCCCAAACAAGGCTGCAGGGTTGCAGAAGAACTAGGTGCCTCTGTGGCCTGAGCCGGGAACTGCAGGAACCGTTTTTCTCCAGCGATGTTCCTCCATCACCCTCTGCCCAGAAAGCTTAATGTGCTCACTTTAAAGGAGAAATGTGGCCGGGCACGGTGGCTCATGCCTGTAATCCCAGCACTTTGGAAGGCAGAGGCGGGCGGATCACGAAATCAGGAGGTAGAGACCATCCTGGATAACACGGTGGAACCCCCGTCTCTACTAAAAATACTAAAATAAATTAGCCGGGCGTGGTGGCGGGCACCTGTAGTCCCAGCTACTGGAGAGGCTGAGGCAGGAGAATGGCGTGAACCTGGGAGGCGGAGCTTGCAGTGAGCAGAGATCGCCCCACTGCACTCTAGCCTGGGTGACAGAGTGAGACTCCATCTCAAAAAAATAAATAAATAAATAAATAACAATAATAATAATAAAAAATAAAGGAGAAATGCTTAAGGGAATTCTGTTGTTTATTCAGAGAAGATATTGAGGGGTGCATTCAGAATTGGGAGGCAATAAATTGATAACTGACACAACCTTTTTGTCATTCCTTTCTAATTGTCGCATTGTAGTCAGTGGGCATAGCCAGTACAGATTCTTTGTAGAATGTCACATTTCTTTTGTGGCCTAATGTTACATAGGCAGTTTTGGTTAAAACCGTGTGTGTGTGTGTGTGTGTGTGTGTAAAACCTCTGCCTTCTCTATTTGTTAGGTACGGGGTTCTAAATAAATCTTATTGTTATCTAAATTTTTATATCTTATTTTTGTCTGATTAATTTGATTTTAATCTCAATATGAACATGGCTATTAATTTCACCTTTTATCATTATTTGCTTGGTTTATATTTTGACGCTATGTTGTGAAGTTTATAAAGGTACATGATGCTCTTGGTGGATTATTTTTGTTATTAATGGGAATTTTTCTTTTTGTGCCTTTGCATACTTTGTTGTTTACATTCATTTTGTCCGATTAATATCTCCATACGAGCCTTCTTTTTATTAGCACTTGCCTGGTGTATCTTTTCCTATACTTTTATTTTTAGCAGTCTTCGTGCCATTTTTTTCAGGTGTCATCACAAGAGACTAAGCAACTCATGGTTTAATTTTCTAAAATAATCTGAAAATCTATGTTTTTCAACAGATGGACTAAAAGAGAGTATAAAGAGCACTGTATTCATTTGCTCAGGCTGTGGTAACAAAACACCACAGAATTGGTGTCGGAATCCACAGAAATGTATTGCCTCACAGTTCTGGAGGCTGGGAGTCTGCCATCAAGGTGTCAGCAGGGCTGGCCTCCTCGGGGCCGTCTCTCCTTGGCCTTGATGCCCCTGCATGTGTTCTTCCGTCTGTACCTGTTGTGCACCCCTGGGGTCTCTCTGTGTATCCCAATTTATCTTTTTTTTTTTTGAGACAGAGTTTTGCTCTTGTTGCCCAGGCTGGAGTGCAGTGGCGCAATCTTGGCCCACTGCAACCTCTGCCTCCCAGGTTCAAGTGATTCTCTGCCTTAGCCTCTGGCAGAATGCCCTTTTCAATCCTCCCTGCCATTGGCTACTTTTAGGATCCTGCTGATTGGTGCATTTTACAGATTGCTGATTGGTGTGTTTTACAGAGTGCTGATCGGTGCATTTTACAATCCTCTTGCTAGCTACAGAGTGCTGGTTGGTGCTTTTTTTACAGAGTGCTGATTGGTGCATTTTACAATCTTCTTGTAAGACAGAAAAGTTCTCCAAGTCCCCACTCAACCCAGGAAGTTCAGCTGGCTTCACCTCTCACAGCTACCCCAAGGAAGTTGAGGGTGAAGGGCCGGCCATGCACAGGATGCTGTCTTGATACTGAGAAAAGGAAGATGGTGTTAACCACAGAATTTCATGGCCAGAGGTGAGAGTTATGTAGCAGAGGGGATCTCCTTGGAAAGGCTGCCTAGAAGAAGAGTGTGTAACTCTGGGCAGGATAGGAAGAGGTGACACCTCCATAAGAAAAGGGACTTTGTCTTTTTTGCCCCTGTCTCCCCAGTGCCTGTGTCTGGTGTGTGTCAAAGGGGCAGAGTCATTCCTGTGTGGTCGTGATGGTTAATTTTGTGTGTTAACTTTGCTCAGCTCTGGTGCCCAGCTGCTTTGCTCAAACAGCAGTCTGGATGTTGCTGGAAAGGTAATTTTTGGGTAAGATGAACATAGTAGACCTTGAGTAAAGCAGACTGTCCTTCATATTTGGATGGGCCTAGTTCGATCAGTTGAAGGCCTTAAGACCAAAGGCTGAGGTTCCCCGAAGAGGAAGGTCGGCCCCCAGATCCCCTTGTGACTCAAGACTGGAATGTCAACTCCTGCTGGAGTTCCCAGCCTGCCAGCCTGCCCTGCAGATTTCAGATTTGCCAGCCTCTGCAGTCATGTGAGCCAATTCCTTGAAATAAATCTCTTTTTATATATCCTATTGGTTCTCTTTCTCTGAAAATTCCTAATACTGTAGTTTTTTCATCTGGTGATCCATTTGGCTATCTCACTAACTTCTGAGTTGGGATAGCCTGAAAATCAGAAGCCATGTGTCTCTTGGACCCTCCATCCCAAAAGCACAGCCCCATGCCAAAATATGCCTTCACGTTAATAGCGCTGCCCAGCCCTGTTCAGTTTTCTGAGATCCAGTTCCTACAAGACTGTGGCGCTCAGTACTTTTCATCTCACTGGGTTCTGTGCCTCTGAGACCAGATCCCGGATCCTTACTTTGTGGGCTGCTCCACCCCTGCTGTGGAAATCACACAGAAGGCGGACAGTACATGTGGACAGGTCAGACAGACACACCGATTGGCCAGCTGCAGCATGGGGAGCATGGACTCTGCCCACAGCTGTGGCGAGATGGCTCTGTGGTGAGATCTGGGCTTTCTTGTGTGCAGAGGAATGAGAGCGTTTGCCATCCTTATCCAAGCTGCATCACTCAGGGCTGGCCCCTCTGAGGTTGCACTGTGGGCGCCACCCCAGCCTCTGAACGAGAATTGGCATACCAGCCAGATGCCTGGGTGATCTGTGCATGTGCTACAGGTTGAGAAGGTCTGCACTGGACACCTCCAGAAGGACGATCTGGGATCAGGGTTAGACAAGGCCCACGTCTGCTGCCCAGCCCTCTCCTCTTTGATGTCCTTTCTGCACCTGACACCCCTTCTTGACATTCCCTTTCCTTGGTTTATGTGGTAAGACCTCCCTGTCCACAACAGGAATGGTCTTATCCATCTTCTTCACCTACCATGTATTAATAGTTCCCTGCACCTTAAATCCGTGTTTCAAAACCTGCTTCCCCAGCTCTCCAAAATCAGCCAAGTGAGAGGTTATGGGCACAGTCTTCCACAAGACTGCTCTCACTTCTGACACCAGCCACAAATTCAGGGGTCCTCAGGCCCATCCTTACTTCTTACCAGCTGGTCGGGGGTTCCCATGACCAATCTTAAATTAGATAATTTGCTAGAATGACTCACAGAACTCAGAACAGCACTATACTTAACAATGACAGTTTCATTATAGCAAAAATTTACAACCTGGAACCAGACAAAAGAAGGGACACCTGGCCAGGCGCGGTGGCTCACGCCTATAATCCCAGCACTTTGGAAGGCCGAGGCAGGCGGATCATGAGGTCAGGAGATCGAGACCATCCTGGCTAATAATGGTGAAACCCCGTCTCTACTAAAAATATTTTTAAAAAAATTAGCCGAGCGTGGTGGCGGGCGCCTGTAGTCCCAGCTACTCGGGAAGCTGAGGCAGGAGAATGGCGTGAACCCGGGAGGCGGAGCTTGCAGTGAGCCGAGATGGCACCA
This sequence comes from Nomascus leucogenys, assembly GCF_006542625.1. Classification (NCBI taxonomy): domain Eukaryota; kingdom Metazoa; phylum Chordata; class Mammalia; order Primates; family Hylobatidae; genus Nomascus; species Nomascus leucogenys. The sequence continues at coordinate 70,661,574 of NC_044386.1, forward strand.
CTGCACTCCAGCCTGGGTGACAGAGTGAGACTCCATCTCAAAAAACAAAAGAAAAAAAAGAAGAAGAAGGGACACCTAGGGTGAAGTCTGGGAGGCTTCCAGATGCAAAGCTTTGGCATCCTCAGAGATGCATTATCCTCCCAGCATCCAAGTGTGACAGTAATCAAAGAGTATTGCCGAAAAAGGAAACTCACCTGAGTTTCAATGTCTAGAGTTTTTATTTGGGATTCTTTCTGTAGGTATGATGCATGATGAATTGAATCAGTGAATTGATTAAATTGTTGGCCATGTGATTGAGCTCAATATCTAGCCTTCCCAGAAGTCAGGCTGGTAGCCCGTGTCTCCTGTCTCAAAGCCCCAACCCTCTAGTAGCTAGTTGGCCTCTCTGGCATGACCAGCCTCCATCCTGAGTCATCTCTTTTGCATAAACTTTGGAACCCACCATGAATAACAAGGACTCTCCTATCACTTGGAGATTCCAAGGATGTAGAGGCTCCCTCCAAGGTACCAGAAGGCCAGCCAAGTTCTTTATCATACACCAACTGATTGCCATGACTTAGTGGTTAATAAAGAGTGTAAAGAGTGGGGCTTGGGGTTCCTTTAGATTTCAGGCCTGACACAACCCCTTGGTGGATATAGACTACATGAAATGAAAGTGTTAGGAAGGGTGTATGCATGCTATTTGTTTACTTTGAAGAGTGACACTTGGAACCAATGTCAGTTTTACAGGCTGCCCTGACTTGCTGGGGCACAGACTGTGAAGTGCATATTCAGAATGAATGAGGTGTTACCCTAGAGCAGTGGCTCTCAGACTTGCAGGCATCAGAATCTCCTGGAGATATTTTAACATGCAGACTTCAGGGTCCTGCCCCTGAGTTTTCATTGGTCTGGGGGAGGGCCCAAGAGTTTCCATGTTTTTGGAGTTCCCAGGTAACACTGATGCTGCTGGCCCAGGGACCACACTTCAAGAAGCCCTGGAATAGACTCTATGGTGGGTGTTTCAACTTTGGATTCTTGGCCATAGGTTTTTACATTACAATGACAGAATGGGAAGTTTGGCAGGAATAAAGATGACTTCCACCCACAGGCTCCCGGGGAGGTCCTTCTTTCCTGGGCCCTGGCCTGGTGCCTCTGCGTAGCAGCTAGCTAGCATTCAAGTCCCAGGTCTCACATTTTGGCTGGACTTTAATGGCAATTGGTGGGCATGTGCAGGCTGTTCTTGTGGGGGAGGGAGTGCTGCCTCCACTTGGGCTGCTAGGCTTGGAGCCTGGTCACCTGGGGCCACTGCCCTTCCCTCAGTCTTGCCAGGCAGGCAGGGGTGTGAGGGCTTGCCACCGGGGCAGAAAACATCGAATGATTGCAATTGAGGGGGTCATTAGGATTACTTAGTAAATAGCCATCAGGGCTTAAAAAAGTAGGTTCAGGAGCAGCCTGGGAGGGCAGTTGGGTGTGGTTTCCTAGTTTGAGGGGAAAGCATGAATCAACTACTATCTCAGGTAGGGGCTCCGGTGCGGGGACCCTGCTCAGGCCAGTTAAGTGACAGTGCATGTGGCCTGGAAATCCTGTTTTCTCTCATGTTCAGTGAGGGTGGAATTAGGGGTATGTGTGGGGACCTTGGGGGCGCCATGTGATGATTAATTGTAGTCTGTCTCAGTTGTGGAAGCTGCTAGTCTGTTTTCCTGGGACGTCATTGTGGGATTTTTATTATTGATTTCAACGGTGAGACTGCTGGCTCATTATGTGACAAGAAATCAATGTGGTGCTCCACGTTTGAAGCAGGGGTTCTCCATGATGTGTGGGCCCTGGACCAGCAGCCTCAGCATCCCCTGGGCATGTGTGAGCAGTGCACACTCCCAGCCTCACAGCCTCCCCCTGACCTGCTGAGCCAGAAGCTCTAGGGGTGGGACCCAGCCCCACAGGTGGCTCTGCTGCATGGGAAGGAACTGTTGGGATGCAAAGCAGGCCAGAGAGGGCAGGAGCAGACAAAGATCTGAGGCTGAATATGGACCCCTCAGGGTGCCAGCTGTCACCCCGGAGCACCCTCCTACCTGGGGAAGCTTTAGCAACTTTCCCGGTTGCAAGCCAAGGCCTAGGGATTCCACCGCTGGTGACCCCCTCACCTGACCCTGGCTGTGCCCTTTGGCTCAGGACTGGGCCCAGGAGGCTGGAGAGGTGCCAGGGTTCATCGCCAGAGGCCGCCTTGTCCCTCCCTTGTGTCCTTGTAGGCAGAGCCCTCACCCTGCTATGCTTTCCCACCACCCACCAGCCACACCTCCTTGCCCAGGCCTCAGTGCCTGACAGATGGCCTGAAAACATACATGTTTTTTTGTCTTAAAAAACTATTTTTTTTTGAAAAAAATATCTACAGACTCTCCCCTTACTAGGTTTTTCTTGGGGAAGAAAATGTTGCTTAGTAGACAAATGTCCCCAGGTCTCCTTCAGGGAGGATGAGCATCACCTGCATTGAGGAAGGGGTGCTTCAGCAGAGACGCTCACTTCAAAGTGAGCCTCACTAGCAGCCACAGGGTGCATGGCTAGGACAGGAGGCAGTGCTGCTGAGCTGAGGGGTGGTGGGAGCAGCTCTGGAGAAACCTGGTGGGGTGGGGGGTGAAGCCTCCACCCCAGCAAGCAATGTGGGGCCTCCCCACTGGACTGGGGAACTGTGTGTGAGGGTTTGGGGTGCAGAGACCTCAGGTGGCCTTCAAAGGAGGGGTGGCCAGAGGCCCAGCAGGTGGCTCCCACACCTCTTTTACATCATCTCTTACTGAACACCCCAGAGTTCCCTGCTTCTTACAGTGGTAACATTTGTTGAGAAGTTGTGCATTAAATAGACCAGGCATGGTGGTTCACGCCTGAAATCCCAACACCTTGGGAGGCTGAGGCAGGCAGATCGCTTGAGTTCAAGACTTTGAGACTAGCCTGGGCAACATGGTAAGACCCTGTTTCTATAAAAAATACAAAAATTAGCCAGGCAAGGTGGTGTGTACCTGTAATCTCAGCTATTTTGGAGGCTAAGGTAGGAGGATTGCTTGAACCTGGGAGGTGGAGGTTGCAGTGAGCTGAGATCACACCAGTGCACTCCAGCCTGGATGACACAGAGAGACCCTGTCTCCAAAAAAAAAAAAAAAAAAGAAAGTTTTGCATAAATAAAGTTAAATTATTTCAAATAAAATTATTTAAAATTAAAGTTAAATTATTTAAAATAAACTAGGAGAAACTTGCTACTTAAAGACATCTTTTGGGAGAATTTTTATTCAGAAGATAATCATTTATCAAAGTGATTGAGTAACCTGTAATTTATCCAGTTGAGTTTAATTTCAGGATTTGAGTTTCATGTTTACCCTTTTAGCAGCTATCATTGAACCTCTCTTGGTAGCTCCAAAGCACACTTAAATATGAGATGCAGCCCCTGCCTCCATTGGCTTATGGACTGGGTGGGTGTGTAGCCACCATGTACAGAAAGTTAAAGATGGTTCTAGGGACCAGGCAAACAGCCTGGGGTGAGTTGCCAGAAGGATGATGTGAATCATTGTGTGAGATTACAGGTTGCCGATCACCATGGCCAGTGCCTCTGAGGGTTTGTTGGGATTAGAGGGGCAGCTTCCAGACCTTTCAGGAGAGGAGGGTCTTTATATGTCTTTTGTAGGTGAGGACCTGAGGCAAGCAGGGAGAGATAGCCAGAGTTATGTGGGGCTGGAAGAAATCAGGCCAGAGTGACTAGGACCCTTGACTCTCCTTGTTAGAGGGTGTGTTTGTCCATTTTGTCATCTTATAACATAGTACCACAGACTGGGTAATTTATAAAGAAAACAAATTTATTTGGCTCAAAGTTCTGGAGGCTGCAAAGTCCAAGAGCATGGTGCCAGCATCTGGTGAGGGCCTTTGTGCTGCCTCATAACATGGTGGAAGGCATCACGTGGCAAAGAGACAGAGAGACAAGATAGGGGCTGAACTTAACCTCTTATGAGGAGCCCTCTCCCTGGATAATGGCATTAATCCATTCCTGAGGGCAGAGTCCTCATGGCCTAATCACCTCTTCAGCATACTGTCTCTTAATACTGTTATAATGGCAATCAAGTTTCCACATGAGTATTGGTAGGGACTTCTGAACCATAGCAGAGGGACTGCCTTCCCCATGGATCCTGGTGTCCTGCACCCTGGGCCTAGTCCACTCTCTGGCTGGCACCTCTGGTTTTGCCCCCCAGGACTCTGGGAGCTCTAGCCAAGGCAGCTGGTGCTGTGCTTGCCAGCTCTGTGCTTTGACAACAACTTCTGCCTTCCCCACACTGTCTGAACTCTAGGGTCTCCTCTTTGTTTTGGTGTTGGGGGACTCTGGCTCACCACAGAGCTCCTCTCCAGGCACTTCCCTCCACAGCACCTGGGAAATCCCCTTTTCTGGCTCCAAGTGACCTATCTTCTGAGGGATACTTGGGAATTAACAGAACCTCAGCTATGGAGAAGCTCAGAGGATTGGGAAATTGAAATCATAGGTCATCCTTGAATGGTTAGCTTTTGAAAAAAATTTTGCATTTTTCCGTGGTATGGGTTGGTTTCGTGTCTTGTCTCCACAATGCTGAACCAAATCAGCAAAGCTGCACTTTGAAACTTTGACAGTTGAGCTTCCTGGTCTGCGATTAGAGCCCTCAAGATAGCACTGAAGCATTAGGTTAACGGTGGGGACAGAAGCCCAGACTCTGTCTGGAGTAGGGGCCCTGGAGGGACACGCACCCACTTCCTTCTTGGGTCTGTCCTATATGCAGGCATTTTTTTTTTTTTTTCTGAGATGAAGTCTCCCTCTGTTGCCCAAGCTGGAGTGCAGTGGAGCAATCTCGGCTCACTGCAACCTCCGCCTCCTGGGTTCAAATGATTCTCCTGCCTCAGCCTCCTGAGTAGCTGGGATTACAGGTGTGCACCACCACACCTGGCTGATTTTTGGATTTTTAGTAGGGACAGGATTTCACTATGTTGGCCAGACTGGTCTCAAACTCCTGACCTCATGATCTGCCCGCCTTGGCCTCCCAAAGTGCTGGGATTACGGGTGTGAGCCGCTATGCCTGGCGCATACATTTTTTAGAAGGACCTTGAGATGATTTACTATTGTTGATGAAGGAAGAATATGAAGCGGGGAGATATGCTGCCTTGAAAGTATCCTTTGAACATGCAGTCTTATTTCAGCTGCATGTCAGGGTGTGAAAAGAAGGGAGAGCCGTGTGTGTGTGTGTGTGTGTGTGTGTGTGTGTGTGTGTGTATGTGTATCAGGGTTGCTGCTGAGGAGTTGCATTGCTTCCCTAAGGCCCACCAGGGACTGTGAGGGGGTCAGACAGGGCCTTTGAGGTTTTATGTGTTATTAAGGAAGGTCTCATCTTATTACCGCAAAGACCTGGGATACCTGCAGTGGGGAGTGGTGGAGGAGAGGCTGTCAGGCCAGCCCTTAACAGCGTAACTCTCTCATTCCTTCCTCAGTTCCTCCTTATCCTCCTGGCATCCAGCTCCCCATTAAAAACTGTGAACCCTGAGAGATGATGGGGCCATGGACCCTTCACATTTTTGTCATATTCAGTATAGTGGTTCTCAGCCTTGGCTGCATGTCAGCCACCCAGAGTGTCCAAATTCTCCTCACCCAGAAATTCTGACCTCATGGAGCTGGGACAGGATCCAGGAATTGATATTTTTTAAAACTCCCCAGGTTGATTCTAGCATCCAACTGGGGTTTAGGCCTGAGGACCAGAGCCCGCCAGTTTTCGTGTGGTGTGACCTTTCCTGCCGATGATAATGCTGATGATGTCAGGCCTAGCTGAACACTGATGGGCAGTGTCTGATGAATCGAATGAAGTAAAAATAAGCGGTTTTAACTTAATGTACCTCCCAAAATCTGTAAAGAGATCCATGGAGGACATCGGTGCTGTCCAGGATGGAGTAAGCCCACTATCGCCCATTCCACTCACGGATTAGAACTCAAAACTCTGAACAGAATGAAAAGCAACCCCATTGGGAAGGGGGTTGGAGCTTGAACGCCCAGCACATTAGAATTGAGTTTCTGTGGCTGGGTTTTTTTCCCTCCTTTGATCTGAGTGCTGACTGATTTGGGAAATAGCACAGTGGGCAGAGGCAGCAAAACTCTGTGAGAAACCCGTCTTTGTGGCCAGAGGGTTGAAAAGTGGAACGCTGCAAGCCGAAGAGTAGGAGGGATCACTGTTTTGTTTTGTCTTTTCCTCTCTCTTGGCCCTGCCAGATCCAGAGCAGTAGCACCTACTACCCTGCACCTACTACCCTGAGCGAAAATCCAACTCTCTGGGTGGAGGAACCGGTTGTTGTATAAAGGTGGTGGGAAGAATCCCCATTTTTTTCTCTTTCTCCCTCAGCAGGGGCTGCAGTTGCAACAAACTATGAAAGAGTGTGATGTGTTAGGCTAAAACTCTGAGAGAGCCCCAACTTTATGGGCAGAGGAACCAGGAAAAGGGGCATCTGGTAGTAGAAGAATATGGAAGAAATCTTGGAGAGGGGAAATCTGGAAAAGAGGGTTTATTTATGTTTCTGAACCAACTCCATGTATGGGATATACCCAGAGAACCATAGCAAAGGCTTTGGAATTAAGCTGCAATATAAACCATGGCCCAGGTCCCAGACTTAATCCCCGAATAGCTCGTGCTTGAAGCCAACTCACAGAGCACAACAAAGGGTTTTGAAACTGCACTGACATTAGCACCATCCCCTAACGAATGGGAGCCAGAGCTTGTGTTCTGAACCTGAGTGGATTGATCGTCTGATGAAGCAGACACATGAAAATCAACATGCTCTACATTCTCAACATTCTCTCTCACTCAACATTTTTAATTAGCTTTAAAAGGTACATATTAAAACGGTATGGGATGCAATCTACAATTATTTGGGATACAAAGAAGCAAAAAAATCTGACCAATTCTTCAATCAATTAAAAATATTTTTGAAATGACAAGTTCTCAAGGGAAAAGGCAATTAACAAATGTCAACCCTGAGATGACATAGATGTTGAAATTATCAAAGACTTTAAAGTGACTGTTATAACCATGTTCCATGAGGTAAAAGATAGACACTTCTGAAATTAATAGAAACATAGAAATTCGCAGCAGAGCAATATGTACAAAAAAGAAAAAAATAGGAATTTTAGAATGAAGTAAAAATATTACTGGATGAGCTCAAAAGCAAATGTATATGACAGAAGAAAGAATCTAAGTTAGCTCTAAGTAGATCAATGTTACCCTGAATAAAAGAAAAATGAGTTTAAGAAATGAGTAGGTCAGGTGTGATGGCTCATGCCTGTAATCTCAGCACTTTGGGAGGCCAAGGTGGGAGGATCATTGAGCCAGGAGTTTAAGATCGGCATGGGCAATATGGTAAGACCTCTTCTCTACTAAATAAATAAGTAAATAAATAAAATTTTGCTGAGCCTGGTGGCACACACCTGTAGTGCCACCTACTCAGAAGGCTGAGGCAGGAGGATCACTTGATCCCCAGAGGTTGAGGCTGCAGTGTGCCATATTTGTGCCACTTCACTCCAGCCTGGGTGACAGAGCAAGACCCTGTCTCAGAAAAAAAAAAAACAACAATTATTTAAAAAAGGTATCATTTACAATAGCATCCCCCCCCAAAAAGAAAGAAATACGTATAAATAAGAAAATATGCAAGATCTGTATGCTGGAGACTAAAGAATACTGATGAGAGAAATCAAAGACCCAACTCATGGAAAGATATATTTATATTTTGGAAGATTCAGTATAGTTGTGAATTCTCCCCAAATTTACCTATAGATTCATTGCAATCCCAATCAAATTTCCAGCAGGATTAAAAAAATAAATATTGATAATGGGATTCTAAAATTTATATAGAAAAATAAGGGATCAATAGTGCAAATAATGGTTAGATCCCAGGTGAAAAAATATTCCTGATTGGGAGAATTTCCCAGAAGATGAAAAACAAGGGAACTCTGAACTTTGAATAAAGGGCACATGATCCTTATGGACTTCCTTAGCTCTCTAGGGCTGCTATAAGAAGTCCACAGACTGGGTGGCATAAACAACAGAAGCTTACTGTTTCAGTTCTGGAGGCTGGAAGTCCCGGATCGAGGTGTCCTCAGGACTAGTGCCTCATGAGGGCTGTGAGGGAAAGTCTCTCCCATGCTTCTCCATTTGCTTGTGGTGGTTTGCTGGCGATCTTTGATGTTCCCTAGCTTTTAGAGCCCTGCCTTTATCCTGTTTCTGTGGCTGTCTCCACAATTCCCCTCTTTAGAGGGCACCAGTCCTATTGGGTTAGGGCCTACCCAAATTACTGTATGTCAACTAATTATATCTGCAGTAATCCTTTCTCTCTTTCTTTCTTTCTTTCTTTCTTTCTTTCTTTCTTTCTTTCTTCCTTCCTTCCTTTCCTTCTTCCTTCCTCTTTCTTTCTTCCTTCCTTCCTTCCTTCCTTCTCTTTTCTTTTCTTTTCTTTCTTTTTTTTTTTTTTTTTTTTGAAAGAGTCTCACTCTGTCACCAGGCTGGAGTGCAGTGGCCCGATCTCGGCTCACTGCAACCTCTGCCTCCCGGGTTTAAGAGAGTCTCCTGCCTCAGCCTCCTGAGTAGCTGGGACTACAGGTGCGTGCCACCACCTGTATTTTTAGTAGAGACGGGGTTTCACTGTGTTAGCGAGGATGGTCTCTATCTCCTGACCTCGTGATCCGCCCCCCTCGGCCTCCCAAAGTGCTGGGATTACAGGAGTGAGCCACCACACCCAGCCACAGTGATCCTATTTCTAAACAAAGTATATTCTGAGGTATGGGGGATCAGAACTTAAACATACAAATTTTGAGGGGACATAATTCAGCCATAACACGGATGTGGCTTATTTTAAATTTACACAGTACTGTATGCACTTGGAAATGACTAGAAAGGTATGAAAATCACAGGGCAACAAGCAGAAACAGATTTTTCCCCCTCGAGTCTTGTGGCCACTTCTCTGGGGGTGACAGATTTCTTTGTCTCTGAGGATGGATCTGGTAGAGGGTGTATTTAGCAGTGTACTTCTTCGCACAGGGTCCTGGCAGCTGCAGAAGCTGTGCCCCTTTCTCCAGCATGTTAAGAAAAAGGTCAGTGCTGGTAATGTTCGGTGTTCAGTTGCACTCTTATCTGGACCCTGCTTTTCCCCTAGAGGCATCCAGGAGCAAACATGGCATGCAGAGGTAGACTTTGCCAAGGCACCACTATTTCCAGAAGTTCTTGTGGGAGAGAGTTGACTTCTTACTGTTAGATGTAACCCAGGAAGAACAGCAAATACCTGCCAGGCCAGAAGTGCACACAGTTACTCTTTTCCTGTTACAGCGTTAATGCTGCTTTCAGGTGTGGACTACATTGTGAGATACTGAAAATGCCATTTCCTGGAGACTAGTATTGATGATGAAGGTCTGACAGCAATTTTAATGATATTTAAAGGGCAGATCATCGCCCTTTGCTTATTTTGAGATGAGGATGCAGTGGGGCAGATGTCCCAGCATATTGAATATCCAGAAGGAAGAAGTTAGGCCCAACATCAACCCCAAGCCTCTTCCAAGGGCTGCTGAGACTTAACACCCTTCCCACCACAGAAATGTCACCTGACAGGTATGGCTGCCCAAGGCTTCCCGGGCTGCAGAGGGCTTGCAGTCCACGGTGCTCGTCTTTTTTATGTTATTTGTCTGTAGAAGTACCGTAGCCAGGAACGACGAGAGGAAGGAAATAGGTACCATTGTCCCATCACTCGAAGGCAGCCCTTGCTAACGTCTTAATGCATTTCTTCACAGTTGATTCTATCTTTATTTGTTGTGAATAAATCATAACAATGCATATTACATGCTAAGCCTTTTGTAAATATTTCAGATGCCACAAAATTGTCTTGTGGAAGTGCTAACACTGATTTATCTAGCATCCTGTTATTGAAGGTTTAGTGTGTGCTCAATATTTTTGTCCATTTCACTGCCATTTTCCAAAGAGAAACACATCCCTTTGTGACCCTAAGCTAGGTTAGAGAGCCTTGCTGGACAGTGTTGGATATCAGTATGGTTTTTGGAAGATTAATTTATTAATGTCCTTTCAGAGCTTGCGGTTGCCTGTGATCTTGAAGTGAAATACTTATTCGGTGACTTTTGTCTGGAATATTTGGGATGATTATACAAGCATTCTCCAGGATTGTTCAGACCCACATCGTGTATAGTGTATAGTGAAAGCAACTAAATTATATTTGAAAGGAACAAAATAATATTATCTTTACAACATGTGAGACCAAATGGGGGACAAGACTGGTGTCAGGAACAATTTGGCTGAGTCTGTTTCTCATTTGTATAATACGTTTTCACCCAGCCTGTATTGTGGTCACTGAATAGCTATTTTTCATCTGGTCTGCTATATTACTAGCTCTTCTAAGCACCAGCTAATGCTATTTTCCCATGCAAAAGAAAAACATGGTTTAGAATAAGGACACTGGAGCTCTTTATTGTTGACAGTGAGCCTTTATGTCTCACATCTAATTAGAATGTTTCAGGAGGCGAGTGGTGAGCACGGTGTCGGGGGCCGCATTTGCTATTGATTTATGTGCTGTTGTAGAATTAATTGAGTCTGGACATGGGGACTCATTTTCTTGGACATGTAGCAGGTAATCATGCTTCTCCTGTACATTTGAATTGCTTTCCAGATGGTGTGTTGTACAGGATTTATTTTTAATATGATTGACTAGAAGCAAAGGACCTGAGTATGTTTGCATTACATGCTCTGCAATGCAAAGCCCCCAGCCCCCACTGTAGAGACGGTGAACTCTCTCCTGGCCACACCCCTCCTGGGCTCATCTGAGGACCTGGGCCTTGGATTGACACGTATGCAGCAAAGACAGCTTCAAAGGGTCCTGGATAAAGGCTCTGGGAGGGGAGAAAAGGCCTATAGTATATTCTGAGGGAAACACAGAATAAACAGCATTACTTATTATGCAAAACCAGGACATAATGTGGGTTCAGCAGGGGAATAGTTAGTGTCTTAGTCAGCTCAGGCTGCTATATCAAAGAACACCAAAGACTTGGTGGCTCCAACAGCAGACATTTATTTCTCACAGCTCTGGAGGCTGGGAAGTCTGTGATCAAGGTATGGGCAGATTCAGTGTCTGGTGAGGTCTGTCTGCTTTCTGGTTCATAGGTGGCCGTCTTCTTTCTGTGTCCACACATGGTGAAAGGGGCAAGGCAGCTCTCTGGGGTCTTTTTCTTCTTTCTTTTTTCCTTCCTTCCTTCCTTCCTTCCTTCCTTCCTTCCTTCCTTCCTTCCTCCTTCCTTCCTCCCTTCCTCCCTTCCTCCCTTCCTTCCTCTCTCCCTCCCTCTCTCTCTTTCTTTGTCTCACACTGTCACCTGGGCTGGAGTGCAATGGCGTGATCTCGGCTCACTGCAACCTCCGCCTTCCAGGTTCGAGTGATTCTCTTTGCCTCAGCCTCCCAAGTAGCTGGGATTACAGGTACATGCCACCATGCCTGGCTAATTATTTTTTGTTGTTGTTGTATTTTTGGTAGAGATGGGATTTCACAGTGTTGGCCAGGCTGGTCTCAAACTCAAGACCTTGTGATCTGCCAGCCTCAGCCTCCCAAAGTGTTGGGATTACAGGCGTGAGCCACCACACCCGGCCTGCAGTCTCTTTCATAAGGGCACAGTTCCACTCGTGAGCTCCACCCTCATGACCTCATCACTCCCCAAAGACCCCACCTCCTAATGCTATCACACTGGGGGTCAGGATGTCTACATGTAAATTTTGGGGGGGGGGTGCAAACATTCAGTCTGTAGTGGTCAGATGATATCTATTCAGCTGGGAAATAAGATGTAGCCATTAAAATGATACCTATGGAGAGCTTGTGTTGCTTACCGCATGTTAGAAAAACATGGATCTGTGTTTACAGTAAGGTCTCAGCTATGCAAAAGAGATGCACAGATAAAAGACTGGAAAGAAAGAAACCACCAAACGAACATTGGCTTTCTATGGGTGGAACAACTCTGAGTGGGCATCCATTCTTCTCTGTATTTCCTGTTAAGAACACAGAGCAAAACAGATTATAGTCCTCGTTGCTGGGAATTAATGCACCCTCAGAAGCAGTCACCCTCTGAGTACAGAAGTCTGCCCACATCAGTTTCACAAATGATGTGCTAGATGATTAGTCATATCTCCGGCTCTCTCCTGCCCTCCTACAGGGCAGCTGTCCCCATATAACAGTTGTATCCCTAGAAGGAGTATGCAGTTAAAGTAATTGGAGATTCTTTGACCAGACGTTTTGAGAGTCTGGCAGCCTGGAAAGGTGGGATTTGGCAGCTATGTGGGACCTTCCTTCAGGCACTAAAGGGCTTCCTGAAAAAGTTGCTTATACATTGAGGTGTCTTAAATGGAATTCTTTATCATCAGGCTGCAAACTGCTTCTGTGCAAAAGGCAATGTGTTAGTTCCTTGCAGGAATATGCTTTTAGTGAACTAAATGAGATACCAGAAATCCAGTAGGAGAACTCTTTCTTTGAAAGAACCACTTATTTCTACCTACGTTTTTGCCCACCTTTCCTTCTCACCTCCCTTTGGCCACACCCCACTTTTGTGTCTTGGCAGTTATCTGCTGTGCTCTGAATAGCCCCGTCCTGCCAGGCCACCCACCTTTGCCCTTGTTTGAAGAAGCTGGGGACAGTTGTCCTTGCTGTCCACCCCCTGGAGTAGGGGAAGAAGGCTTGGAATGTGGTGGGCCTAGGCTTCTCGGGGAGGGCCTTGTATTTGTTGACAAGGAGGTCAGATCGATTCCCTGGGCCGTCATCAGAGACCTGCAAGCATCTACTTAGGGCAGAGTTTTCAAGTGCAGTCTTTGGATCTCCAGCATGAGAACCACCTGCAGCTCTAGACCTGCCTGGCCTTTGGCCCACAACCTTGGAATCTTGGGCCATGAACCTGCACACTCTCCAGGTGGGCCTTGTGCCCACCAAAGTGGGCGAATCACTGCATTGGAGGAGTAACTCTTGGCTTTCCACAAGGACCTCTCCCCGCTTTCCTCAGTCCCTCCAAGATGCACCCATATCCCACTGCAGAGATGCAATTTGCATACACAGCCAGGGACAGTGTCACCTGGCCACAGTCACTCCCAGCCACCTGTGTCAGCAGAGTTCCTCATTCCCATCCAAGACATTCACCTCATCAGGCATCTCTCCTGGACCGTTTCATTGACATTTTCCTTAACTCCCTTTATGTAGTGTTTATGGAGTTCAGGCCTGCACTGGTTACTCTCTTCTTTAACTCACTTCAAGCCCTGCAGGCACATACTGTCATTTTCAATTTCCTAAGGAGGGGAAGGCCATCTCTCCATTAAATATCTTGCCCCAGGCCTCACAGTAAACAGAGGTCTGAATTGAAACAAGGACCTTCAGTTTTCATCTTTAACAGGCGGGCTCTTTGTCTTATACCAAAAGTGCCCCAGTAGGTTCAGTGTAATTCTGCGGAGTCTTTGAAGACGTGGCTGCCTTCCTGGGCAGCTGCTGTGGGTCCCTTACCCTTTGTACTCATGGGAAAGAGAACTGGATCAGAATGTCTGTGGTGTCAAACTCAGGAAAAGAGCTGCCGTTAGCCAGCGCTAGCAATGTAGTCATGGTGAAAAACGGGATCATTACTAGTCCACAGCCAAGCCATATTGCAGGCTGAGGCAACAGGAAAAATCAAGATTACCAATCCTATCTTCATTTAAAATTTTGATATTTTGTTCATCATGGATTTATTTTGCATTAGTTTTGATTTCTAAAGCATTGCATTAAAATATTATTTATTTTTTGATTTCTTGGGTTTTTGGGGCATTCCTTGTCTCCCCCTGGTTCAGCCATCGTAAAGTGAAAGCATTTTCATTGCAATGAGGAATAAGTCAATGGTGCCTCTTAGTGCCGTTGTTAACTGCACAGGGAAGTGCAGGGCAGGGTAGTTGGACAAGATGACCACATGCCGGAAAGGGGAAGCAAAATGGTGACTTCTGAAGGTGACATCATTTACCTAGAAAAACATTATCAACTAAAAACTATTAGGATTTAAAAATAGCTTAGTAAAATCTATTTTTACAAAATCAATATCTTTTTTTCTGTATGCCAACAATAACCAGGTAAAAATATAAGGAAGAGAAGATGTATTCGCAACAGCCACAGAAATATTATATTTCAGAAAAAACTTAATATGAGATGTCTACAGCTATAAAGAAAATTACAAAGCTGTTGAGAGACATTTAAGGCTTGAATAAATAGGAAGATTTTTTTGGGGTGAAATTGGGTAAAAAGACTCAGTGTTGTGAGTATGAATAATTTCTGAGGCCGGGGCGCGGTGGCTCACTCTTGTAATCAGCACTTTGGGAGACTGAGGTGGGCTGATTACTTGAGGCCAGGAGTTGGACACCAACCTGGCCAACATAGCAAAACTTCATCTCTACAAAAAATACAAAAATTAGCCGGAGGGTGGTGACACATGCCTGTAATCCCAGCCACTCAGGAGGCTGAGGCATAAGAATCACTTTAACCCGGGAGGCAGAGACTGCCATGAGCCCAGATCGTGCTACTGCACTTCAGCCTGGGCGACAGAGCGAGACCTTGTCTCAAAAGAAAAAAAAATCCCTAAAGTAATTTATAACCTAAAGTTACTCCAGCCAAAATTTCAATGGAATATTGGGAATACTTGGAACCACTAACTCCTAAGTTCTTTTGGGAGAATAAATGTGAAAATAGTAGGGGAAGATGAAAAAATGAGAATAATGAGAGAGAACTTGCCTTATGTCATATTAAAATATGCTCTAAAGTCATAATAATGAAAATGGCATGGTACTGTTGCTGGGCAGATAGAAACGATGTAGACTAGAAAGTCCAGGGACAGATCTAAGTTTATGTAAGAATTTAGTGTATGATGGCCGGGCACGGTGGCTCACACCTGTAATCCCAGCACTTTGGGAGACCAAGGCAGGTGGATCACGAGGTCAAGAGATCGAGACCATCCTGCCTAACACGGTGAAACCCCATCTCTACTAAAAAAAAAATACAAAAATTAGCTGGGTGTGGTGGTGCACACCTGTAGTCCTAGCTACTTGGGAGGCTGAGGCAGGAGAACCACTTGAACCTGGGAGGTGGAGGTTTCAGTGAGCCAAGATCACACCACTGCACTCCAGCCTGGCAACAGAGCAAGGCTCAATCTCAAAAAAAAAAAAAAAAAAAAAGAATTTAGTGTATGACATGCAGGGTGACCAGCCATCCCAGTTCCTCTGGAACTGAGGGTTTCCTGGGACATGAGACTTTGATTGTTAAAGCTGAGATGGTTGGTCACTGTAAAACATGAGAAACAGAATGGTCTATTTAGTAAAGGGTATTGGGTTACCTGAGTCAAGCTGTGGTGCCCACACTTTGCTGTATATTGGAATCACCTGGGAAACTTTTATGAATACTGACGCCTAGTTCCTATCTGAGACATTCCAGGTTCATTGGTATGAGATGTGACCTGGGCATCAGGATTTTTAATGGGTAACAAAACTTGAAAATCACTGAGGTAACCATCGTGGAGAACACGAAGCTGCTGCCTACCTTGTATGTGTACACTTTCTGATGGGTTAAATATTTCCATGTCAAGAATAAAGGATTCTAGACAGCGACTGGATTTGCTTGCTCCAAGGGAAGAGGTTTGACCCCTCGCATGAAAAGTCTGGAACTTCTGGAGCTAGGGGCAGGTGCAGCACACCGACTCAGGGAGTTTCAGGGGAGCACCTTATTCCTGTGCCTCTAGGAAGGGTGGACATTTTCCCTGGAAGCAAGCAGATCTGGCTGAGGACAGCCTATCTCTGTCGTACCTAAAAAATACAGGCACCTCTTCACATCTCAACAGTGAAGTCCCAGATGACCACCCTGACTGCCTCCACCTCACCATAAAATCATCTCCCACTGTATCTTACACTGCCCAGCTATCCACCAGTTGCTGAGAGACCTGCACTGGTATCTCATGGGCCCTTTGTTGCCAGCAAGAGCAAAGACAGGTCACATGCCACATCTTGCTGAAAAGTGAGTTAGTGTTTTGGAAGGTCAAATGGAGGAACTAATTTATACCACACAGAAAAAAAATATGAAATGGGTGCTATGAGTGTAAAGTTAAGTGATTTGGAGGGCAAATTTCAGAGATATTCCAGAAAGAGAAAAAGGCCATCAGGGAGAGAAATAAAAAAGAAATAGCAAGAATCTTCCTGTAACTAAAGTAAGATGTGGGACTTGATTCGGAAAGGGCTCACCAAATGAATCTCACATAAAATTAATGAGACCCTCATAAAATTAAAAAAGACCCTTATCCAGACATAGTTTGCTGGAATTTCTGAGCTCTAAGAGTGGAGAGGTAATTGTATCAGCTTCCAGACAGAAGGAATAGATTTTTGTACCAAGGTAAAAAGAATCTAAACAGTATTAAAGTGCACATCTGCGAGGCTGTAAGCTAGAAGATAGTGAACAGTGTTAGCAAATTATTGTGAAAAGGATACAATGCAATAATCTTATACCCAGCAAAGGTATCATTCTATGTGAGATCAGAGCCATTTTATAGACACAAAAGGCTTACCTCCTAACTAAACAAAATGACTCTAACAATTATTTTTACAAAATAAAAATGAAATCCCACTAAATAGTTCAAGAGAAAGAAACGCAAAAAGTATAGGAAGCAGTGGTAAGTTATGAATTGAGTAATTATAGTCCAAATTATATGGTTGTCATAGTGTTACACATCTGGAATAAATTTTTGTGAAATCATTTGAAGGCTTGGAGAGGTAATGGGAAACACCAGTGGAAAATAAACTCCTGGTTCTGTTGCAGTTCTCCTACAATGTCCTCAGTGTTTTCATTTTTGAAAACTTGGATAACATATTAATAGGATCGGGACTGTTCCATGTTACTGTAATGTGTATTTTAGTCCTTATGTCTTATATTGGCCTAGAGAATGTTTTATTTAGTGTTGGTATACATATTTCTATGTGCGTATTACAGATTTTATCCCCCCGAATGACAGAGAATTTGAAGTTAAGATAGCAAGAGTACTGTGTACTTTAGTTTGTTCTCTAACAAGGATGTGCATACCTTCAATGTGCAGAGCTTGGTGTCAGAGCCTGGCGAGATACAGGGATGCCATAGAGATGGCACCGCTATGCAAGGAATGGGAGCTGTGTGCTCATGTGCCAGTGATGTACCATCTGTCCTTTGCTGTCCTGACAGTCAAGACATGGATGTCTGGTTGCATGTTAGCAGCTGCATTCAGCACATGCTTCTGAGAGACCATCTTGAGGAATGTAGTTACTGGAGATTGTGTCTGAGAGTTGTGGTTGCTAAGTCCCTGACATCACTCCTGCAGCCTGTCTCTCGTGGCTGGCTGTCCTCTGTGAAGATAAGAAATCTGGTGACAAGTTATGTGTGGTCTTTGAGGCAGCTCAGTGTTCTTGATGTGTCCTCTGACACATATGGGTTGCAGATGTCTTAGTGAGTGCTGGCCCCTTGCCCTCTTCTGGGGAACAGCTCTTTCGAATTGTCCTGTTTCAGGGTTTGGGAATGGGGTGACAGGCCCTGCAGGGTCCATCTCAGTGACAGTTTTCCTGGTGTGGGACATCTTTGCTGTCTGTGGGCCACTCTAGGGGGAGTGCTGTGAATTGCTCCGCATACTAGTGATGCTCCTGACACACGGCCATGGACAAGCCTTTGCAGGTGGTGGAGTAAACATTGCTTCTTTAGATGTCAAGTGTCCTTGGAGTGAATTCACACGTTGGAAGCATGTGGCTCCATCAGTAATTGTGCCCACACTCTGAGTGTCTGGACTGGATGAAATAATTATCTCCTTCTTCATTCTTTTGGGAATATTCATACTGCTGTAACTGTGACCATCTGGTACACTCAGTCTCATAACAAGATGTGTTTTGGGCACCACTACAAACAAGGTGCTGTGTTTGGAGCTCTGGGGGATACACAATATGGAAGGCCTTGAGTTTGTGGCCTAAACTAAAGAGACAAGAGGGGAAGAGGAGGTACAGGAAGGCAAGATCAGAGCCGGGACAGTGACTGCTGAGGGTCACTGATAGCTCCTCTTTCATCTTCGCTCCCTGCTCCCATCTGAGCCCAGATCCCTTTGCTTCTGCCACCTAAGGTGCTCGCTGAGCCACTTCTCCACTGTCCTCTCTACTGTTTTAGTTTAAGCTCTCCTTTTTTATCTTTTTAAAAATTGCAGTAAAATAGACATAAAAAATTTACCATTTTAAACATTTTCAAGTATGCAAGGTCTTAACTGGACTACTGGAATATGTTTTTTTAAATAATTGAACTATCATGCAAGCAAAAAGGCATGTGTAATGTAAGAGTACAGTTTAAAGAATATGACAAACATTTGGGGAAACACTTAGCTGAAGAAGTAGAATGTTGCTGGGTGCGGTGGCTCATGCCTGTAATCCCAGCACTTTGGGAGGCCAAGGCGGGCAGATCACGAGGTCAGGAGATCGTGACCATCCTGGTTAACACGGTGAAACCCCGTCTCTACTAAGAATATGAAAAATTAGCTCGGCATGGTGGGAGGGCGCCTGTAGTCCCAGCTACTTGGGAGGCTGAGGCAGAAGAATGGTGTGAACCCGGGAGGCGGAGCTTGCAGTGAGCCGAGATGGTGCCACTGCACTCCAGCCTGGGCGACAGAGTGAGACTCCATCTCAAAAAAAAAAAAAAAAAAAAAAAAAGAAGTAGAACATTAAGCAAACTTTTGGACATCCTCTGTGCCACTTTCCTGATGCTAGCCCCTTGCTTTCCCCTAGAAGAGAGAATAGCCTTTTCACTGGTCTCCCTGCCTCTAGCCTCTGTCCCCATGCCAGGCCCAGAGAGACAGGGCTAAAAGAAAAAATGTTGAAAATTGCTCAGTGACTCTGTACGTCTTAGTCTGTTTTCTGTTGCTATAACAGAATACCTGAGACTGGGTGATTATAAAGAATGCAGATTGTTTCTCACAGTTCTGGAGCCTGGGAAGTCCAAGGTCAAGGTGTCAGCATCTGGTAAGGGCCTTCTTGCTATGTCATCCCAAGGCAGAGGTGAGAAGGTGAGGGAGAGTGAGAGAGAGAGCAAGAGAGAGCTGAACTCACTTTTATAACAAACCCACTCTCACAATAAAGAACTTCCTCCCAAGATAAAGACATTAATCCATTCATGAGAGCACAGCCCTCATGACCTAATCACCTCTTAAAGGTCCCACCTCTCAACACTGTTGCATTAGGGATTAAGTCTCCAATGCATGAACTTTGGGGGACATATTAAGGCCATAGCAGTGTGGTTTGGGGGATAAAGTTCAGAGTCCTGGGCACTGTGTCCAGGCCCTCTCCCAGTTTGGCCTTCCAGGTCTCTGCAGCTGCCCTGTCACCCCACGATACCTGCAGGCTGCAGCTTCACCCTTTGTCCTCTTCTCCCCATGGCTGAGCGGTGCTGTCCCCACTCCTGAGCCCTCCAGCCTGCCATGCTGGGGACTTGTGTTGAGCTATTCTGCACATTGCTCAGCCTGGATGGTTCTTGCACATCCAGTTCCTCTGTGAACATTGTTCAGTTTGAGGAGGAAGAGGAGGGAGAGGATGGGATAAGCCTGAAGTGGAAGGGACCCAAGATAGTCTTTGAGGGGCCATGGATTTAGAAGAGTTAATGTCCTTCCTCATTGGTCCTTATTATGTCGTCTTCTTTTTTTTTTTTTTTTTTTTTTTTTGAGACGGAGTCTCGCTCTTTCCCCCAGGGCCGGACTGCAGTGGCGCTATCTCGGCTCACTGCAAGCTCCGCCTCCCGGCTTCACACCATTCTCCTGCCTCAGCCTCCCGAGTAGCTGGGACTACAGGCGCCCGCCACCGCGCCTGGCTAATTTTTTGTATTTTTAGTAGAGACGGGGTTTCACCGTGTTAGCCAGGATGGTCACGATCTCCTGACCTCATGATCTGCCCGCCTCTGCCTCCCAAAGTGCTGGGATTACAAGCGTGAGCCACCGCGCCCGGCCCTCATTACGTCTTCTGAATGAAAGCTGCTCGTTTTCTTCTTGAGAGCAAACAACCTGATCTTATGACCATTTGTCTTGGTCACCTGGGCTACCCAAACTGAGTGAGAAGTCAGGAGTCAGCCGGTGGGTTCTTGGGGAGAGGCAGGTGTCCTGGCGAGTTGCTGGTGCCTCCTTTGACTGCTTTTCCTGGAGCTCTGTGTGCCCTCATTCTCCTTGGTGTGGATGCATGTTGTTCTGATGATGAGTCAGCGAGGGTGGGGATGGCGTACTGTTTGAATGGATGTGCCCTCACATTGCTGTGGGAGAACGTGGTGGGAGGTGCTGTGGTGAAGTGGCCCCACACGTGGCTGGGCTTTGTGGGGTTTTGACTCTGCCCTTCCCAATGTTCCTCCCCACAGTGGCTGCCTCTGGGTGATGATGGCTGCGTGAGCGACTGCCATGGCCCACCGGAAGCTTGAGAGCGTGGGGAGCGGCATGTTGGACCATAGGGCGAGACCGGCTCCTGTCCCTCACAGCCAGGAGGCCGAGAGCGAGGATGTGGAGTTGCCCTTGGAGGGCTATGTGCCCGAGGGCCTGGAGCTGGCTGCCCTGCGGCCAGAGAGCCCCACGCCAGAGGAACGGGAGTGCCACAACCACAGCCCCGATGGGGACTCCAGCTCCGACTACGTGAACAACACCTCTGAGGAGGAGGACTATGACGAGGGCCTCCCTGAGGAGGAGGAGGGCATCACCTACTACATCCGCTACTGCCCCGAGGACGACAGCTACCTGGAGGGCATGGACTGCAACGGGGAGGAGTACCTGGCCCACGGCGCGCACCCTGTGGACACTGACGAGTGCCAGGAGGCGGTGGAGGAGTGGACGGACTCGGCGGGCCCGCACCCCCACAGCCACGAGGCTGAAGGCAGCCAGGACTACCCAGATGGCCAACTGCCCATTCCAGAGGATGAGCCCTCCGTCCTTGAGGCCCATGACCAGGAAGAAGACGGTCACTACTGTTCCAGCAAAGAGGGCTACCAGGACTACTACCCCGAGGAGGCCAACGGGAACACCGGTGCCTCCCCCTACCGCCTGAGGCGCGGGGATGGGGACCTGGAGGACCAGGAGGAGGACATCGACCAGATCGTGGCAGAGATCAAGATGAGTCTGAGCATGACCAGCATCACCAGCGCCAGTGAGGCCAGCCCCGAGCATGGGCCTGAGCCAGGCCCTGCGGACTCTGCAGAGGCCTGCCCACCCATCAAGGCCAGCTGCAGCCCCAGCAGGCACGAGGCGAGGCCCAAGTCGCTGAACCTCCTTCCCGAGGCCAAGCACCCCGGAGACCCCCAGAGAGGCTTCAAGCCCAAGACCAGGACCCCAGAAGAGAGGCCGAAGTGGCCCCACGAGCAGGTAGGACTCTGGCTGTCCCGGCGAAGGGAGCAGAGGGGCCCGAGAGCAAGGGACCTCAGGGTACAGGCCTCGCAGATGCTGAAGCGAGGCGGTGGGGGGTGCTGGGTGCCTTACAGTTCTAATGGTGGCTGAGCTCTTCATTGGTCCAGTTGGGAGACATGTTATGTGGATGCTCTGGCTGCTCTTAAACTCACCGCTCAGACTCAGGAGTAAAGCTAGTTGAAGGCTGAGTGGCGACTCGTGTCTCGTAGAAGACACCCCTCCTTCCACCCTAGAAGAGAGGTTCGATTTCTTGCCCACTGCCCTGGGTCTGCTCATGGTGAGGCAGTATCTGTGGGAGAGCCCCTCAATCCTCAGGGGTATACTCAGGCGAGCAGGGCAGTGGCAAAGACGTAGGGGTGCTGGTGCTCACACACTGCTGCGGCCAGTGGTGGGTGACCTGGTGCCTGTGGTCGGGGCCAGAGTGCATTTCACAGTGGATGCCTCTCTGAAAGCCCAGGGGCCTTGGCCTGATGGGCAATCAGCTGTGCATAACTATTTGGAAAAGGATTTTTTGAAGGTTTGACAAAACCTCCGGGAAGAAATGCATGCTAATGAGGGCAGTGGATGTCAGCATAACTGTATTTTAATTATAGCAAAGTCAGCATGCATTCTAATAAACACATTTGAAAAGCTGCCTTCCAAAAAACAAAAAGACCCTCACTGTGAGTATATAAAGAAGATGTGATTATTGGACTTGTGTGAAGGAACTTCTATTTGGCCAATTATGTGGACTTCTGTCATATTTTTTTAAAGCCTTTACTATTAAATATTTTTTTTCTGAGAAGAGTTCATGAATTTGAGTGTGTGTGTGTGTGTGTGTGTGTGTGTACTGAGAGCTTGGGTTTGGAATGGAAATCATTGGATTTTTAGCACTTGTATTTTAATTGACTCTTGGATTTTCAGC